>NC_091131.1:162202334-162567334 GCF_040183065.1 Periplaneta americana
ATTATTATTATTATTATTATTATTACTATTATTATTATTATTATTATTATTATTATTATTATTATTATTATTATATGAGTGAAGTTATATGTTTCATCGTATTTAACAACTAGAGTTCAATTTTTTATTTCCAAATAATATAAGATTATGGTTTCCAAATAAGGAACTATATTCTCCTGCGTTGTGTGAATGTTTCGACTGGGAGCCAATCACGGGTATGACAGCCACGTGCTTATGTTTACATTTGGAATTTTCTTACAGCGAGAATAGTATAGACATACATACATGCTCATTTAGAGCACAGCCCCTAACGCAAGAATCAGTTGAATTTTTAACCCGGGAGATAAGTGTAGACGACACAGGCAGGTGCCGTGGAACAAGATCGCCTTTCAGACACCAGCGGGAAGCCATTCAGGTGACAGGAGTGGCAGAGAGACGAGCGAGCAACTCCAGTCCAACACTATGAATAACAGACTACCTGATCCGCCAGCAAGTATCGCCTATATACAGCTCTCTGTCGTTGAAAAAGACAGTCATAAACGCTGCTTTAAAAATGTCCTCTTCGATGTACCGTGTGACACAGAAGTCAGTTGACAAATGGGAAACATTACTCTGATTGGAAACACAATTGTATACAGTATGTTCACTACCATAAATATTCAAAATGTGCTCCATTTGACAGTGCCTCACTGTATCCTGATATTCTTCTGTCACGCTTAAAAGTGTTGCACAAATACCCATAGAAACAAGTGGTAGGTCTGGTGACCGCGGAGGCCATGACTGAGGTCCACCTCGCCCAAGCCAATGCACACCGAACATCTCATTCAGTTCCTGGCGAACTGTCAGAACATAATGTGCCGTGGCCCCATCTTGTAGAAACCGCTTTCTTGTCTGCTTGCTCAGTGGCAAATCATACAGGAACTTTATTCCAGTGCTGTACAGCAATTTTCCATATCTGTGTTGGTTTACATTTCCATCAAATCAATATGGTCCCACAACCATATCACCTAGTATTCCACAGCACAACATAACTTTTAGAGCACCAGTGTTGTTAGCTACACGCATCCATCCTGGGTTTTCTTTGGACCAGTATCGTGCATTTTGTATATGAGCGGTGTCTATCCAAAAAGGAATAAGCATTCGTCGCTGAACAGAACATGCTGAAGGAAGGATCGATCAGTATGTGATCCACCTGCAATATGCTCGCCTCTTGAGTGGATCCTCTTCTTGCATTGTGTGTAAATGCTGCAATTTGTAGGGGTGAAAACGTGCAGATTTCAATATTCTGCGAAGAGATTATCTACTGATACCACTTTCTCCAGCCACATAGCGCACTGATCTTTTAGGCCTGGCCGTCATCTTCACAATCACATCTATTGAATGCAGTCAGTAGCAGATTTGGAACAAAAGGTGGAGAATTGTGGCGATACAGAAGGGGAATATGTACTGCCAACTTAACAGTACAAATGAAAAAGGGCACTCAGATTGCGGGCAACTTGAAGGGAACAAGTCATTAATGTTACTTTAAACAATAATTATTTCAGTTTTACAATTTTATTAGTACTGTTTCCTATTTTGTCAACTGACTTCTGTGTCATACGGTATATTAATGGCGGGTGTACAGAAAAGTGTCCATCACATTTTTGGACGAGAAAAAATCCGAACTCTCTGCATGGTCTAGCTCCCGAGGAATGTTCGAGTTTTACATACGCCTTGTTTAGCTGTGACGTCATGCTTGCTCATTGTCAAGTAATACTGCTAATAATCCCAAGCGATGAGGAGAAGGGTTCCGCTTCAGGCACCCCTGACGTCGTTCATCGTTTCACGGTTGTAATTATACCGATACTGTATCTAGTTCATCACCTCCACCTGGTTATCCAGGCTCGTACTCCACACTCTATTATTTTATTATTATTTTTAATCACATAAAACAGTGTTTCTCAACTTTCTCTGTAAACATACCTCCTTAGGCTTCCAATATTTATTTGTTACTAGCTGAAAGCACCCGACGTTGTCCGGGTTTCCCTTTCTGCTTCTATTTTAAAATTAAACTGGTTGTTAGACTTTACGGAAATCTCTGCAACTCAACTATAGACAATTAAAACGAATTGTCTTTGGTTTCCTTCGTCCATAAAGATGATTCTTTACATAGAGTCACTTACATGAATTAATAAACTTCTTAGTCAAATGCCTGCTAGGGTTAACTCAATTTAAAACCGCTGTATATTCCGGATCAGCTTACTTCACACCCTAAGGGTGAAACCTAACCATTTTTTCCCTATTACTATACAGTATATTGTGGTGATTTTCTACTTTGCAGTTGGAATTTTATTTTGCCAACTTCGTTTCGAATTTCGATACTGACCAATGCTACAAATGGTAATGATTTTGTAAATGTTATGTTGGCAGCTGAGACAGACGTTGACGGTACTGGAGTTCCATGGAATTAAAATTGTTCTAGATTTCTGAGCCGATTACTACAATCTAGTGAAATTTGAACATACTAATACAATAAATTATGAATATCAGTATTAATATTAATACATAATAGTTATTGTATGTGTTGCGTTGTGGTTATAATCCAAGATAGTAATCAGGTAAGGGTAAATAAATATAACATACTTGGGTGTGATAATGCAGGTGGGGGAATCGATATAAACACAATTTCATATTTTAATGAATTTCTTTCGTGTTTGGAATTTTATTACGATAATGTCAAAAAGAGGAAAAACCATGGCAACGACTCCACCAAGAAAGCGTAAAGCGTGCTGCGAAAGTGGGGATAACTTCCCCTACTGGCGTTCTGTTCTTTCAGATTTAACCGAAAGAAGATAATGCAGAAGGAATTATGCTCACGGAGACAGCAATTATGACTGGAATAGCAAAATTTTTAGGTATAAGTATTCTGAAGCATATATTATTTTCATGGTGATATTCGGTTTTCGCAGTTATTACAAATAATTTCATGTGGTCAAACAAAACACATTTTTAGGTTGGGTCTCGTAAATTAATTGTTTAGACAAACCAATGAATTTCATATTGCCAGACAAAATACCTAACATGTTGATCCCTTTCTAGTGTAGTTTGCCTGCGAAAATATGTTACAAATTATTGAATTATTTATAATAACCTTCCAACATAAAGGTAAAGTACGGTAAATAAATAAGTCATTCAGTACGTAAGATCGTGTGATATCTGGTAACAGTGGGCAACACTGACAACACGGCAATATTTGCTGTTTAGGAACTGTTCTTACGTAACCCTCACTATAGATCAGGCACTGGAAAGAAAACATTTCATCGTGTGCTTTACATTCACCTGTTTTTTTATTTATATATCTATTTGTTTTTGTTTATATATTTATCCTGGTGTTGTTAAGGCCATTAGGCCTTCTCTTCCACACCGCCAGAAATACAAACAAGATAATAGAAAAATAAAACTATGAAGTAAAACCAAAATAAAATATATACTGGGTACAGTCACACAATATTTAAATGAGTTAGCATTGTCTTGAACAAAAACACACCCCTCGGTCTCTATACGTCCACTTAGCGTTGGCTCAATGTTCTACAGATCAACATTTTATCTCTGCCGTCAGTGACCGTTCAATTTCAAGTGTCTTATCTAAGTCATGGGCGTCAGCGTATTAAATAGCATTGCAATCTTCCTACCGTATCCTTTCCTACCCACCGCAAATGTGACGCTGTACAGAGGCAGAAATAAAATAACTACAAAATCTGCACATTGATTGAAGCTGGCATGACATAGACCTACATTTCATGTCTATATGTGCTTTCATCTTAACTTCAGAGACAGCTGACGGTAATTAGGGAATTCCCTTGTTCCTAGTCTGAACCCGTTGGGGTGTCATTGTGAGCCGAAATTTATCTGGCTATCGAACGTACCAAAGAATCAATATATACGTAAGTATATAATGTAATTTATATTGGAAGTTTTTTTACCCCATACGCCCGCTTATATCATACCGGTTTTTTTTAATATGACTTGAGAGATTATATCTCACAAATTATTTTTTTTATATTATATACAGAATGCAGATACAGTATTTCGTAAGAAGCCATTGTTTAACATAAATAATAATATTCTAAAAGACATATATTTTAGAAATGAAGACATTGTTCTTTCCACACGCTTAACATAGTACACTAGCAACATGATTACGCAGATAGAACTTCGCAAGAACACATTTTTTAACATGGGCAATGATATTTTGGGAGATAGATATTTTAGAAAATGTTATTTTCAGTGCGCTTACGTAATTCACATACTAAATTAGGAACATGACAAAATTATCATTGAAATGCTTTTTAGATATGCATACAATTCTATTGCATAAATGTAAACCTATACATGTTCCGGTGTCCTCACTTGAAATGAAGTTACGTAATATTATTGAAAAGGTGAAAAATGGAGAGTTTCTAAGAGAATGTCTGCAACTTTGACCGACTATCCTTGAGCTTTATTTTACTACGGTCATTCATTACGAATGCTAGTCGCACTGAAATTGCATTTCTTTAAAATCGAATGGCATGTTAGTGGCTATCATAGGTACATGTTGGATAAAACATAATCTCATTTCATTTTTCCAGTTAATACTGCCACTTCTATTTCGTTTTCGCACGAGTTTGTTTCACAAAAATTCTTGTTCCATTGCATAATTTCTGTCTGTTAATATTTCGCAATAGTACTATTAGTGATTCAGTATTAAGTAATTCATTATGTGTTGGCAATCCTCATGGTTTCAAAGAATTCAAGAATTCAGTTGGTAAAACCAGTGGTGATATTCGGCCGGTTCGCACCGGTTCGGGCAAACCGGGTATTAAATTATTTCTAGGTAATATTTACAATTACCATGAACATATTATATCGTTTATATTTAACATAGGTACACATGAGAGAACTGGTTGTTAAACTTTTTAAATATCACTACTGAGTAAAACACAGTCTGCTCACTATCTACAACTGTCTCGAGAAATTCATAATAAGGTTCTGGATCACGTAAAGATACTTATTGCATGAATTGCCTAGATTTTGGTCTTATGATGTACCAACAATGTTATTTAATTTCATGTTATTTCTTCCATGGCCTTATGAAAGCCGACAATAACAAAGAACAATTGACTGTAGAAGCTTGGATTTTAATATTACACAGGAATGTTTGATCGTATTTATTTTAATTTTTTTATCTTTTTAATTAATTCAACGTCCATTTGTCCGATTTTAATGTAGCCTATGTATTTATCCTGGTTAAGAAGGTTAAATGTGCAAACTTTGTGAAGTATCGGTCAAAGCGTGTAGATTTGTGTAGAGCAGGCGCGCACGCACGCACGCACACATACCGACCCAGCCACATTGACTTATATATATTATATAAGATTCCAATAGCAAATATGTACGGTAAATTATAAAAGGTATTTTTAATGTGTAACAGTCGATATGGAAGTCATTACTACAGAATAATTTAATCATTGACGTAATTATATTATTCCTGTGATAATTCATGGGTTAACGCAATGAATAACTAATACATGAAATGTGAATTCGACAAGTGGTTTCATTCATTAATCTTGCTGAAACATTGTACAGTGTTAAAAATTGATTAGAAGGTTAAGAAGATATAATGGCGGTTATGAAAAAGTTAATCTAATGGAAAATCTAAGCCTGCTTTTAAGAAATACGGTAATGTGATCGTCTTGGGTTAACTGTACTTAGAGATACAATAATTGATCATTTTCTGGGCTCATAGGGTTTCATATTTTGTCACAATTAGATATGAAAAACTGCACTCACACAAATGTGCACAGTTAAAGCGAACAAGTTCCGGCAAAGTGATGCCTTCCATATTTGAGGCTATTAATAGTTTTCAAGTTATTCGCTTGTAGAACCCATGAAATATTTCATTGAATCTCGCAGAACCTCTCCTGACTCACACATACTACGTTCATCCATGTCAAAATATGTAATAATGCGGAATAATAGGGGGGGGGGGAATTGGATAACAATTAATAATTTTAATAACTCACAAAAGTGGCATTGATTTTACATTAATGCTCACAGAGGCTACACTATTTTAAAGTAATTTATGTACGGGAGAAGGAGATACATTTGAACAGTTGGCACATTAGAACAGATTGAATTTCTCACCTCAACACATAATTTTCATTAAGTTGCCGGTACTGTCAGCAGAAGACAGCCCTTCTGATGTACTGACTGCCATATTTCTTCAATTTAATTTGTTGGTATGAACTCAGTGGATGTACATGTTGTTGAAATATTATTTTTTTTCGAACTTCGTGAGGATATTTTGACAACATGAATGTTTCAGACGTGAGTTTCATTACGTATATTAGAGCCCAATGAATTCACTTTTCCAAAATTAATGTAGACCTCTAATATTTACTTCTTCATTTGATGGGGTCATGTTTTATAATTCTGTGCCATTTAGAGTCCAAAAATTTAAGGATGTAAGAAATGTGAATAGAAAAACTATTTCAAATGTGCTTCCTTCTTCCTTAAATATAAAAACGGTTTTCAATATCTTAATTTCTACAAAAATAAGTTTTTAGTAACCAATGTCAGGGAAAAGGGAAACTCTTTCTCTTAACACAATCATTCGACAATGCCATTTAAGCGTGAAACATAATAACTATACCTTTGTGCGTAAACTTGCCAGGCAAACATAAAGCTCTTCATTAACATTTAAAAAATACATATCATCAAACGTCATGGAAAAGAGTTTTCACATAAATAAATTGTGGGGAATTGGATTAATACGTTTAAATTTCTGTGGGAGATTGTAGAAAATTCTGTTTTTCATCTCAGTCAGCTGCTCTTCTTCATTTTGCAGGCTGATAAATTGTCCGAACTGATTGGATAATCTGAAAAATGTTTCTGATCCAATCGCTATTGCCTGATGACAAAAAAGGGAAATATTTCTCAATAATATTAAAACAAAAAAATGTTCCGGGAACCGTCTGCTAAGCGCGCCATCGCTCTACCACTGATATATCCAGGAACGATACACAACTACGGCCCAATTCTTCCCTTTATGCCCACATACCTCAAGTGGATTGGTGTAACTTTAAATTGTGGTTTCATGTTAACGCACATGTGCGTTGATTTTGCGAATGTGGCTTTCAGCGATAGAGCGTTGGCGCGCTGAGTCAGAGGTTCTGGGTTCGATACTCGTTCCCAGAATATTATTCAAACCAGCTTTACAGGAAGCTAAACCTGAAAGCCAGATTCGCGCAAGTAAATATTTATGAAGCTTTGCTGGCAGTCATTTCAAATGATCGGAACACATTGGTGTATCATTTTCATATCTATCTTTTTTTCCCAGATATTTAATTTCGAAAGGTTAGTTTTTAAACACGAAGCTTTTTTTTTTAAAGCTACAAATTTGTCTGTGAAAGTCAAATATTTCCTTCGGAATTTTTAGGTGTCATCTCAACAGGTATGCAAGTTTCATGACCCAGGATTCAAGAGAATTGTAATAGTAATATGCGTTACAAGAGCGGTATGTTGACGTTTTCATGTTCGAGGAAAAGATTGAAAAAGCGAAACGTAGTTGAGCTTTTTTAATTTCCGAGAATTGAAAGAAAACATACCGCTCGTGTATCGTACATTATTTTGTGCGAAGATCGTTTATTACATACCTGAAAGAGGAATTTCTAATTAGTTGCAATGAAATATCCATCTTGGTTTCTGTTCAATGACGGCAACTTTGGAAAACAAATATATCTATCTTCAACATTGTTCCTATAAAATGTTTTCTGTGTTTACTATACTCCAGCAGGCCGTGATATACGTCTGTCTTTTTTTTCCCCTAGTCTATAAATGCGAACTTAAAACAAACGGTAAGGTTATGTAATGATTTATTTTTCATTTTAATACTATAAGAACATTATTTATTTCTGCACATTATAATTAATTGTCACATTTGTGCAGTTATTCAGAGTCATTGGAGCAACACCACCAGTTTTTTCTATTGTGAAATTTTTCTGCATGAATATTGATTTTCCAGCTTCAGTCGAAGTTGAAGCATTAGCACTATAGATGACAGCATTTGATAAACCCTCCGTCTGGCAGGAAGTCGGTGCACTGGAGGCTGTGGTTGCAGTTTTGTGAATCCTAGTACCAATGTTGCTTTTGACGTGCAAAATATTTAAAAACAATAATTAACAGTGCAATTTAGGTCAAATTGCAGTGGTAAGTTTCCAATCTATAATTATTACTATATTGAACGTCTTTAAAAATAATATGTTAAAAGCCTAAAGCAGTAAAATGAATATGATGCTTAAGCGGTAAGAATAGGGAAATTGTTGTGTGTGTTACGTTGGGAATACTGAATGTGGTATTTCACACTTACCGCGTATTGGTTTTGTGTGGAAAGCAAGCAAATACGCACGATCTCGCACAAAAGATATTTTACAGTGTTGTCTTAAGAAAATCAAAAGCTCACCTTATAGTTGAACCATCCTAGTTAGCACGTTTCCCATTGACAATGATACGATCGCAAATCCAGAGACTTTAAATAAGAAAATGACAAGTATCACACGCCTTGTTTTCGACATGTTTGTTCCAACACCTTTCAACTAAGAAAGATTTTCATTACTTCTCTTTTACAGTATAATCTTGTAAATGTTACAAATTGGATTTTCGCATAACAGATTCCGGTGAATCTGGTTGAGAAACACTTATATAGGTTGTTTAAAAAATACGGGGCATAATTTCAGGTATGTATTTCCCACATGTAGACAATCAAAATAGTTCATTACAACATGTGTCCGGAAATGCTTCATTCCCGAGTTATGGCCTTCACAACATTGAAATTCACCGGAACATTTTTCTTTCCGCTGGTCGTTGTCATTATAGAAGATGTTCAAAATGTCCACCTCCTCCTTGAATACAGACCTCACATCGATGTCTCATTGACCTGCGAACACGATCCCAAACTCCAGGAGTATTGCGTATGTCCTCAGAACATGCCACAATTCGATTCCGAAGGGATTCCAAATCAGGCACCGGAGACGAATAAACCAATGATTTTAAATGGCCCCACAAGTAGAAATCGAGAGGATTCAGATCAGGTGAGCGTGGAGGCCAAGCAATTAGGCCACCTCTACCTATCCATCGATCAGGAAACCTTCGATCCAAGTACCGGCGAGCCGTACGACTGAAGTGTGCAGGAGCGCCATCATGCAAGAAGTGAATGTGTTGATGATTGATCAGTGGAGTGTCTTCTAAAACATGAGGTATGGTGTTTTCCAGGAAGTGTGTGTACTCCTGCCCCGTAAGTCTGTTTACAAGTACATGGGGTCCAACTAATCGATCACCAATGACACCGGCCCACATGTTGGGGGAGAACCGCACCTGGTGATGAGATGGAACAATTGCACGTGGGTTTTCATACGCCCATACATGCTGATTGTGGAAATTTGTTATGCCATCTCGTGTGAACTGTGCTTCATCTGTAAATAATACTAAGGCAGGAAAGTTCGGATTTACACCACACTGCTGCAAGAACCACTGTCAGAACCTAACTCGTGCAGGGTAATCTGCTGGTGACAGGGCCTGTACGCGTTGCAAATGATAAGGATACAATTAATACTCTTTCAACAGTCTCCAGACAGTCGTATGAGGAACATTGACTTGCAACGCTACCCTTCATGTGCTGATAGAAGGAGTCATGTTCACAGCCTCCAGAATCTCCTCCTGTACTTCTGAAGTTGTAGATCTTGGTCGTCCCCTTCCCAAACCAGGAGAGTTAAATTTTCCATACTCGCACAGACGGTAATGGAGACGTACAAATGTCTTCCGATCTGGACATTGTCGCTGTGGGTACCTCTCCTGGTACAAACGACGAGCCAGCGCAGCATTGCCGTCGGCCTTACCGTACATGAAGTGTATCTCTGCCAGCTCTTGATTTGAATACATGTCGCACAGTCTAACGCCTACACAACACTGAATGTAACCTTCGCCTCGGAATGAACTGTCAGAGTGCTCTCTTAATGTCTCCTTTGACGGCAACGACCTGCGGAATGAAAAACGTTCCGGTGAATTTCAATGTTGTGAAGGCCATAACTCGGAAATGAAGCATTTCCGGACACATGTTGTAATGAACTATTTTGATTGTCTACATGTGGGAAATACATACCTGAAATTATGCCCCGTATTTTTGAAACACCCTGTATAATAAGTAACAGCGAAATTTCCCATGGGAGTCAGGTACTTAACACAAATCAGTGAATACAAGAGACAACTAAGCAAATAATTTAGACAAACGGAAATAATAAAGAAAATATCAATAGGGAGCAGACAGTAGATGGAAAGAAAGAAATAAGCAAAATGTACAGAAACATAGGAAATTATTTATGAAGTTCAAACGTAACATTTTACATATAATTAAAATTCTTTGAAAAGCATGAATGTTCTACGCTTTGTAAGTGTCATATCTTACACTGAATGATTCGTATATAGTAGTCTAAATATTTAGGGATGGTAATATAGACTTTTCAGTTTAAAAAAAGCTTACATATGCATGTGTCGAATTTCCAATCGGTGTGGAGATAACAGCTCTTTGAAAGTTACCATAACAACCCTTACAAATAATATGAAGGGACGACAAATGACTATGAACTGTTGACTACGTATAAAAGAATCTCTTCTGAGATCGGCTGAGGGCAGTACTGTTGTTCATAAAGAGTATAGAAAAATAACTGTTTGTACAGTCCTGGCTAGAAGGATGGACATGTTCGTCCAGCACGTAGGAGCTCCTGTACTTTTCATCGCAGGTAAATCTCACATTCCCGAACGATGGATCGGCTGAGGTGGTCACGTGTATTGGATACCAAGGCCCCAGATCTTACTCCTGTCGATGTCTGTCTTCGAGGTGGATGAAAGGTGAAGTACACAAGAAGAAAATAAACACATGGGAGATTCAGTCGTTCTCATTGAACAAAACTGCTCTCATAAAGGTACGAGAAGACGTCAGAAGAGTGATACTGTTGTCGACAGAGTGGAATACTGCATTGAACTGTTGAAATGTACTTAGATCAACAGTATTCATGTACAGTCTTACTAATAAAAATTCTATATACAGACGTTTAACTGTCTTATACTTATACAGTGTGTAACTCGTTTATAAGAGTCGTGTGTAAATTTCTTACTAATAATCACTACATACGTCGTGTATAATTGTTAAACAACGTCATTACTTCGTTACGAAAGGTAATAGAATATCAGAGCTTCTCTATTGCATCCGGTAGAGCGCTCTAGTGTGCCGTGTTAAGATCGATAGTACAACTGGCTCTGATGGATTACCATACTATATTTTGATCAAAGAGTACAAGCTACAGCAATATTTTCTAATTATCCTGTGCCCTTTGGTTTGTTCTTCTGTGGTTACAAGGCAACCATCATCTTAAAATGACAGTCGATACGAACAGCAGTTAGAGGGCGGCCATATTTTCTCTATATACAACGCTTAAACAAGCGGTTTCGTATAATTATATTACTACTGCAAAGCAAATCCCATTGTATAGTTACAGACTGTTTATACATCCATTGCTTATGCATGGTTTATTTTCTGTCTCACCTCTGCATAAGACTCGTATAAAAACTATACACGGTTTATTACTAAAGACGGGTAATCATCAAGTAATTTTCCTTTTCTTTTTACTACTTTTAACGCTTCTTATGCATAACATTCAAACAGCTGCATCTCCAAAACCAATGGAAACTTGGACATGTTTATATGAAATGTTTTTATTCACAATAGTCCATACTACTATACCCTCCCCTAAATTACATATTATTCCTCCTGGGTCACCCCGTATAAAAGCCTGGAGTTCAGTGACGTACGTATCCAGTATTTAACTAAATATTTGCTAACGACCGAACACTGAAAATGAACAGAAAGCATAAGGATGAAATGGAATAGATGCCAGCAGCATCGTCTGCCTCACATCGATACTGATACTGATACTATTGGAGAAAGGCTCGATATGACCGAGAACTGCAATCTTGTATAAATGTATCTTGTGCCAACCCCCCAGCTAGGCGCATTCCCAACCCACACCAAGATTCTCAGCGTAGGTTTCGAAGCTGAAATCCCACTCGTTTCTAGACAAGTTATCTCTATCCTTCGTCCCTTGGTTATTGGGGAATGCTATGGAATGATAGTTGAACGGAGATCGGAAGGAAAAATATTGATGCCTAACATAGAGTAGTGGGTAAAAACTGTAACTGTGACGAATGACTGGGACTCAAATATACAGTTGGCGCCAGCGTTTTTGGCGTGTGTCCTAGAGTATAGTGCCCAGTTTTTGAGCATGTTGCTAGTGCATCTGAGAACTGTACCACTTCCTACAGACATCACATCAACCATTTACCAAACACAGTTGTCAGAGTGACTACGGTAAAGGTAAGACACTAGCACTTAACGTTCCCATTACTTATTTCATATGCCAAAACCGATGACGCAGACTATAACCGCCTGCGTGATTGGTTCTTGACATATACCACTCACTCACCGCAGATCCTTCACGTGGCATTGACTCGACGTCTATACAAATGGTGACATTTGTGATGTATAAGATATAAGAGAAATTTCGTTTTCTGCATATGCATTATTTATCATGAAAACTTTCTACATTAGGAACCTCACTCGCAACATTTTCATTATCTTAAAAAGAGAAAGTATTGTTTTCTTTCTCTCACATCATGTAACCGGGTACAGCCCAGTTACTTTATGGTGACAGGTCGTCGACGCGAGAGAGGAGAAGGTTCGACTGTGGGAGGGAGACCGATCCGAGACGGAGCGAATGGAGGGAGGGAAATACAGTCATATTAGAAATGAAGCCTCACGTTGCAGCGTCTGCATAATTTTGAGCTCCTGTCACTGTGTTCACTTCATACTCCGGAACAATAGTCACTAATAAACACTAAAGTAATAAACTAATGGAAATACAATGAGCAGCAGTTCGGAACAATAGTCGTCGTCATCATCATCATCATCATCATCATCATCATCATCATCATCATCATCATCATCATCATCATCATCATCATCATCATCCATGTGAATGATGGGGCTGCCTTCTTCTCTGTATTTCTTTATTTACCTCAAATACTGCAAACTTTTGGCCATAATGCTGTGATGCTCTATCACAATTTGGCGATTATTTTGTGTTTTTTTTTCCAATGAAATCCTAATTTGAAAATAACTTTCCTTAAAGTCGGGATACCTCCCTGAAAGCCGATAGTCTTTCAATTTCAATAATATGTATATTTTTTAAGTGTGAGCCGCTATTTTTGTGAAATATAGAACTCGTGCTTTGGTTCGTCTTATGACAGCTTAATTAAAGTTGTCCACAGTTGATTTCGGCGCCGATTATCAATGTCTTTACTCTCCCTTATTATTAGGCTAACACAGCTCTCAGACACATCGGTAAACTCTGCTACAAGTTTTCCAACATTTGTTACGTTTTTTCTTCCGACGCTATCTTCATAAAGCGCTACACGTTGCTCACGACTTCTCGCGACTGCGAATGCAATACCCGACCTTTCAGTTTGCTTCTAACAGGCAGCATTTTCACAAACAGAACATAGCAGTGAATCTAGACAATAAATACTACATACTAAACAATACAAAACAGAAGCACTTCAATTATTTAAGTAACTAAATGAAATGTAAGTAAGAAACACACTAAATTGCAATACACAAGACAGTGGTGGTGTAGTACGTCCTTAGCGCGACTGTACGCCCACACTAACGCTCCCGAGATGTGACCGCTAACGCAGCCAGGGGAAGACTAAAAGGAACACCCCTTCGAACAAGCAGTGAACTCACCCAAACCACTGCGTCGCCAGGCCAGAGCTGTCACCATAAAGTAACTGGCCTGTAGTTCACTCCAGACTGTTTTTCACGTTTCTCCGTTGTATTGATAAGCATAGCAAGCAGCACGCACTACTGTTCGCATCGCAATATTGTGTACAGTAGTGTTTCGAGACTAAATGACCGAGTTGTGGATAGCAGTGACATAATAAGCTTATATGTTAATATTGTAACTATAAAACATAACTTACTTACTTACAAATGGCTTTTAAGGAACCTGAAGGTTCATTGCCACCCTCACATAATCCGCCATCGGTCCCTATCCTGAGCAAGATTAATCCAAACTATCCTCATATCCCATCTCCCTCAAATCCATTTTAATATTATCCTCCCATCTACGTCTCGGCCTCCCCATAGGTCTTTTTCCCTCCGGAATCCCAACTAACGCTCTACATGCATTTCTGGATTCACCCATACGTGCTACATGTCCTGCCCATCTCAAACGTCTGGATTTAATGTTCCTAATTATGGCAAGTGAAGAATACAATGCGTGAAGTTCTGCGTTGTGTAACTTTCTCCATTCTCCTGTAACTTCATCCCTCTTAGCCCCAAATATTTTCCTAAGCACCTTATTCTCGAACACCCTTAATCTCTGTTCCTCTCTCAAAGTAAGAGTCCAAGTTTCACAACCATACAGAACAACCGGTAATATAACTGTTTTATAAATTCTCACTTTCAGATTTTTTGACAGCAGACTAGATGACAATAGCTTTTCAACTGAATAATAACAATTATTTCCCATATTTATTCTGTGTTTAGTTTCCTCCCGAGTGTCATTTATATTTGTTACTGTTGCTCAAAAATATTTTAATTTTTCCACCTCTTTAAAGGAAAAATCTCTAATTTTTATATTTCCATTTCGTAAAAATATTCTCGTCACGAGACATAATCACATACTTTGTCTTTTCGGGATTTACTTCCAAACCTATCGCTTTACTTGCTTCAATTCCAAACCCTCTCTGTTATCCTGGACTTTCCTAATGGCATATTCTAGAGCGAAGTTAAAAAGTAAAGGTGATAGTGCATCTCCTTACTTTTGCCCTCAGAGAATTGGAAAAGCATGAGATAGAAACTGACCTATACGGACTCTGCTGTACGTTTCACTGAGACACATTTTAATTAATTGAACTAGTTTCTTGGGAATACTAAATTCAATAAAAATATTATATTTAACTTCTCTCTTAACTGAGTCATATGCCTTGTTGAAATCTATGAATAACTGATGTACTGTACCCTTATACTCCCATTTTTTCTCCAATATCTGTCGAATACAAAAAATCTGATCAGTAGTCGATCTATTACGCCTAAAACCGCACTGATGATCCCCAATAATTTCATCTACGTACGGAGGTAACCTTCTCATTTTTTTTATAACCTTATTCCTTTGCTGTGGTCGTGCCAAAAAATCAGTCCCATTCCGAGGCTTATTGTAGGGATTCGTAACAAGCTAATTTTTACGGTGATGGGTTGTTCGCCTTTGTCGAACCCCCAAGCTGGAGGACCACCCCTTATCGGTTGTCCACGACTGCTTATTCAATATATTCGCAGCTACCCTCCATATCTGGAGACCGTCTCCTCTATCCGCAACCTGAGGACGCGCCATGCCGTGTGATAGGGACCCACAATACATGGGTAAAACATAACATTAGTACTACTAAATAATAATAATAATAATAATAATAATAATAATAATAATAATAATAATAATAATAATAGTGATAACAATTAAAAATTATTTAAAATGATGTTTAGACCCTTGCTCAAACACTACACAATAATAAAAAATTAATTTAGACAATACACAAATGTGATTATGGTTATGAAAAATGCTTACTTCAGAGAAACCTGAATCTGTCTTCGTGAAATAATATAATTCATTTCTTCACTTAACAGTACTCACAGCTACAATTAAATCATTTTCTTGGTTTAAACGCTTTCATACCTTACTTTTCACAGGTGTATGTGAAAAACTGCCCTTATACAAATTATGCAGAAGCAAAGGAAATAATTTCCTTCAAAGCGATGAACGTACTGGCAACACAGAGTCTTGCAAATGAGCAGGCATGGGCACTATGTTCCCATACGGGCACTGCATACACCACCCTTTCATTTCTCCCTCCACAAATATTCTACCTGTATGTAGAGTAAGCAAAGGTTGAACTCGATACCATAGCGTTCTAATCAGGGATGTATAAAGTGGTGGGGTGTGGCGAAAAATTTGTGGGTTTCGTTTTAATTTCCAAGAGAAATGAGAACAGAACTATTTTGATTCATGTGAGAATATAGTTAATTTAACCCTTTTATATGTTAAAATAAACTAAGTTGTAATTATCTAGTTGACAAGTTTCAGCTTATGTCAGCCATCATAAGAACTATTTGACTGGAATAAGCTGAAACTAGTCAACTTAGGCCCAATTGTATAAAACTCCCTGACTAAAGATCAACTTTGATCGAAGATCAAAAAGTGAACCGAGTTCAGACACTTCTTCTATTGTATAAAATTTTTCTGCGATCATATTACCTTGGTTCAAATGCAATCTAAGTTCACGTGAAAAGGATTTGGCAACATCGCATAAACAGGTGAAATACGTGATGCGCGGACAGGTTTGTTCAGTGTTGCCAATCTAGCGACTTTAACTCTTTTTCAACAACAATTTCTTTTAACATTTATATTGCTTAAATAAGGATTTAGTGACCTTTTTAGCACCCCATAGTGACAAAATGTAATCTTTCTTTGTTGATAATGAGAAATTTAGCGACTTTACAACTACTTTTTGGCGAATTTCCGTATTACACTCTGTTGGAGAGACTGGTTTTTTGTGCAATGTAAATAATGGCGGACAATAAGAAGAAGGTTACTGTTCTCCGAGTTTTTATCATGTTATGGTGTTTGATACTGCTAAACATAATAAAGCTTTATAAAACGACAATTTTCGTTTAGTAATACAGTTAATTGAAAATTTATGAATGTACCTATCATATCCATTAATAATTAATGGTTGTTATAAACATAATATAATTATAGGTTATGTTATTTGATATTGCTGAACACGATAGAGCCTTATAAAATATATGATTGTTTGTGTATTAAGGCAAGAAATTGAAAGAAATATATATAAATGTAATATCATATCTATTAATATTAATAATAATAATGGATATTTTATTTGCACAATCTGTCACTCGTATATTTCAAACAGAAAAGAAATAACTGAACTTGGATCATCTAACTTAATCGGAGAAATTTCTTCAATCAAAGTTGACTTTAGTTTGAGACAAATTAAACTCAGATTAGACTTTATACAACACAAAATTCCAAGTTCAGCAGAAACAAGGATCAATTTAACCTCTGATCTAAGATTAAATGGTTTATACAATCTGGCCCTAGTTTATTTTAACACGTGAAAGTGATTATATTAATATATTTATAGTGACTATTTCGTTTATATGACGTCATTACATTTTCGACCAATGAAGTGTAATGAAATTTTGAATTCCAACCAATCACAGTCAGACTTTGCGATAATTTCTGCAGCTTGATTTATCGCTATCAATTTATCGCATGGTCGTTCTTTTGTTTAGTCGTTGTCGCCAACTGTTTCCCCGCAAAATTGATGATCATGAATACATTAAGATGCAACTACACGGTTAAACTTTTCTTTCAACTTTAAAGCAATGAATGCAAGATTGATATTTAATATTAATTAATATATTTACGCAGTGAAGACGATGTTCAAAACGGCGCACCATGTAGACACAAAACCTTTATGCATCTTAATTGAACGTACCTTTTAAACTTGATTCTATTCTTCCCAGTTTGCACGCATACGCGATTGGAATATTGAACTGTGTAGATGCAGCTTTAGTTCCGTTACACACTACAGCGAGAATGCGTTTGTCGAGCTATAAAAAATGA
Organism: Periplaneta americana; assembly: GCF_040183065.1. Classification (NCBI taxonomy): domain Eukaryota; kingdom Metazoa; phylum Arthropoda; class Insecta; order Blattodea; family Blattidae; genus Periplaneta; species Periplaneta americana. The sequence continues at coordinate 162,220,169 of NC_091131.1, forward strand.
TTTCGTGTAGCACTTATTGTAAGTAACGGTCGAAACAAGGCACAGCTGACATTGGTCCTGCTTCCACAGGTAGGCCTAACGTAACCTATAAAAGTATAGCCTATAACATTTGTATTGGAATTAAACAATTAATGGACGTTCAAATTTATGTAACATCATCGCATATCAAACTCAAAGACCTTGCATAGTAATAATGTCTTTGATCAAACTGCCTTCCGTATGGTGTAATAAAATTCGTGTTTTAATTAGGCCTATATATACAGAGATGACTTCACGTTGTAGCAACATGTCTCGCTGTGAATACATAAGCATTGGTATATAGCTGTCCCCACTGTTACTGTTAAATTAAATTAGGATTTCAGCAGATAATTAAAATGTATTTGTTATAATAATAAGAGAAAATTGCAGTACATGTAGTTAACATTGTTAAATCTGTATTTCGCTTTTCGCAATTGGCATTACTGAATAATAACATCGAATTTCTTTATTGCAATAATCGATATTCATCTACGAATATTTCAACTTCACAATGTCTGAATAGGTTAAATATTCGTTAATATACAATTATTAACATTTTGTGGTCGAATTTTAGGGATATATTATTCAAATTTTTATTTTATTCACGAAATAGTCCTAGTAAATGTCACTCGAGGTCTGAGATTTCCCGATAAATCCACGAGCGAAGCAAGTGGATTTATCGGCAGATCTCAGACCTCTCGTGACATTACTACAGATATAGCCTAAAGTGTTGAAAGTTTGTAATTACGATTAACTTTATTCAGTGTTTGAACTGTTCAGTTGAGGTTTATATAGAACATTATATGAGACGGCACTTCGATCATAAGAATGATTTTGGCGAACATAAATGTATAGGTAAGAGTTTAAATATGATTATTAAAAATGGTTTATATAAATAAAATAGTTCTTACATTCGATAAAGCAATGTGTTATTTTAATGTAATTTGCTGTAGAGGTTGAAATAGTGAGAAAGTTTTCAATAATCTACAAGAAAAGTGTGTTAATGGAAAAGCCAACTCACAATCACTACAGTCGGATTAATTTATCACATTTCAAGTACTAGGCGAGTCTTAGAGAACAATACCTTTTTCAAATAACAGATAAAATCGGCAAGGAGTTTTATGAATTATAGCCTAATGACGAGAATCCCAACTTACGCAATTTTGCAACTAAAGTGTTGCCAGTCTTTAAATCCACGTATGTTGACGAAATTTTTTTTATCTAAAATGAACTTGACGAAAAAAAAATGCTCGTACACGTGTAATAGGCCAGCCAAGTTCCGATTACCGACGGAAGGAGTCCGAACTACTGAGCTCGTTGCACGCTTCCTGTTTGTAGCGATAGCAGAGACCTCATCTCCAATCGGTAATAAGAAGTTGGCGTGCCTGTAACAACCTATTATCTCGTAACTGTTTTCGTTTCTGTAGTAATAATATTCACCCTAATATAGACAGTCTCGTCCTGACCAAACACTATAGGCGATCTAGAGCTTATAAGTGATTATTCATAGTGAATGCAAAGCCATAGTGGCCATATAAATGCCTAGCTTACTTACTTGACCTATTAAGCATACAAAGAGATAATTTATTACAATTGTATGAACACTTTTTGTAAAATGAAATTGAAATTAATAAATCAGTTAAAAACCATACATGTTTCGGAGGAATGCTCCTCCATCTTCAGTGGCAATACCACGACTGCAAAAAGAAAATGAATATGTGAAAAGATCGTACATAGTATTGAAAATTACGAAAACAATGATTGAATTTCAATAATTATTAAAAATGAAACGTCATAAGTGTTATTCAGTATAATAAGTATGATTAAAAAATAATGATGGATAAAACTGATATTAAAAAGTTGTCAAAAATATACAATCTAATAAGAAAGAACTTATATATGAAAGAGTACAAAAATAAATTGAACAAATATGTATAGATCGTAGATAGTACTGGAAGTTATAAAAACGAGTTTAAATGTCTAAAAATAGTTAAAATAGTAATAAAGATAAAATGGCTTAAAAGTTATTCATTTCTAAATATTTGTTAAATAAAAGAAAATAGAATGAATAAACAGGTGTTTAAAATTTGTCTTAAAAATATGCCATCACATGATAAAAACTTCTACAAATTTTAATAAGTACAAAAATGAATAAATAAGAAGAGAGGACAGAATTACAACCTGGATGTTAGACTTACCGCTGGTACAGATGTTCGACCGCATATCGTGGCTTAAAGGAGACTGACTTCGATGAGAAACGGGACAGAGATTGCGTGATTGGTACTACGTTGATCTTTTCTTGTTCAAATCGGAAGTGATGTAGAGATCAAAAAGGATGTTATTTTCATAAATTGCTTTATCGTTTAAATTTTGAGAATTAACAAGTTTATCTTTGTAAATTTCAATAGATGTATTACAACTGTAATAAATTATCTCGTTGTATGCTTAATATCTTATTCATGAACACTGTTGAATTTGGCCTTACTCGTTTAAATTCAATTACTTGACCTAATTTGAAATGTTTAATGTAATGACATGCAGCATTAGTTTTGTACATTCCTAAGCGGAAGACAAGCCAAGTTCATGTGATATAAATACGTCCGAAATATTGTGGACGGAGTGAATTGGATCATATTTACCTCTCATTTCTTATGCCCTTGCCTGGTCTATACTACGTATATTAGTAATATGATGGATGAAAAATATACGCCTTAAGCCATCTCCAGACGGCGGGCTTGGGATACCTTTACGGTGGCAATAGGCTGATGCACAACGAAGCTTAGACATGTGACGTTACTCTCGTAGGTACATTTTGTTAAGAACGCAAAATGACCTGTCAGCCGTCCCGTTGCGCGCTGTAGGAACCGAACCTAAGCCAGCAGAGTACTGTGCGCAGTCATAGTGAACAGTTGCCTGACCTTAGTGTCGAGGTTGTTTGTCACAGTGTTTACGTGTACAGTAGAGCGTCTCGTTTAGGCACAGTGGAAACGTAAACAAAGTGCAGGTAACGTGTGGGGGAGGTCGAGGCGTTCGATAAACACGAGGGATGCACAAGGTTTTAGTTACAATTAATTATATTAATTAACATTAATTGACATATTTTCCAAAAACACACAAAGTAAAATAGCACAAATTGCATAACATTATCATATACACATTTTAACAGACAAGAATTGTATAATTTCAACTTGTCAACTTCTCAACTTGAGACGGTGTCGGGTGGAGTTCCCGGATAGCTCAGTTGGTAAGGGCGCTGGTACGTTCAACCAGAGGTCCCGGAACAATTTTTCCCTTGAAATTATTCAAATCTGCTTTACAGGGAGCATTACCTGAAAGACTAGATTTGCATAATATATACGTTACTGTGTACGTTAACAGAAAACCACAATTCCAAGTCACACAGAGATTGTGTGCACTAATGTGGGTCTCTGGCGTTTCGTCAGCCCACGCGAGTTGTGTGGATATAAAGAGAAAAGTTGAGACGGTGTCGGGTGGAGTTCCCTGGTAGCTCAGTTGGTAAGAGCGCTGGTACGTTCAACCACAGGTCCCAGGATAGATACCCGGCCCCGGAACAATTTTTCCCTTTAAAAGTTTTCAAATCTGCTTTACAGGGAGCTTCACCTGAAAGACTAGATTTGCAAGGAATTGTAATGTTGAAATAATTCAATATAACAAATCAAATTTTGCTACTTAATCTATAATTCTATATGATGATGTTTCCAAGCAGCATTTTTACGGTCATAATTTCATTCTCTATATGACTAACACTGCCGTGGCGAAAAGGCCATGGTGAGCCGAGCCACTGTGTAAGCTGCAACGTGCATAGCACCTATGGAGGGAGGCGGACAACCGAAGGGGAAGTTAATGTTTAGGACGTGTAACGAAGAAAGAAATGAACAAGAAAACATAGGACACATTATCACAACCTAAAATTAACTGTCTTCAGAATGTCTCTGCGACAAAGTTTCAAAATCAGGAATTATGTCACTTACTGCCAATCGTAGTTGATCACGTGATCAGTCAGTCGTGACCTAAATTTGATTTTTACTATTTTCATTGTTGAAAATAATTTTTCACAAACGTAAGTTACAGCGACCATGACTTCAACAGAGCAAGCGAAAGAACGAAGCTTCAAATATTTATTTTTTTCCAAAGATTTGAAAAGTTCAACATTTGTCAAGTCCTTACATCTAGCTTTCATTGAACATCACATTGTAAATCTGTGAGTTTAAATTGAAAATCTAACCGCATTATTCGTACATCTGCTGTAAAAGAATCGACGTACAGAGATAATAATAATAATAATAATAATAATAATAATAATAATAATAATAATAATAATAATAACACTTAACCTTTTAATGTTTCATCAGTAACATGTAGTAACTTATAATGCCGTTTTATGTTATACAACCGTTTTCCTAGTAATATTTGTGAACGAATCATACATTTAATATTTTCATCATATTGTAAGCAAAAGAATGCATCCTCCCATCCTACTTGAAACTTTCGTTTTTATAGAGGTACATGGTTTCGAGAGAGATATTGCGACGATACGCCACTCGCAGGTCCGAGACAAACACGAATAGAACGGAGTTTGACTCCAGTGAGTAAGAGGGTGGGGGTTGTAGGTAGGAAGCGAGAGAAAAGCACTGAGAGCCACAATGTGCTCGTGAGTCGCATTTTCGCCACGGCTGGACTAACATAATATCACCATCTTCTGTACTGTACCTGAATAAATTGAACTTTGAGTAGGGATAATTATGTTTAGGAAATAGTGTTGTCACTTCAGACCAATATACAATACTGTAGTTTTGTTAACTCGGTCACAGAAGACGATGATAGTATGTTAGTCATACAGAGAATGAAATTTATGACCTTAAAAATGCTGCTTGAAAACATCATAATATATAAGTAGCACAATTTGATTTGTTATATTGAATTATTTAAACATTATAATTGCTTGTTTATTAAAATGTGTGTATATAAAGTTATGCAATTTGTGTTCTTTTGTTTTGTGTATTTTTGGAAAATATAATTTCAATTAATGCTCCTCCATAAATGTTGTTACTAAAACCTTGTGCATCCCTCGTGTTTATCGTAGGCTTGTCCTCTCCCATACGTTACCTGCACTTTGTTTACGTTTTCACTGTGCCTAAACGAGACGCTCTACTGTATTTGGTAACGTGTACAAGTGCAATGTCGAAGCACCAGTCGTATTATTTGCATTCACCATTGACATCCTGTGATGCTGAACGGTTCTCAAAATATAACAACTGTTTGAGTGATCGCCGCAAGACGTTTCCGTTCGCAAATCTTCGGATGTATTTCGTTGTTCATTGTAATGCCGGCAACGAAACCGAAGAAGACGGAACCTTGCATGTATAGGCACATCATTTTATTTTTACTTCAATTTTTATTGTACCTGAGTTTTTGAATGTACTTCACTCCCACCCCTTCTACTAATGAAGTTTCAACTGTTCTCCAGACAGAATCAAGGCCGCTTATAGTAAACAGCACTGAGTTACTGAGTATAGTACGTTCCAGAAATATCTTCGCGTTTTCCAGTGACGAAAAACTTTTAATATTGAATCATATTTTCGCACAGGTACTGTCCGTTTGCCTACGTTGCATCCCGATTTCCCCCACTTGCTTCTGCACGCCTCTCTGTAAAAGCAGGGCTGTTTTAGCTCTTTTCTGAAAACATTAATTTCTGTTAGGAATTGGAAGTTTACGTAATATTATACAACTGTTTAAAATAACTTAAACTAGGACCTCGTTATGTAATTAACTGTCACGTGATTTCCCCCCTTTCTACGATCCTGCGGCATAACCACTTGGACGGACAGTAGATAACATGTCTGAGTAATTTTATCTGTGCGGGTCGGGCAGAAGTGAAGATTGAATTTACAGTACGCAAGGTACGCTTTTGTAGAGTAGGTATAGAATTATTTCAACATGAGTTACTAGTATGAAGGACGAAATTGGTAATTGGAATTAGATGCAATAGATGCGGTAATATGCACAAAAGAACTGAAGCCTGTAGGCTATCGGAATGAACGGCTACCATTTTCAAAAATGTGTTTAAATATCCATATTATGATTATTTTTCAATTGAACTTCATTCTCTATATTATACGCTAATGTGGTGTAGACAGTATAATATACACTAAATAATGAACACGTTCGCGAGTAAAAACACTTATTCTTAATACAGTACTGCATTTTGATTAAAAAAAACCTAATGAGAATTATCGAACTCAAAATCGCGATATTTCTTAGTTTACGTAAATGGATGAAGTACTTTTCTTCCCTCCTATACCTAGTAAAGTGATTTGTTTGTGTTTTACGCCAGTATCATTGAACTCCAGTTGTGTAAGGGGGTAGCGAACGGTGTTTCCGGTTCTCTAAAGGTATAGCCAGGTTAATATTAAAATGTTAGAAAAAATAAAATGATGTCCCTGTATAAGGTATGTATTCATGTACTTTATTTCCAATCATAACCAGACTGTACTACCTTTGTTTATGTCCGCAATGTGTGCCCAGTACCGAGTGTGTAAAAGCTATAGTCAATGCTTGCGTACATTGATTGCTAACGTATCCTGGTTCCATCCTCTAGTGACTAGTCATCTCCAATAATTACCCCTAAGGGTACGCGTACCACTGGTTGTAGAATAATGTTCTAGGAAATAAATTTACTAACGTTCTTATCCCTTTATGCTCGACAATGCTCGATGCCGTGATTGTCTTGTGAGGTAGTGACGCGATTGTGTCGGGGAACATTTCGATTCGACATGATCCATGAACCTCGCTAATGCAGCTTCAACCTGGTATGAACTGGGGATCATTTAGTGAGTTAGCAATTTTGATTTGGAAACGTACACAAACGGAAAATGCAGTTACTAGGACATTGCAACTAATGCAATAGCCTGAATCAAGGCTTCCGATTACAGATCAATTAAACTACCATAACGCTGTTAATGATCCCTCATACACAACAGAAAGCATGAGGGAATCAAATAGCTCACGGTTCATATATTTATTGCTCCTAGAGCCTTGTATGAAATGTATGAGTTTCTTTATCAGAAAAGACGTTTTGCCTGTTCTTGATCGTCAACTATCATCACGGTAGAAGAATTTATAATCAGTTTCATATTACAGTCAATGAGAAATAACAAATAGTGAAATCACGAAAGAATAGAAATCCTCTGTAAAAAATGACCAAAATTGTTTTTTTTTAACGGCACTTGTTGGTATTTGATTCCCGGTTTCTTGGGAGAAAAATCATTCTATTAACATTCAGCCGTATACCGCAGAGCCTTTAAACGCATTTTTCTCGGCTGCAGATCGTATATCATTCAAATTCCAAGAAACACAAGTTCTATGTTACAATTCGAGATAATGTTTACAGAAAAACATGTCAGTAAACAGTTTCCGGAAATGATGTTCGATATGTGGGTACTGGATTTTATATTCCTGTTAAGTGCGATAACAACTTCTTTAGTTTTATCGTTATGAAAGGATTGTAGAAGTTACTGCTATCTCGAAAACAATACATTGATTGTTTTGTGCTAAGTACGCTTTCAAAACCCTTAACACTAAATTTGTCACCCATATATTTAGTTCGCTTTTCAGGTACATCTTCTTTTGAATTCAATTAAGCAACATTTACGAGTCAATTCATCCGAGAAGAATGTACACAATTGTTAGCCTCATATCAATTGATGCCCATAGGAGCAAGCGCGCTTTAGAGCTCAGGAGAGCCTGAGCGCTTTACAGCGGAAAGGGGTAGTAGTATGCTGCTTGGTCGAGCTATATTCAGGGATGGCCAGCACTGATTCAATGGATAAAGGGAAGAGAACTTATTAAAACTGTACCCATGTTAATTTTTAGATTTGTCTGAGAAGTATAAGTGCATTATAAGAATTTAAGTTTTAATTTTAATGCTCATTTTTCACAAGTTTGATTTTTTTTATTCAAAAGAAATATTTTCTCAATTTTTTTTTATAGAAAAGTGAAATTTTCAGATATAGGCCTATTTATTTAGTAGCATTACAGAATGTTTTCTTAAATCTAATATATCATAAATACGTATTACTGAAGATAGTGTATTGAAAATTTTGAAAATATTCGCATGGGAATTCTTTGTAAGGAAATGAATTAACAAAGCAACTACTGTTACATCATAAGCAAAAGATACGTGCCCATGTGTTGTAAAAATGTCAGCTCTACAGCTTCAGCACATTTCGAGAAAATAATTTAATATTCTGATGATAGGAAGTTGCTCACCAATATCATCTTAAAAGCATAATGCGATGAGAGTTTTGTTATGGAATATTAGTTACACTTAAAACATATACAGCACCTAGGTAACTTTGTTTTGTACTATAATATTGTTTTGATTAGTTTATTGATTACTTTTATAAGGCTAAAGGTAGCATCAATATCAATTCCAATTTATCATGTCATACTCAATTACTTTTGGGGGGGGGATATCACTTTCTTTATGAATGATGTGTTTCATCCATTTAGTACAGTATAGTTGTACTACTATGGAATTTATGTGAATATTCCTTCTTAACTTTTTATTATGTTATTAACTTTTAAAACACAACTGCATTATTAAGAAATTGGTGTAAATACTTTTTTTTACAGAGAGTATAGATAGTATAAAACAGAAAGAAATCATATAAAAATGACGGCATAAAATTTCAAGTTCCGTTTGAAGTTTGTGCACCACTGTTTTCTTAATCCAACAGGCTGCTTATTCATATACACAACCCTTCCTCTTTCCATACTTAGCACTTGATGCCCGAGCACGACGTCAAGGTCAGAAAAATGCGCTTGCTTTGACATCACTGGCCTAACGCAACAAAATGCTACTATTTTAATACTTTACGCCAAACAAATATCAAACAGTAAATAATTGACTGAATATATAATTCTGATATTGTATTGTATAAAAATTGTATACAATATAAGCGTTTTGGCCAATCTTTCCCAACTGGGGTTTCGCTGAAGCTTGGAGTTCCGCCAACCCATTCTCAAATTTCCAACTGTTGGCATTTACAACATTAGAGTACTATAAGTAGGCTTCATAACTACGGTATAAGTTGGAATGAAGTTACCTGATTCGAAGTGTAGTAGGCCCTATGTGATGTCACAGCGCAGGTACAGGTATGGCCGTGTACAAATTATTTACGCATCCTCTACCCTCTCGCTCTTGTAAGTCGAAGCCGGGACGCAATCATAGTGATACTGTTATTAATCAGTGCTATTCTGTTACTAGTCTTATTATTTAAATAATTGTACCCAGGCCGTTGTAACTTTGCACTTCAAAGTTGTTATTTGAGTTGGCAACCCTTCCTATGAAAAAAATTTGAAGAACGCTGTCCGGAAACCTTCTGAGCCAATCACAACGTAGAATTTTCTGTCAGCTGCTCATGCTACCACGTGAGACCTGCTGTTGTGTCGGTTTGCTACATGTTTAGCCTAGCCTATGTTACAATGTTACAAACACGTGCGTAATTTGTGTGTTAAGTGTTATAAAGTTATACATAATTTGTGATATGTCGCAAAAACAAAATAGGCGTTCAAAAATTGGTAACTCACTAGTGAGGGAGTTCTTGCATAAATAGTCAGGGGTCAGAATTAGTGAAAATGACTCGTCACTATTGCGAGCCGGAGTTTGTCCGTATATACAGGGTAATTCACGAAGATTTGCAATGCTCTAGGACAGGTATGCTCATCCTCTGACTCCCGATTATGTTGTGTAATCGCAACCTTCGAATGTAGAGCGTGCTGTTCCTCATTCGAAGCTCGACGGATGACTGCGGAAGGCAGTTCAAGTACTTAGTAAACGTACGAACAGTGCGGGACAATGACACAGCCAAAACCTTCTGTAAGCAAACTATCATTCCGTACAGTGTGGGAGGAAGACTATTTTTGTTGTGAAAACGTAAAGTGTTTACTATGTTATAAGATATTGTCAGGAATACTACTGAGCAACATAAAACATTATACGCTCTGCCATCCAGAACATGCCGAAGTGACAGGGAAGCTGTTTTCTGTAATATGTATTCATATATCAACATTATTATTATTATTATTATTATTATTATTATTATTATTATTATTATTATTATTATTATTATTACTACTACTAGTACAATTATTGTTATTGTGGTGATTTTATTCCAACAGAAATACATGTTATGATAAAATAATTTTTCAGGGGTGCAACGTGCATTATAGTTTCAAGAATTGAAAGCACTTCATGATACACCAAACATTGAAGAGAGTCGAACAATTCAGAGTCTGCGTTTAGGAGCAAGTTATGTAGTATGTTGGAAATTAGCTAAGGCACTAAAAACCCTTGTGAACTTGTAAAGAAATCTATGGTGCCTGAACAAAATATAGTTAATTACATCTCACTAATGGAACAGCTCAAATGTGAATTCACAGAACATCGATTTAATGATTTTAGACGTATGGAAAGTGATATTAATATTTGTGTTAATCCTTTCATAGTAAATTGAGTACAATCCGTGAGAGTGCAGTTCCAGGACGAGTTAATTGATTTACAAAGTCACGTAGAATTCAGAACTAAATGCGGAGAATATGACTTGCCAACCATAGAAATATAAAAAAAATGAACAAAACGCAATATCCCAAGATGAGCTTATTCGCTGTCACTCGAAATATGTGTGCAAACAATTATTTTCGAGAGTGAAGGTTGCTAAATCCAAAAATCCAAACATAGATCCAGATTAACAGATGATAATCTTTTGTGCATTGCAGTAAATTCGTTGGAAATAGATTTATAATTACTTGCAGAAAAGAATAGGGCTACACATGTTGATGTGGAATAAGAAAATAACATTATCTATGATATAATAGTATCATAACTGTATAAAATATAATAAATAATGTAATAACTGAATAATTTCCTTTTTCAAATTCAGTTTATTATCCTATTTGTAAGAGTGTAAGAACTATGCCACGGGCGGTGCTGCAATGTAGTTGCGGAGCCCAGTCCGTACACTGTGTGTGTTATGCAGTGCAGCATCATCCGTGTAATCGGCGCTTTTACAATTTTGAGCATACCTGCTCTAGGATGTGATTTCTGACATTATTCTAATGAAAAAGTTCATATATACTGTATATAACCGATTTGTTCACACCTGTGGAGTAACGGTCAGCGCGTCTGGCTGCGGAACCAGGTAGCCCGGGTTCGAATCCCGGTCGGGGCAAGTTACCTGGTTGAGGTTTTTTCCGGGGTTTTCCCTCAACCCAATACCAGCAAATGCTGGGTAACTTTCGGTGCTGGACCCCGGACTCATTTCACCGGCATTATCATCTTCATTTCATTCAGACGATAAATAACCTAGGTGTTGATACAGCGTCGTAGAATAACCCAATAAAATAAAAATACAACCGATTTTGAACAGTTTTGGATAAAATCACGTTTCCTTCTACCGTAACATTAAATCATGTGAACTTGTCTCTCTCTGGACGTCAGTTGTGCTGTGAACATTACAGTACACCTGATATTATAGGCGACACAGTCTTGTGACATCAGGGGTCAGTGTTAGAGAGCCACCGGCGCTTGCCTGCCAGTCTGAAGTTGCGCTCGGGCGCGGGTTCGATCCGCGCTTAGGCTGATTACCTGGTTGGGTTTTTCCGAGGTTTTCACCAACCGTAAGGTGAATGCCAGGTAAACTATGACGAATTCTCGGTCTCATCTCGCGAAATACCATCTCGCTATCACCAATCTCATCGACGCTATATAACCTCGTAGTTTATACAGCGTCGTTAAATAACCAACTAAAAAAAGGGTTAGAGGTAAGTCACAAATTTATCCCTTGAAGAAGTGGAAAAATTCAAATATCTTGGAGCAACAGTAACAAATATAAATGATACTCGGGAGGAAATTAAACACAGAATAAATATGGGAAATGCCTGTTATTATTCGGTTGAGAAGCTTTTATCATCCAGTCTGCTTCAAAAAATCTGAAAGTTAGAATTTATAAAACAGTTATATTACCGGTTGTTCTTTATGGTTGTAAAACTTGGACTCTTACTTTGAGAGAGGAACATAGGTTGAGGGTGTTTGAGAATAAGGTGCTTAGGAAAATATTTGGGGCTAAGAGGGATGAAGTTACAAGAGAATGGAGAAAGTTACACAACACAGAACTGCATTCATTGTATTTTTCACCTGACATAATTAGGAACATTAAATCCAGACGTTTGAGATGGGCAGGGCATGTAGCACGTATGGGCGAATCCAGAAATACATATAGAGTGTTAGTTGGGAGGCCGGAGGGAAAAAGACCTTTGGGGAGGCCGAGACGTAGATGGGAAGATAATATTAAAATGGATTTGAGGGAGGTGGGATATGATGATAGAGAATGGATTAATCTTGCTCAGGATAGGGACCGATGGCGGGCTTATGTGAGGGCGGCAATGAACCTCCGGGTTCCTTAAAAGCCAGTAAGTAAGTAAGAGATAAGTCACACAACATCCCTCACACACAGGCAGATCACAGTCGTCGTGGCTCGTTGTGTGTCATTCAGTGCGTGTGTGTTCACAAAAATACCGTTTCATTTTCCCCATATCGAGTAGGCAGATATGATTTATGTTTATAGGTTTTGTGACAAGAATGTTAATAATTCTGTGGGCGAATATCGAAGAAGACTTCCGGATCGTAGAACGCCGTCACGTCGTGTTTTCGTTCGTACGCTTTCAGTCACTGAGGAATACTTTTCAGCCCCCTGTGTTGCGAAGGCATATGAGCTTGCGGTTGTCTAGAATGAAGCACTACGCGAAAATATTCTTCATATGGTACAACGAAGCCTACGCACGAGTACTGTTCTCCAACCAGGAGATTAACCGTGAAAGGAATGTGTTTACTATTGCGTCATCTATTGGATCGAACTATATAGATAATATTACCGTTATAACGTCAGTTTAAAAAACATGCGCTCTCCTGCATATGTTATTTCTTGTATGGAGGGATTAAAAGACCAGGAAATTAACCGTGATCTAATTTTGTACAGGCCAGTTACTTTAAGGTGACAGCTCTGGCCTGGCGACGCAGTGGTTGGGGCGAGTTCACTGTTTGTTCGAAGGGGTGTTCATTTTAGTCTTCCCCTGGCTGCCTTAGCGGTCACATCTCGGGACCGTTAGTGTGGGCGTACAGTCGCGCTAAGGACGTACTACACCACCACTGTCTTGTGTATTGCAATTTAGTGTGTTTGTTACGTACATTTCATTTAGTTAAATAGTTGTAGTACTTCTGTTTTGTATTGTTTAGTATGTAGGGGAGACTGTTGTACCTTTAGCATAGTGTACCTTTGAACATTTTTTGTTTTTTAATGTTTGCTGCTACCTAGAGGACTCAAAATGAAGTAGATTGTAGAGAAAGCCGCTAAGTAGCTCTGGTCGTAGTTTCAGTTTGATTTATTGCAAAGTGTGAGTTCCGTGGACAAAAGAATTTTTTTAGTACCAAACGTAAACATTTTGTTCATTGATGTATGTTTTCTAACACAAAACCAGATTGCATTTGTTAATATCTTTCAAGTACGGTGTGTTCCCTATCATCTGGTAAGTAATAACATATTTTAATTTCCATGATTTATTTGACTCTCTAGTTTTGGGAGCCATATTTGTTTAAACGTGCACTCTCTTGTACCTTTGAACACAAAACATCTTGTACCATGGAACATGTTCCAAATTACACGATACTATCGGTTTTTGTTTTTCTTTTATTTTAAGGTCATGTCACGAAGTAAGTCTGGAATTAAGAGGTCCCCAATTGATCCGGATGTCTGGAAGAAAGCTGTTGAAGCAATTATTGCTTCTCCAGGAAATAAAATCTCAATCAGAGAAGCCTGCTCTGGTTTATGATTGCAAATACATTTTAAATATGATTGTCAGTTTTTACAGCTATATTCCCACCTATATTCCATGTGTTCCAACTTACAAGAGGGTATGTTCCAAGGTACACGATCCTGTTGTACCTTTGAACACATTACATATCTCTTCATTTTATTTTTTCCATCCTTAATAGATCTGTAAAATAGGAAAATACATAGAGGAAGTTGTAAAGGAATCTTCAGTAATTATTTCAAGCATTTTTTCATTTAAAAAATTTCATTTCCCAAAATTAAAAAAAATAAAATGTGAAAAGTGTTTAAAGGTACAACACTCTCCCCTAGTATTTATTGTCTAGATTCACTGCTATTTTCTGTCTGTGAAAATGCTGCCTGTTAGAAGTAAACTGAAAGTTCGGGTATTGCATTCGCAGTTGGGAGAAGTCGTGAGCAACGTGCAGCTCTTTATGAAGATAGCGTCGGAAGAAAAAACGTAACAAATGTTGGAAAACTTGTAGCAGAGTTTACCGCTCTGTCTGAGAGCTGTGTTAGCCTAATAATAAGGGAGACTAAAGACATTGATAACCGGCGCCAAAATCAATTGTGGACAACTTTAATGAAGCTGTCATAAGACAAACGATAGCACGAGTTCTATATTTCACAGAACACCGGCCCACACTTAAAAAAATGTATGTTATTGAAATTGAAAGACTATCGACTTTCAGGGAGGTATCTCGACTTTGAGAAAAGTTATTTTTAAATTGGGATTTAATTGAAAAAAAAAATACAAAATAATCGTCAAATTCTGATGGAGCATCACAGCATTAGGGCCAAAAGTTTGCAGTATTTGAGGAAAATAAAGAAGTATAGAGAAGAAGGCCGCTCCATCTTTTAATGGATGATGATGATGATGATGATGATGATGATGATGATGATGATGATAATAATGGGAAAGGTAACAGTGAAGCACTGATGAACATTACCGGTATTTACGCATAAGTATATTTCATTGTTAATTAGTGATTAACTGTTAAATATAGTGATTCGATTGCTGCTCATTGTATTTCCACATTAGTGTTTATTAGTGACTATTGTTCCGCACTGCTGCTCATTGTATTTCCACATTAGTGTTTATTAGTGACTATTGTTCCGCACTACTGTTCATTGTATTTCCACATTAGTGTTTATTAGTGACTATTGTTCCGCACTGCTGCTCATTGTATTTCCACATTAGTGTTTATTAGTGACTATTGTTCCGGAGTATGAAGTGAACACAGTGACAGGAGCTCAAAATTATGCAGACGCTGCAACGTGAGACTTCATTTCTAATATGACTGTATTTCCCTCCCTCCATTCGCTCCGTCTCGGATCGGTCTCCCTCCCACAGTCGAACCTTCTCCTCTCTCGCGTCGACGACCTGTCACCATAAAGTAACTGGGCTGTAACTAGGGTGGTATAAATATGTGTGTATCAGTGTTATCGTTTGTGCTTTGAGAGTTAGCCAATGGAGGTGCGTGTACCCACGTGTGTGACCTTATGACATCAACATTTATTCACAGCATTATCCCACTACTTCTCATTCCCCAAATTCTTTCTTCTGGTTGGAGTACAGTACCAGGAGCATATCCAGACGACTAGGTGTTTCTCAAAGTAGAGCTTGGTGAACACTGAATAATGAGGGAGTGTACCCCTATCATTTACAGCAAGTTAACATCTTCACCCAGAGGAGAGAGAAGAATCCAAAAAGGATAGCTGCCCTTGAAAAAGGGGTACCGACCGGTAACAGCACCTAAATTAACAATATATACTATTTTAAATTTTAATTTTATTTCTTATTTTATTTTATTTTAATTTATTTTTTGGGAGGGGGCAGCTATCCTCGACAGAAATAATTTATTTTTCATATATAGAATCTACAAATGGTTATTTACAATTAACAAGGAATGTCTTAAAACATTAATGGCTATATCTTGAAGTTCCAAAAGATCGATATGGAAACGATGAAAGAAAATGATACAAAATCTTGATATAGTGCCCCTTGCACCAAAGAGCAAGCCAATTACTTTCCAGCGACAAACGGGTATGTGGTATTTCTCTTCCAGAGTAAAGCTAAACGAATGCAATTTTGTGCGTGTATAAATGGTAATCTTGAATTGAATCCGTTCATTTTGTTTAGTGACGAAGCTCAGTTTACCAGCGATGGAGTTTTCAATATACGCAATTCACATGTTTGATCGGAGGAAAATCTCCACGAGATCGTGGTAGGTAATTTCCAGCATCGCTACAGTTGCAATGTAAGATGTGGTTTGATCAACAATAACTTTTTTTTTTGTGGACTTCTCCACTCTTCAGCGCTTGTCCTGGATTCCCTTCCGCCATCCTTCTCGATCCCGCCAATCCTCCTCCTGCATATGTCGGTCCTTCATCATTTGCATGACACCAGCTTTGCATGTTTTTCTTGTCTCGCACGCTTCCTCCTTCCCCGAGGTGACCATTCCAGAATAATCTTTGGCCATCTTTCTTCTTTCATCCTTTTTACGTGGTCATACCATTGAACGGTTCGCTTCTCGATTCTTTCAATTACCGAATCTTCCACCTCCATCATTTGTCTCACATCATTATTCCTTCTCCTTTCCAATCTGGATACTCCAGCAGATCTTCTTAATCCCTAACAATAATTTAATTGGTCTATACATTTTCGAGGATCGTCTTACGGGGCAAAGGTACTCGCAATTTTTGCGAGAGGAATTACCTCCATTATTGGCGGAAATACCATTGCATTCACGAGGACTAATGTACAGGGTGCGTCAGAAAGAACGGATGGATTTCACATGGCAAGAAAATTGTAAAGATTCATCAAATCAAAAATTTATTGTGATCGACATATTCACCAATACATGCAGTTTATTTATGGAAAACAACATTATCCATATGATGTCCTTGGCTTTCAATACAGGCATCGAGGCGTTTTCTGATGTTCGCCATCACTTTCACAGTCATAGCTGGTGCAATTGCCACGATTTCTTCACGAATCGCTGTCTTCAGTTCGTCCAGTGTATGTGATCGATGTTTACAAACTTACGCCTTCAAATGGTCCCAAAGAAAGAAGTCGCAGGGCGCGAGATCTTACCGTAGCCTCGGACAATCTCAGTGCAATAGAATTTCGTCCAGGTGATTTCTTCTTTAATGTTGAACCTGTGATACGAAATGAAGCCACCCACCGCAAAATTGTATTCCGAGTTGGAATCCTAGCGTGACATCCGATGTCGAAATGATCACAGACTCTTCATTTTTCAAAAATGTCTCTACGATGAAAGCACGTTGTACACCAGACCAACACCATATTCTCAACTGAAACTGCATTCTATGGCTGACCCAACAGACGTGGTCCCTCTCACTATATCTCTCTCCTCGTTGCGTATCGATAGTTTGAAATCCATCCGTTCTTTCTGACGCACCCTTTATTTCCAGCGTGATGGCGCCCCCTTCACTTTTCACGGGAAGTGGTGAATTATTTAAACGAGAGATTCCCAGGACATTGGATAGGTGGTGGCGGTCCTTTTCCTTGGCCAGCTAGATATCCTGATTTCACCCCATTAGACTGTTGTTTGTGGGTATGGTTTAAAGACATTGTGTACAGTGTGAGAGTGAAGACGCGAGGAGAATTGGTGCAACGTATCCACCTAGCATCCGAGAAGATTCATAGCGAACAACGGAAGTTAGGGAATGCAGCGCGCGCAGTTCACACTCGGGCGGCTACGTGTATTGCTGCAGAAGGTGGGGTCTTTGAAAACCGGCTTCAATACAGATTTTCCAGGTGAGTAATGTCGTCAATGTTCTTTAATGAATTTATAATACCCAGTACCATTGTTGTAAATAATTTAAATGCTTAAATCTTCATAACATCTACGTTTATGTTTAACAATCAGGAGGACGTAACTTAATTAAAAAAATATGACATGTTTATATGAACTTCTTTTCATCAGAATGATGCAAGAAATCACATCCTAGAAAATTGCACAATCTTCGTGAATCACTCTGCATATACAGAGTGTTTCCGGGCTAGTGTTACAAACATTCAGGGATGATGGGGAAGGGCACATGTACCAATTTGAGATAAGGGCCCTGGTCCGGGAATGACTGTGTCGAAAGTTACAAGCAAAAATAGTTATGTGGAAATGAAATAATTTTATCCCTCTGTACACCTTATTTATGTGTAATTATCTGTACATCTTACACACACTGCATTCATCTGACGTTGTTTACGTTGTCTACTTACAGCATTTCATTCAGTGCGCTGTCTGAGGGGTGGGGACAGGAAACTACACTAAAGCAATGCAGATAGCGTAATGTGTAACGGACATGGTCGGTCCTGATATTCACGTCTGTAGACAGCAGTGTATGTGTACAAGTTTCAGTGTCCAGTCGATCAGTCCTAGTGAAATGGAGGAGTACACGAGAGCGGAATATTAGCCAATGGTAACAGTAGACAAGCTCACAGATTGTATTCGTCCAAGTACCCACGTAGGAGACATCCGGCCCATACCATCTTTCCACGACTGTTCCAAAAGTTAAGGGAAAGAGGGCACTTGTTGCCAAATTACAATTCCATTTCCACACAACTATTTTTCCTTATAACTTCCGACTCGGTCATTTTCGGACTAGGGTTCCTTATCTCAAATAGATACATGTGCCCTTCCCCATCATCCCTGAAAGTTTGTAACACCAGCCCGGAAACACCCTGTATAGGTATCCACCCATTCCTAAAGGTAATTTAATAAGCGGACAGCGAAAACTTTAGGCCTCTCTAAGAGGATAGCAATAAATAACGGAGTTACAAGTTACATAATAATTACAATTTGAATTAACGGCACGGAATAGCAAACTCCGCGTAAGTTAAGTCAGCTATTGTGTATTAAGTGGTCATTGTGTCAACGTCGTATCCCTCGCTTACAACATTACGCAATACTGTCAGGTGCAAGATTACAATGCCTGGTATACATGCTTGTGGATGATTGTAAGTTCACTGTGAATGTAGAATGTCTTAGGTAAGACACTGAAGTATGTAATGTTTCAGGGCAAATTGAGGACTATTGAACTGATTTTTCAACTGTTAATATAGACAATATGACAAGTAAATTGTGTAAAATAGACATAAAAGCGACAAAAACGGTGCAGTGAAAAGTATTGCAATACCAAAAGGCATAGAATATAAATTGAACGTAATCCAAAAGAACCAGTACAATAAAAATCTGAAAATTATGAAGTTATGAAGAGTTAATTTAGCACGGGATTTGTGTACCTCGATGGTGAGTGTCAACATCTCAATTACTAAATTAAATAATTGACATTTTATAGAATTTGTAAATACGCGCACAGAAAAATTATGTCTCGTCACGAGAATATTGTACGAAATGGAAATATAAAAATTGGAAATTAATCTTTTGAAGAGGTGGAGAAGTTCAAGTATCTTGAAGTAACAGTAGCAAATATAAATGATACTCGGGAGGAAATTAAACACAGAATAAATATGGGAAATGCCTGTTATTATTCGGTTGAGAAGCTTTTATCATCCAGTCTGCTGTCAAAAAATCTGAAAGTTAGAATTTATAAAATAGTTATATTAGCGGTTGTTCTTTATGATTGTGAAACTTGGACTCTCACTTTGAGAGAGGAACATAGGTTAAGGGTGTTTGAGAATAAGGTGCTTAGGAAAATATCTGGGGCTAAGAGGGATGAAGTTACAGGATAATGGAGAAAGTTACACAACACAGAACTGCACGCATTGTATTCTTCACCTGACATAATTAGGAACATTAAATCCAGACGTTTGAGATGGGCAGGGCATGTAGCACGTATGGGTGAATCCAGAAATGCATATAGAGTATTAGTTGGGAGGCCGGAGGAAAAAGACCTTTGGAGAGGCCGAGACGTAGATGGAAGATAATATTAAAATGGATTTGAGGGAGGTGGGATATGATGATAGAGACTGGATTAATCTTGCACAGGATAGGGACCAATGGCGGGCTTATGTGAGGGCGGCAATGAACCTCCGGGTTCCTTAAAAGCCAGTAAGTAAGTAAGTAAGTAAGTGAGAAAAATGAGTTTCTGAGTTTAATAAAACCAACTTATGTCACTTCTTAATTTTCAATTACAAATTGTCCGATAAAACTCACGGCACTTCTTGTACAGAAAATCCAGCAAGGCTAATATGTCCTTCTTTATGGGCTCACTTAAGATCGGCCTCTTTATAAGAGAGAGTTTGCGATGGCCAGAAAAGACAGTCTTCTTTTGAAGATGTTGAATTCTTTCCACGGTTCGTTCTCTTTGAATGACTGCCTTGTCTTTATTAATGGGAAGTCGGCTGTTGAAATCCTTACCCAGGAGGGAGTGCTAATTTTGATAGGGAGAGTATTAAGAAATCTATCACATTCCTTGGCAAAGACACAAAAATCATCAGGCATCATCGTATTTACACCAGTATTGGCATTTAAAAGAAGCCTGCACAAAGAAAATAATGAATTAAATGTAGTGTTTATGTAAATAAACGAAGAGTGATTATGAACTTGATATTGTTGAGATGATGATTAAACACAAATGACGACTTGCCATTCTGACTGGAATAGATTTCAGAGGCATTTAGAACACCTGTATTACTCTTTCAGACAGGCAATAGCAATAAATCACTCTGTTACTGGCACACAGTGGAAAAGATCAGACACGTCGGAGAATGGTGACTTAGTATTTCCCCTAAGCCATACCCCGTGGACTTGACACACCTGCCATCTTACGCCGAGCATTGAAACGAATCGAGCATATCTACTGACCTGCCACTGTTTTCACGTCATTGGCACGAGCGGTTACTATTGTTTCCATGACAAAACAAACATATATATTTTCCGACTTAATCTTTCCCATCACGTAACACATCCCTCGAAATGTTTTCCTGGCTCCGTCTAGAAGATCGTAGAAAAATCCACGTCTTTCCCTTCTCTTTCACATATTGCATTTCTCCACTCCTGTCTATCTTGCGTCTCGTTTTCAAAATTTATCCATCCATCATAACCTAGACACACGATCACAACACTCCTCAATATTATCCATTCCCTCCCACCGAACATCCTCATATTCATCTTCTTTCACTGTGGCTATTCCTCGAATTTGGAATTCCCTACCGAGTAATGTCAGGGACTGTCAGACATCAAACCAACTTAAGAATAGACTAACGAAATATTTTTCTAACAATTCTTGTTAACAATAATAGCTCTTTCAGGTTTCTCAATGTTTAATGGTTAATATATTTATTCTGTGATATATATATATATATATATATATATATATATATATCACAGAATAAAATAAATATTTAAATTATCTCATTATTGAATAATTTCGAGGGAAAAATTGTTCCGGGGCCGGACATCGAACCCGGGACCTTTGGTTTAACGTACCAACACTCTATCAACTGAGGTACCCGGGAACTCTACCCGACACCGATCCCATTTTTCCCTCTATATCCACAGACCTCAAAGTGGGCTCACAACCGTCAAGCAACCAACTTCGAGTGCACACTAACTCCGTGTGACTTTATTATTATTATTATTATTATTATTATTATTGTTATTATTATTATTATTATTATTATTATTATCAACACTATTTCTTACCAATATTTATTATTGTCACACTAACGTTACTTATCCAACTTTCATTATTTATTTTCATGTTACTTTATGGTCTAGATATTAAAGTAATAACTATGTAACCAATTGTATTCTATTAGAATTAGAGTCTGGCTGGACGGAAGAGAAATAAATAAATTATTATTATTATTATTATCATCGACACTATTTCCTACCAATGTTTATTATTGTCACACTAACATTACTTATCCAACTTTCATTATTTATTTTCATGTTGTTTTATGGTCTAGATATTAATGTAATAACTATGTAACCAATTGTATTCTATTAGAATTAGAGTCTGGCTGGACGGAAGAGAAATAAATTATTATTATTATTATTATTATTATTATTATTATTATTATTATTATTATTATTATTATTATTATTATTATTATGTCAGCGCCTCAATTAGTTTTCTATGTTGTCGATGTATATAGTTCGTTTGCGTTACTTTCCATGAACGTGGTTGAGACGGACCTAATAAAGACACAAGTTTAAGTTTTATTAAGATTTATGACCCAAGAAGTTTGAAGACGAAATATTGTACTTTTTGTGCAGTTATATAAATGTTTTCTCAGACAAAAGAGTGCTTACATCTGCTACGGACGTCCACCATATTCATGCATTATCATCTGGATAGAGAGTTGTCTGGAACATAAGAAGCTTAGTGTAGTCGAGCTTAATGGACTGGAAGAGCGAAATATTGATGTGTTATCGGAAAGAGCAGGAAATTGATAGCAGAGAGAGAGAGAGAGAGAGAAAAAGAAAGGCCTTGTGCACTTGTACTCTTTTTATCTGACAGCTCTCTTTTTTCTTATTGCATTGGAAGTAAAATAAATGTATTCTGAGGTCTCTGAGGAGAATGAGTGAAATGTAAACTGTATAAGTGAAGAAAAGTAGGGAAAGCCAGGCAAATATTGGCACCATAAGGCATTTTACTCTATGTCTTGCAATTGAGTAATGATAACAGCTTGAAAACCTAAAACATTTTACAGTAATCTATTTTAAAAGACATAACCCATTGAAAAGATAAAATTATTCTTTTATGTCGCATTATATGATTTTTACTAGTGCCCATATTATCTGCACTGTAAGGATAATATGGGCACATTTTTTGGTAATATGGACAGTACAGGAATTACATGAATTTTAAATTTTCAAGCATATATTCAATACAAAATATATGTATGTAATGCTTCCTACACTATCCATTAACGGTTTACTAATAAAAAAGTCTATATACAGTCGTTTAACTGTCTTATACCTGAATAATTTCGAGGGAAAAATTGTTCCGGGGCCGAGTATCGAACCCGGGACCCTTGGTTTAACGTACCAACGCTCTACCAACTGAGCTACCCGGGAACTCTACCCGACACCGATCCAATTTTTCCTCTATATCCACAGACCTCAAAGTGGGCTGACAACCGTCACGCAACCAACTTCGAGTGCACACTAACTCCGTTAACAGAAAACCACTATTTAAGTCACACGGAGTTAGTGTGCACTCGAAGTTGGTTGCGTGACAGTTGTCAGCCCACTTTGAGGTCTGTGGATATAGAGGAAAAATTGGATCAGTGTCGGGTAGAGCTCAGTTGGTAGAGCGTTGATACGTTAAACCAAAGGTCCCGGGTTCGACACCCGGCCCCGGAACAATTTTTCCCTCGAAATTATTCAAATCGACTTTACAGGGAGTTATACCTGAAATCTTGATTTGCATAATATACGTCACTGTTCGTTAACAAAAAACCACAATGTAAGTCACACGGAGTTAGTGTGCACTCGAAGTTGGTTCCTTGACGGTTGTCAGCCCACTTTGAGGTATGTGGATATAGAGGGAAGAATTGGATCGGTGTCGGGTAGAGTTCCCGGGTACCTCAGTCGGTAGAGCGTTGGTACGTTAAACCAAAGGTCCCGGATTCGATACCCGGCCCCGGAACAATTTTTCCCTCGAAATTATTCAAATCAACTTTACAGGGAGTTATACCTGAAATCTTGATTTGTCTTATACATATACAATGAGTAGCTCGTTTATACGTCGTGTGTAAATTCCTTACTAATAATCACTACATACGTCGTGTATAACAGTACAACTGTTACACAGCTACGTCATAGTTTCGTCATTACTTCGTTACGAAAGGTAATAGAATATCTGAGGTTCTTTATTGCATCCGGTAGAGCGCTCTAGTGTGGCGTGTTAAGTATCGATAGTACAACTGGCTCTAATCGATTACCACACTATATTTTGGTCAAAGAGTACAAGCTACAGCAATATTATTCTAATTATTCTGTGCTCTTTGGTTACTAGGCAACCATCATCATAAAATGACAGTCGATACGAACAGCTGTTAGAGGGGCGGCCATTTTTTCTCTATATACAACGCTTAAACAAGGGGTTTCGTGTATATAACTACTGCAAAGCAATTCCCATGTATAGTTACAGCCTGTTTATACATCCATCGCTTATGCATGGTTTATTAGTAAAGTTTTCTGTCTCAACTCTGCATAAGTCTAGTATAAAAACTATACACGGTTTATTAGTAAGACTGTAATAGAATAAAGTTATTGGTAAAGAAAGAGAATACTGAGCAAATGAAGGAAAACTAATATTTAAGTAAACACTGAGACTACATTAAAAATTTATTTAACACATTCAATGAGGAAGAAAGACTATGAAAAATACTTTAAGTGACAAATGGTATAAATCTCTAAGAGCCGTATTCAGAGACATTCTTAGCGCGGGCTTCCGGTGGATGATCAGCGAACTAACGTTTTTCGTATTCATAAACCAGTGTTAGCGATATGATATATGAATCCTGTACAAGTAAACAGTCGATAGTCGGGGCTAGTTTAGCACGCTCGTAGCGTGGGCTAGCGAACTGTCTATGAATAGCACCTTTAAAGACTAAGAAAAAAGAGAAAAAAAGAAGCCAAAATAATGTTCTAAATTTATTTCGTGAAGTCATCACAGAAAAATGAATCATTTTTTCATCTCAACACATTCTTCATTGTACCATAAAGCTCATAATCCTTCACATTGTACTCACTTTTCTCCATTTTGCTCAGTATAAAAATAACGCTGCAGGACAACGGTCATTTTTTGTGTCGAAGGATGTACATTGCAACAGTGTAAACTAAAAATCCCCGTATTAATTACAATATAATTATACTCTAGATTATTTTGCATTCTTTAAAAACACATAATCTATATTCGTCGATGGGATGATATCACATAGGTCTATATCTATACTAATAATACATCTGTAGCCGAAATTTTTCTGGTAATTTTCGATTTTACAAAAATAATTGGTCCTAACATATATAATTAACCACCCTGAAATCGAAAATCGCTTTTTTGAAATTTTTGTTTGTATGTCTGTCTGTATGTTTGTTACCTTTTCACGCGATAATGGCTGAACCGATTTCGATGAAAATTGGAATATAAATTAAGTTCGTTGTAACTTAGATTATAAGCTATATGGCATTCAAAATACTTTATTTAAAAGGGGGGTTATAAGGGAGCCTGAATTAAATAAATTGAAATATCTCGCTTATTATTGATTTTTGTGGAATATGTTACATACCAAAGTTTCTTTAAAAATGATTTCTGATAAGTTTTATTCTCCGAAAAAATTTGATAGGACTGTTATTTAATGAGATAAATGAGTTTTAAAATTAAAATAACTGCCATCTAAGGCGGTGTATTGAAATAAAAAACAAATGACTTCGTCTATAAGGGGCCTTGGACACAACAATCGAAAGCTATGAAACATAGCCAACAGACAATGTTTCTGTGTTTGTATGAAGCTAAATTAACCGATTTGTATAAATAATTATTATTTCATCATTGGAAAGTGTAGTTTCTCTGGATGGACATAATGCTATAATGTTATTACAGTAACGTCTGAGTGAATTGAGGACAGGTAAGATTAAAATAGCTTCTTATGCACAGAAAACTTGATAGGTTATTCTGTATATTCATTTCCTGTATTTCTTATAATAATGTTTATGAACATATTCATTTTTATCTCAGAGAATTAACGAACAACGAGAGTGTATTGATTTAGTATGCAGTAATAGTACGTTAGCTTAGCAATGCATTATTTTATAATTCAAATTTTAACTATGCTCAATTGAATCGTGTTAAAATACATAAAATACATATGCAATAAATGCAATGCAAAAAATTGGGTAATGAGCCAAGCAGATTATGTTGCGCTGTTGTAAAAGTTGTTCCCTGGATCAAATGTCCTATTTTAATTATGTAATTACTTTTTATTTATTTCTAATAGGTGCAGCGGAGCTCACGGGTACGGCTAGTTAAGAATAATTCATTATGTCAATAAGTAACGCTTCCACTGTTAAATTTTACCTGCACTCCTAATAGACGCTACTCTACTGGGTACACTGCATTGATTACGGTAAACGTGTCAATCAACACGTGGAGGCGTGGTTTCCAAGACTCGAACCGGAGTTCGACGAGTTCTACTTGTACTCCCGTTTGGCCACAACTGTTCTAGATCTTCTATTGTTTACATACTTGGTATTGATGCTCCAAATAATTAAAATATTAAATGCAAATGGTGCAAAATAGATCCGTCCAAAACTAATCAGCGTGCTTTAATTAGTTTTTTGACTGCAGAAGACCGTACTACTGCAGAAATGCTTTGTAGAATGTAGAACGTACTATGTGGAGAGACATGCCTAAGAAAATCAGCTGCAAAGGATTGGTGTGCGCGGTTTCGTTCTAGTTAGGGAAGTATCTAAAAAATTCCGCACAGACACCTGGAATAGCACAAAGATTGCCCGCAGTGGTTGCCACTCTCTTTAGCTGCTGGACAGACAGGCCGAACGTGCAGTGGCGGCTCGTGATAAAATATTGCGTGTGTTCACAATTTTGTGTTCCAAAATCGAAGAGAGTTAGAAATCGTACTTTTAGCCTAATATGAAATGTCATGATTCCAATATTTCACTAGCGAAAAAACCGTATATAAATTCAAAACAACATGTAATAATAATAATAATAATAATAATAATAATAATAATAATAATAATAATAATAATAATAATGAAACCCAGTCTTTTTATTTCCAATTTTTCCTGGTAAGCCAGTTTACCCAGTTCTTTACTATTCAAAATTACTTGAACAGAGTTAATTATTTACGTTTGTTAAAAATCAATACATACCACAGTGCCGTTATTTACAAACGCGTGTGTTCAGTAATATATTTTGATTCACAACACACTGATACACCATAGCCTATACCAGTACTGTAATCCCATTGGCATAGATTGATTTCTATAAATACATGCGAGTAATATTATTCTTAAATAATATACACCACCATACAGATATTTCAATTCATACCACTATCACATTCAGCCAGCACGTGTTTGAAAGCCAAACTATGCTATAGTGTAGTAATTCACAAACTACACTCTCGTAGCAGCACTGTACACACACCCACATAAAGTAAACGTTCTGACAGTCAGATGCTGACACCTATAGGCTATTAAATTTCCTCCTCGAGATATAGCACGTGAACGATAGGGATCGATGCACCTGACATCTGTAGGATAGATTCACTGTTCACTTAATGCTTTGTGCTCTTGACGATTCATAAGCGGCCAGCGAAAGACACTTTTCTCCCGCGCATGCGTGAAATTCCTGTAACCTTCTTGAAAGGAGCACGGCTTGTACGTGAACGGATGTTGCCAAGTTTACATAAGAAGTTTATGCAAGCTGCAGGAAGTTTAAAATACTGGATTCTGATATTATACGTACCTACTACGTCAATACGGTATTAAATAATAAAACTAGTTGTGCATTAATGGAAACAAGGTGTTCACGTGCTCTTGTGCTCTTATTGACGCACCGCCACTGCGAACGTGTGAGAATCTGACAATAGAATCTCAGACGATGTCAGGCGGACGGTGATCAGTTCCTGCATCGCACTGTGTCAGTTGCCGTGTCCTGGTGCCATCGTTTTGGGTCGCACCCCCCTCGGTGGAATGGATATGATATGTATAATCTCCTCTCCCCAAATGTTCAAGCTGTAAGAAAATCTAGGGAATGTTTTATCCTCTTTTCTTTTTCAATTATCGAGATCCAATGCTGGAGGAATTACTACAGCGTGAACAAATGAACAATGCGCAAGGCTATACAAACACGCTTGGACATGGCCATCTTAGACCAGGCATGTCAAAAATCAGACACTGAAAGTGCAGCGTATGTGCGCGGAACGCCGGTCTGTGCAGATTGCGTCATTCACGTGTTGCTCTTACCAGTTCTTAGCGGGAGGGATGTACAAGAATCTATTCTGCGCTTCTAGTGTTCAATTAAATTAACATTTGGACATTATAAACATACTTAGCAGAAGGAAAAAACACAATTATTGTCAGTGTCTATATTTGATAATAATTGTAATACCAGAAACAATAGACTTACTCAGTTACAATTCACAATGCAGTCGATTGTAAAGAATCATTTATTTACATGATTAGTATACAGTACAATATTTGAAGAAAATATAAATATTGCAGTAATTTCGAAACAACAAAAAACGAACACAATATTTCATTTTACGTAGTAGGTACCGTAATTTCCCATAACTATGGTCCAGGCACCCATCTGTGGTCCAAAACGCATTATGTACTACTTAGTCCCCCAAGAGTTCGGTGTTTGCCATTTAAGGCGCCACTGTGATGGAATTATGTTCCCCATAGATGCTTCTATCTACCATTACACGTGGCAATGATATGGATGCTTAACAAGGTCAGTGTGCATCGTTCTATTGAATGTGTGAAGACACGAAATCATTCAGGTTGTGATTTTCTGTTTTATTAAGCTTTCCTCTGTAGAACTGGTAAATTGTAGATATATAATTGTTTGTACAATTAAACCTGGCTATATAGTGTTTACTTTCACATAATAATTAGACTGGCAGAGGGTAAGGGTTCTGCGTGAAAAATGTTTAACCTCAAGGCTACAAGTCAGTCCTCAACTATGTACCACAATTTTTTGTGGACCATAGTTGTATTTCATTTTGAAATATTTGTTTTAGTGAAATGTGAACAATTTTGATTATTTACTTCTGCAAATACGGTATCTCAGTATATTCTAAAACACCATTTAACATTATAGTCAAGTAAATAAAGAAACAGGCTGTTCCAGCATCAATAGTACTAGCACGAATAATGGTCCGGTAAAACGAAAACTTCAGGGTAGAAGGATCACAACCGTCCCTGTAAGTGACTATGAGAGCGATGAAATTGAATTGGATACAGATTATGATGTTTCCGGTGTACTCTCCATATTTACAGACAGTGAGTCAGATGTGGAAAAGAAGACAAAATCTGTTAAAATAATGCTAAAGGCACATAGTTATATGGTAGTTACTTATGAGGAAGAATTGTGGCCATGGAAAGTTTTCGAAGTGAAGAACAATGGAGCTGTTTTTTCATGTATAGTAAGAAGCGGCAATTACTGAGGGAAGGCAATATCCGCTATTAGTAACATCTGGGTGGCCACAAAATCAGTTGAACATTTGGAAGAAAAATTGAAACAATTTGTAAGTTTTTACAATTTTTAATTATATCCATTGTCTGGCGTTGAAAATAATAGCGCAAGTGATAATAAAAAAGAGTTTTTTTTCTGGGAAGCAATGTTTTCTTCATTTCATAATGGGTTTTCTGATTCTCAACTCATAAAAAAAAAATTGAGAAACTTTAGGTGGCCCGGTATTTTTGCCGGTGAGTGTAGTTGTTCATTATTGCAGGAAAATGACTTTCAGATTTCACTTGTTTATTGTGTGTTTATGCAATGTGTACTATTAAAAATAATCCATCTACTTTTCATTTGTTTTTAATATTTCTGTGCTAGATTATGTTTCTACCCTTAAATTGGATACTCAATTTATTGATTTACGAATAATTACAGATCCAGTTATAGCCCATTCATGTTTTCAAGCATGAATATATGAGTGGACCATAGTTAGGCAACTCAGAATACAACTATGTACCAATGCTTATTATTTTTTCAACACTTGTAATTAAATAATTTCAAACACATATGTCAATTTTTATTTAATATACACTTACAAGAGTCCGAGGCCAAAATTTCACTTAATCTGGATGAATAGTACTGAATATACAAAGAAAAATGTGTCAAATGTGGACCATAGTTAGGGGAAACTACGGCACTGATTATTTCAAAGTAATACTCTTTCATTGTTCCTCAAGCATTATTGGGACCATTGGTGCACAAATGTTAAACGTTACTGAATTGAGTTAAAAGATTACTTCACAAGCTGTGAAGCGAGAACATTTTCTTTATGTCAGGTTTAAAGATTTATTAACGTAAGTATATTAGATAATATAGTAACGTGAGGTGAAAAATTCGCCATTATGTATTATTTTTCCAGAAAATTTCTCCGCCTTACAAATAGTTGCTTTCTTCCTTCCCTTACAACCTCTAGAGCCTCACATGTATTACTCACTATATTCTCATCACTTATCAGCTTATCAAATAAAAGTTGTAAGTCGTGTAACCAATGATGGCTGTGTTAGTACAGACTCTAAAACAACATCATTTTCATATTTATCTTGCCATGAGAGTACTAATTAAGAAATAAGAGCAGGAGAATATCATATTTTGAGAACTTTACTAATATGATTTAAATTCTCATATCACTATTAGGTCCACATGATATGATGAAAGCCTTTCATTTTAAAATAATTACTATTGGCTGAGGAAAACATCGTAACAGTTATGTTATATGATTCGTGATTCCTCTTCTTCGTTATATCTGTGGACTCCTCACTTTATTTTCCATAACGCATTCAAATCACAGCTCAATGAGCACCCGTACTGATCTGTGTTACTGAAACAAAAGCTGATCTGCTACTACAGGTAATGTACAGCCCTGTCGCCTTCCCCTCCAAGCCGATTCACTCCCTCCAGGTAGGGGAATAGGAACTGCACGTTGCACGTAGACTAGTGCACAATGTGCGCGACTGCCCAATGTGCAGGGTTTTGACATGCCTGTCTTAGACAAAAGAATTTTTTTTAATTGGGTTATTTTACGACGCTGTATCAACATCTCAGGTTATTTAGCGTCTGAATGAAATGAAGGTGATAATGCCGGTGAAATGAGTTCGGGGTCCAGCACCGAAAGTTACCCAGCATTTGCTCGTATTGGGTTGAGGGAAAACCCCGGAAAAAACCTCAACCAGTTAACATGCCCCGACCGGGATTCGAACCCGGGCCACCTGGTTTCGCAGCCAGACGCGCTGACCGTTACTCCACAGGTGTGGACTAGACAAAAGAAGAATTAAAGAATTTAGTAAGAATTAAACTATCTTTTCACAAGAAGAGTGAAAATGTTCGAGCTCACACTGTCGGATCAACATCGCCCCTGCAGCGCAGACTCATCTCCATGAGAGTTCCACATTTTTGTAAGTTTGATGAAAAGCCTGAAGGAAACTGCAATTAAACTTGACGATGCTGTGAAGCATTGGTTTACCCGCAGGCCACAAAGATTCTATGAAGCAGGTATCCGTCACTTGTTGTCACGTGGCCAGTATTCAACAGGAAGTTTAATTCCTTCCTTCTATTAACGATGCCGAGTTTCATTTCAACGACCTACTCATTCAGTTTCTGCCCAAGGGCAGGTTTTCACTGGAAACCCAGCATTCTTCAATCTTTCCTATTTTCTATCTTCCTCTTTGTCTCCTCATATGATCCATATACGTGGTACAGTCATTAAGTTCAAAGACTTGACGCCTGGAGGGTAGGCTCCCACAAGAATCTGGATGTATCACAAGATGCCGCATAACACGGCGTAAATTTAAACAGAACCACATCCTCCCTCAAAACAGCCTCCGTTGGCCGTTATGCACGTTTGCCAACGTTGGTATAGCTGCTGGAAGCACCGTTGAAAGATGTTGGCAGGAAGGTCCCGTATGGCTTCTCTTGTGGCAGTCATGACCTCTTCGGAAGAATGAAATCTAGGCCCACGTAGGGTTGCTTTCATGGGAGGAAAGAGAAAAAAATCGCATGGTGCGAGATCAGGTGAGTACGGAGAGTGTGGAAGAACTGTTAACTGTTGTCTTGCAAGTTCCTCTCGGACAAGGACAGAGCGATGTGCAGGGGCGTTGTCATGTAGCAACAGCCAATTCTTTGTACGCCATAGCTCAGGTCGCTTACGGCGAATTAAATCTCTTAAACGGCCAAGGATCTCTTTGTAGCGGATTTTGTTCACAGTTGCACCTTCTGGAATGAATTCCATGTGAACAATTCCATTTGAATAAAAAAAAAACAGTTCAAGCATCACCTTGCCTTTTGACCTGTCTTGTCGCGGTTTTTTCTGTCGTGGTGATAACGGCGTTTTCCTGGTGGCGGATTGTCGTTTCAGTTGCGGATCGTAAAGGAAACACCAAGTTTCGTCTCCAATTATTATCCGGTTGAGAAACGTCGGATCATCGTCAGCACTACTGATGAGGTCACCACAAATCGTCATGCGATCATCACGTTGGTCTTGCGACAGGATTCGTGGCACACTGTGGTGGGTAACACGAGACATGTTCAGGTCATCAGACAGAATTTTGTAGCAAGTACTATGGCTGACCCCTACTGTTGCTGCGATATCGTCTACCGATTGGAAGCGGTTAGCACGCACCAACGTTGCAACTTCTTGGATCTTGCGTTCAGTTCGAATTGTTTGTGGCCGACCAGTACGCACATCATCTTCCAAACTGTCTCTTCCTTGCAAAAAACGTCGGTGCCACCTAAACACAACACTGCGACTCAGTGTCCTCACCGTAAACTTTCTGCATCATTTGAAACGTTTCGGCAGCAGTTTTGCCTAATTTCTGGCAGAACTTGATGTTTGCCCGTTGATCAAACTGTGACATCTCGGGTTCCGACGTGCGCATTCAAATCATCGTCACAACAAAGACCGTAGTTCTGCTTACAGTGCATGCACTCAACTGTCTCTTGTTGGGTCGAGAGACTAACTGACAAGGTACCATACCATGTCGCCACCTATGCGCTATAGTGCACCACAACGCCACTATGCGCTCAGTATTAGAACTTAATGACTGTACCACGTATCTTAATGTTGTCTATCATCTGATATCTTCTTCTATCCCGAACTGTTCTCTCGTTCAGCATTCCTTCCAGTGCATCCTTCAGTAGGCAGTTTCTTTTCAGCCAATGACCCAACCAATTCTTTTTCCTCTTCCTGATCAGTTTCAGCACCATTCTTTCTTCACCCACTCTTTCCAACACAGCCAGATTTCTTATTCTGTCTGTCCACTTCACACGTTTCATTCTTCTCCATATCCTCATTCCAAATGCTTCTATTCGCTTCTCTTCACTTCGTCGTAATGTCCATGTTTCTGTCCTATACAATGTCACACTCCATACAAAGTACCACACTAGTCTCTTCCTTAGTTCTTTTTTTTTTCATATAATTACATAAAATCCGGACTCTCAACCACAAAATGTAAGTAGCATTTCATTCGTACAAGGCCTGGAACTTCTCAGTTTGCTCATCGAATTTCCATTCTGCGATCAGAAGACAATCACACGAGCATAATAGTAATATACGTTACAAGAGCGGTATGTTGACGTTTTCATGTTCGAGGAAAAGAATGAGAAAGCGAAACGTTGTTGAGCTTTTTTAATTTCCGAGAACATGAAAACAAACATACCGCTCGTGTATCGTACATTATTTTGTGCGAAGATCGTTTATTACATACCTGAAAGACGAATTTCTAATTAGTTGCAATGAAATCTCCATGTTGGTTTCTGTTTAATGACGGCAACTTCAGAAAACAAAATATATTTTCTTCAACATTGTTGCTATAAAATGTTTTCTGTGTTTACTATACTCCAGCAGGCCGTGATATACGTCTGTCTTTTTTCCCCCCAGTCTATAAATGCGAACTTAAAACAAACGGTAAGGTTATGTAATGATTTATTTTTCATTTTAATATTTTAAAAGTATTATTTATAAAACATATTGCAGTAATAACATCGGCATCTGGAATCTTGTTGATTTTTTCACGGCTTCCTTAATGTTACTTGTATCAGGAATGCAATAAGTTTCGTGGAGTAGTAGACTTTACTTAATTTTTGCAAATATTTAAAAACAATAATTAACATTGCAATTTAGGTGAAATTGCAGTGGTAAGTTTCCAATTTATAATTATTACTATGTTAAACGTCTCTAAAAATAATATGTTAAAAGCCTAAAGCAGTAAAATGAATGTCGCGCTTAAGCGGTAAGAAGAGGGAAATTGTTATGTGTGTTACGTTGGGAATACTGAATGTGGTATTTCACACTTACCGCGTATTGGTTCTGTGCGGAAAACAAGCAAATACGCACGATCTCGCACAAATTATTTTCCCATTTTGAATATTAAAGGTACAGTGACATAATATAGTATATAATTCCTCCCCTTTTAAAATTTTAACCTCGTCTTTAATATACTGAGAATGATGTGGAACGATAATGGAATAGAGGTGAGGTACACTGAAGTTGTATCTGACGTAGGGAAACGAGAGAACCTGAAGCACACATCAAGTACGAATTTGTCCATCTCAAGTGTCACTATGGATTTGCAACGAAAATTCTATGTCTGATCAGGGCTCGAATCGCGACCGTTTCTGTGACAGCCAAGAAGTGTAAACAACTTAAATTCCTAGGAACGTATGATACCACATAAAGCTTAATTCCGATATCGCATTATGGAATTATGGACCAAGAGTATACAATTCAGTATTGAAAAATAATCCAGACCTAAGCAATTTACACATACTTAAGTTTAAAAATAAAGTGAAAATGTTTGCATAATATTTGTTAAATTTTATTATTATTTTAAGTGTTACTAGTATTATATGTTATTAATATTTATTGTATTTATCTGATGCATGTAACCTATAAGATAAAACATTGTAATAAGTATAAATAGATCATTTTCTTAATTAATAACAATGTATATTTCCAATAAATGATTTCTTAGGATCGCAACAGATACACTTGATTGTACTTGTCACTATCTCTGTCACTAGAGAGTTCTTGAAATTTATAATTTCCCCGCCATTCATAAAATATTTTGATATGATACCTCTTGCACAAAAGGGGAGATCTAAGTTATAACTGAAACTTGATTAATACAGTATATTTCAGTATTATTTATATTTATCCTGGGAATAATGAACAGTTTGACTCGTAGACACTTTGTTTTTCAGCATTAACTTCCCATGATTGTATGAGAAGATTCGAAGTGAACGTCAGGATGTAGACTTCGGCTCCCCCCTACTACCAATAATGAACAACACAATGTCAATACGGCGGTTGCTGTCGTCTGCGATACGACGAACTTTTTTGCTGATTTCCGAGTTTCGTATTTTTTTTTCTGGTTATTATATGCTTATTTAAATTGTGTTAACTCTCGCTAAGTGGTTATATATTTTATTTTATGCTCGACCATGCCGAAATGTAGTAATTATCAGACATCGGATTCTAGGGCAAATGCCTATTTTGTTTCTTTAGGAGAAAAGTAAAAATAATTATTAATATTTGTGTTTCATGGAAATTGAAAGGTATTCAAAGAGTTTTATAGTGCCCTAAAATGCCCTAAAACGGTTATTAGAGCCTAATTTGTTAATATTCGCCTAAAAATGCCTAACTCAGTGCAAAGTTTCGCATTTTACTCGTACTTTCTATAATTTATACATGCATTCACTGCGAAATTTAAGGCATTTAAAAAGTGGAAAGTTTGCTTCACACCGGCCATGGAACCATTGATAAAGGAAACAAAATGTTTTGAATCTCACGACACTCGCAATAGATTTCACCGAATTTAACATGTTTGGAGGCATAAATGCCGACAAAGAACCAACCTTAGTTTTGAAGCAGGCAACAATCACAACATGTGCTGCTACCGATTCAGAGATATACTATACTATAAAAATGACTGTTTTCGGTCTGAAACCGATTAGCTGTACTGCCCTTCAGAGTGTCATAAAATCACAATTTTTGGAGAAAGAGTGTTTTTGAAATATTTATGAAAAGTCGTAAAACTGCGAATTAGTAGGATAAACCGTTACAAAATATTTAAAAGAATGGCCCTCCTAGTGTTAACACTACCAGGAAATGCAACAATAAGTGGAACTTTGTATTTTTGTCCAATTGAATCTCAATAACAACGGTTCATTTGAATGCTCGTTAACAGTTGCTCTTTCCCTCACCTTATTTGTGTTGAGAAGTTTTGAGCTGTTGGACGTTTTCCTGTGAAGTTTAACGCGATAATGCCGAAAAATATAAGTGCAAAATCTACATTGATCCGGCAATGGCTAACAGAATATTTAGAATTCACTTATGATGGAAAAATAATATTCTGCAAGATTAGTAGCAAACAGGTATGTAACAATAGTTGAAATATATAAATTCTATTAATTTTAATGAGTAGGCCTATAATATTTATACATTGACTGAGCTATCCTGAGGTATAATTCTTTTTAAGACCACTATACTTTAACCTTTTAAATTCCGATAGTTAAAGTATTTGCAGGTCATTAAAATTTTGATTGTTCGAACCCACTAACTTTGTGATAGAAATACGGCAATACAACAATTAGGATTTTATTTTAATTCAGTTTACTTTACATTTTTAGATTTCGCAAGAAAAGAAGTGCCACCTAAAGCAGCATGTGCAAGGAGCGGCTCATAAGGCTAAAGCTCAGCAGAAAAATCAACTG
Organism: Periplaneta americana; assembly: GCF_040183065.1. Taxonomy (NCBI): domain Eukaryota; kingdom Metazoa; phylum Arthropoda; class Insecta; order Blattodea; family Blattidae; genus Periplaneta; species Periplaneta americana. The sequence continues at coordinate 162,256,513 of NC_091131.1, forward strand.
CAACAAACTTTACTAACACAGCTTACTTCATCCAATCTCAGCAGCAATTTCTATGCTGATTTAACCAGAGCGTTTGTTGCTGCTAATATTCCCTGGAATGCAATTGAAAATCCGGTTTTAAGACAGTTTTTACAAAAATACTGCAAACAAAATATCCCATCTGAGTCGACCCTAAGAAAAAATTACTTAGACAGAATATACAATGAAACTTTAGCTTCCATTCGGGAAGATATAGGTGATTCTTACATATGGGTCTCTGTGAATGAAACATCAGATCCTATGAATAGGTATATAGCAAATATGGTAGTAGGAAAACTTAGTCCTGATGGACCTTCGATTCCACACCTCGTATGTGTTAAGGAACGTTCGAAAGTGAATAGCCAAGCCATTGCTTATTTTGTAAATAAAGGCCTACAGTCTTTATACTCAGGTAATATAGACGATTCTAAAGTTCTGTTGTATTGTACTGATGCTGCCTCATACATGGTTGCTGCAGCTCCACTTCTTAAAACATTTTATCCTAACCTCACGCATGTAACCTGTCTAGCACATGGCCTTCACAGGGTTTCTGAAACAATCCGGAATGAATTTCCTCTTGTCAATTCGTTTATTTCTAACACAAAAAAATGTTTTTGTAAAGCCCCATCCAGGATTTCAATATTCAGAGAGAACTTTCCAGATATCCCACTCCCACCTCAGCCGGTTGTTACACGATGGGGAACCTGGATTCAGTCAGTGGTGTATTATTCTAAGTATTTTAAAGAAGTGGTCACAGTTATTGATAAATTACCTGAAACTGATAGTGCAGCGTGTGTGAAAGCAGTGAAAGATTGTCTGAATGACTCACGAGTGAAAAACGATATTGCCTACATAACATCAAAATTTTCTTTCATACCTGCAAGCATTGAACAATTAGAACGTGAAAAACAATCTCTTTGTAGCCAAATAGCAATAGTAAAGGAAGCTCAAGTGAACATACATTCTGCTTTGGGCGAAACTGGGAAAAAAGTTAAAAATAAGTGGGACAACGTATTAAATAAGAATGTAGGATTTTCATTGTTGGAAAAAGTATCAAGAGTGATATCGGGGGAAAGTGTAAATGTTCCAGTAAGTATTGATGTTTCTATTGTACCTAATTTAAAATTTGTGCCTCTCACATCAGTTTCGGTTGAAAGAAGTTTTTCTGTTTTCAAAATGATTCTCAGTGACAAAAGGCAAAGGTTAACTGTGGAGAATTTAGAAAAAATTCTGGTGGTGTACTGTGCAGATAATTATAATAAAGTCTGAGCATGGAACTGAATTTCAATAACTTAAAATGAGTAATCTTGATATCAATAATCATTATTTCATTAGTTTCAATATATTAAATTTGTGCAGCTCTGTTCATAAATATAATATAGTATTCTTTTTTAATGTTTAAACATACTTTTTTGTGCGTATTTTAGTGTATAACTAAAAATTTCAGTGAAAGAAATAAGTATGATACCTTGATGTGCCTGAAATGCCTATTTTCATTAAAATAGAGCCTAATTTTACAAATTTTGAATTTATTTTAGGCGCCTAAAACTGCAATTTTTAGTGCCTAAAAATCCGATGTCTAGTAATTATACACCTGGTAGCAGTCCTTTAATGCATGTCATTAAAGTACACCTACTCATTTAAGTACAGGTGTTCAGCCAATGACAAGTCAGCTTTGTACCGTTATAAAACCTCAGCCAATGAAAAGTCAGCTTTGTACCCTTATAAAACCGCAAGTATCGATTATTCTCGGATATGCAATCGAAAGAGAATTAGTGAAAAGTCACGGAGGCTGGAAATCTAATACTGTCGCAGAAGATTATGTTCTGTTACTATAATAATTAGAGTTAATTGTAAATAATATTCAAATAAATTCAATTTGTCATCTCGTTTTTCAATTCTAAATCAATTTTCAGGTTATACCAGAGTAATGTTCATCTTATTCTGTGCCAAGGTCAATGAAATTCGGCCTCGGAAAAAATCAATACTTTCGCGTCTGCCCACATATCACAATTCAGGTCAGTTCGCACATAACCATAATTTTGAATACTTTCAAGTTAGAAATATGGTCGAGCATAAAAAGTTGTATGAAACTTGCCTATATTGGTAATTAAGACGCTCGTATGAAAATTATGAAACGAGCGCAAGCGAGTTTCATAAACAATCATACTTGCGTCTTAATTACTACCATTATAGGCTCGTTGCATAATGTACTATTATCTGTCTTAGTATTCATTTTATTATTGTTATTATTTTGTTTTATTATTATTATTATTATTAATTAATTAATTTGTATTACTATCTTTGTATTATCCTCGTCACGGTTATTATTATTATTATTATTATTATTATTATTATTATTATTATTATTTCTATCATCAACATTATTATTGATATCTGTAAAATTTATGTAGAGACTACTGGACTGTACCCGAGCACGAGCATATGCTCATTTCCGGTATCTATTCAAATGTACCAATTCAATTGTAAATTGTGAATAAATTCGAATTTGAATTTGAATTTGCATCAGATATATAGGTATTCGTCAAATTTCTGTAGTTCGATTTTCCATGATACACAAGTTTGCGTGTAACAATATTATGTATAGAGATATTACCGAGTCTATAACCAAAAATTTTCATTCATTATAATAATACACACGCCGAATGGCTTACATCAATCCTATAGACCAGCTATGATCATCTCACACCTACCACATTCCCCTCTTCCATAACTCTCCTGCCAGGGCCAAAAAGTTCAGTCTTCTACAATACAGTGATTACAGTGATGTTGATAATGTAATAGATCAGTCATGGGGAAAAGTACCTCATTGTGTTCTCTCCCTTTTGTCCGTGTTGTAACCCCTTCCACCACTACCACGACTTGCCTACCTTTACTAGGCAACCACCAGTAAGAGAATATTTTATTAGAGAACTAGCCATACCCGTGCGCTCCGCTGCACCCGTTAGAAATAAATATAAAGTAATTACATAATTAAAATAGGACGTTTGATCTAAGGAACATTCGTGTTTGATAGAAGAATAAATAATTTAATATGTTACTTAATCTAAATTGTATTAAAAAAATTAAAATGTGATCATTTTGATCCAGAGATCACTCATTTGGTGCAATGACAATTCCTTTAATATTTTTCTCAATTGTTATTACATGCAACCATAGTATAATGAAGATTGACTTATCATTTACTTTTAATGTGTATATATTTCATATTACTTGCTATATGTTTCCATTGAATTATGGTAATAACTTAATTTTAATCATTGTTTTCTACGTCTTCAGTAAATGGCGCTTGGCCCACTATGGTTCTGAACCCTTCGTATAACTTATATAGTGATACAGCATATATAGTGATATGTAATTATATTTATTTGTTTCGAAAATGTAAGAATTCACGATCTCCTACGTACCATTGCCATGGAATGAATAAATGTGTTTTTTTCCTACTGAAAAATTTTATATTTTGCACAAAGGAGTTACTGCAGGAACAACAACGCTATAATCTGAGGCGGCGGTGAAAATCTATTATAATGTTATTTTAAAAGTCTTGTATATCCTTAAATATCAGTCCTTTCAAAATTTTGCATGGAATAAAACTTATAGGATATCATTTTTAAAGAAACTTTTGTTATATAACATATTTCACAAAAAAACAATAATAAGTGAGATATATCGATTTATTTAATTCAGGCCCCCTTATAACCCCCCTTTTAAATAAAGTATTTTGAATGCCATATAGCGTAAAATCTAAGTTATAACGAACTTAATTTATATTCCAATTTTCTTCGAAATCCGTTCAGCCATTATCGCGTGAAAAGGTAACAAACATCCAGACATACAGACTGACAGACATACAAAAATTTCGAAAAAGCGATTTTCGGTTTCAGGATGGATAATTATACATGTTAACAACAATTATTTTTGGAAAATCGAAAATTACCAGAAAAATTTTGGCTACAGATTTATTATTTATCAGCAGTTGCGAGCGTCGTTAAATAAAACATAACATTTTTTTTATTATTATTAGTATAGATGTTTGAAGATTGTCCATGAGCGTTTTTGTCCGGAAAAATTTGAAGTATTTAAATCAATAAGTCTCTCTCGGCGAATCATCACAGACAAAATTACGGAAATAGCTATGGACGTTGAAGATCAGCAAGAAGTAAAATTAAGAGAGTTGATATGGCACTCTTTAGCTATCGACGAAGATATACAAAAGACACTGCGCAATTAGCCATATTTCTACGGGGTGTAGATTCTCAACTCAACATATTTGGAGATACAAATTAAGCTTTCAGGAATAACTCCCTGTAAAGTTAATTTGAATAATTTCGAGGGAAAATTTGTTCCGATACCCGGCCCCGGAACAATTTTTCCCTCGAAATTATTCATATTTGGAGATTTTCTTGAGTTTGTATCTTTGAGTGGCAATACAAGGGGAAATGATATTTTCCAAGCTGTCTTTGAAGTTATGACAAAATATGAATTATTCTGGGAAAAATTGATCCGTATAGCCACAGATGGCACCCCGGCAATGATAGGGAAACGTAATGGCATCGTGGCCACATTACGACGATTTCTAAAATCCGTTAATGAATCATCAGATGAATTAGTTGCAATTCATTGCATACATAGAAAGGCATTATCAGTGTTGTCATATTTAGCGATAAGTCGCTAAATCTAGGGAATTTTGAATCAATCTCGGCGACAAATTTTGTAAAATACGATTAGCGACTTTTCTGCTGATTTTTATATTCTTCCACTTTTTCCATTCTTTTAAGTTAAAACATTCAAGTGAAGTCATGCACTTCTTAGTTTTAGAAGAGGCACGGATGCATGACTGAGTCGTCTAATGATTCATACATGAAAGCTCTGATCTCATATTTGTAATCAGTGATCAGGGTGAAAGATGCTGATTCAAAGATTCTCATGGTTAGGTCTCTCTCTCAATGCTACTGCTCAAACACACATAAACGGTGGCAACTTTGATTGTCACGTGACGAATCGCGAGCTGCAGCTAATTCTTGCTTCTTCCCCGCAACGCGGAGATTCTCCACTCCGAACCGACCTGCGGCAATTGAGTTTTGGAATTTTGTGTCGACAGTTCGTGTGAAGCAAATGAGACTGTAATTTTTGCTGGTTTTAATATACAGAGTGATTTATATAGAACTGACACATTTCTTTCTTTAATTATTCCGTTGGAAATTCATTCAATGACACAATTTTAGCACCAAATTAAGCAGAATGTTCTGGAGTTTCGATTCCTTGTCACTAGATGCGCAGATGTTTATGTTTTATTCCTATTGTTGGCAGCTGTTTTCGACATTTTGTGTCAACGTGAAAATGCAATACACATTAAATCAACGACTCTTCCTTGTGATGCAATACTGGATTACGAATTCAATTACAGCTACTCAAAGGGCATACCAGAGAGAATTTGGTATTCGCAATCCTCCCAAAAGAAACACAATACTGGGACTAGTAAACAAATTGGAAACAACTGGATCTCTGGTGAGTGAAAAGGGCAAGCATCGTTCATCTAGGCTTCCCACGGTTATTGTTGACGTAAGAGCACGACTGGAGCTGAGTCAAGGATATTTTCAGCAAGATGGCGCTACATGCCATACATCAAATGAATCCATGAAACTAATTGCAAGTTTCTTTGACGACCGAATAATTTTCAGGAACCTGTGGCCACCGAGATCTCCGGATTTGACAACGCCGGACTTCTTTCTATGAGGTTACTTAAAAGACAGGGTTTACGCCATACGGCCCCAGACATTAAGAGATCTGAAGCACAACATCACACAGGAGATTCAAGCTATTGACAACAGAGTCCTCCAACGAGTGGCCAGTAACATGGAACGACGTGTTGAGTTGTGCCTTATGCAGGATGGAGGACATTTTCAACATTTGCTATAGAGGTAAATAATCTCCCAAAATTCCTCTACATTTTAGGTATAATAAGTTGTCGCTAGCACAATTCGTTTTGAAACAATTAATGAAAGAAATGTGTCAGTTCTATATAAATCACTCTGTATTTTAATGTATAAGATTAAAAAAATGTTAGATTTCACAAAAAAAATTGTCGTCAAATGCTTGGGTGAAAATTTCCACAGTTACAATTTGCCAGAAAGTGTAGTGTCAATGATCGGATCAAGTGCAGTGTATTCACGATCAGCTCTTCCCACACCTTCCATCTCAACATCACAGCCGTCAACAACACAACCAGACTCCGCAGAAGAGGTGACGACGACGAAATTATGTTTTTCTCCGCATATGTATTTTTTTCTTATTTTTATTTAGTGATGTCCACACCTGTGGAGTAACGGTCAGCGCGTCTGGCCGCGAAACCAGGTGGCCCGGGTTCGAATCCCGGTCGGGGCAAGTTACCTGATTGAGATTTTTTCCGGGGTATTTCCTCAACCCAATACGAGCAAATGCTGGGTAACTTTCGGTGCTGGACCCCGGACTCATTTCACCGGCATTATCGCCTTCATCTCATCCAGATGCTAAATAACCTAGATGTTGATACAGCGTCGTAAAATAACCCAATAAAATAAAATAAATAAATATTTAGTGATATTTATTATTAATTTATAGCAACATTTCTAGGGATTTTTTTAACAAACTTTGGAGAAATTTAACTACTTTTTGTTGAAGAGTTTGCGAGATTTTAGGGCAATATGTTGGCAACAGTAATGTGCTAAAGCACGATGTCTTGATAATATCATTCAGATAATCGTATGTTATGTAATAAAATATTATTATTTCCATGTTCTGTAATGAAAGAGTATTATTTAGGTTACATTTAATTAAATATAGTATATTTATGTGTAGTTGCGCAGTACCTTAATGATTTGAATACTAATAGATCGAAATACTTATAATCCTATCGTGTTCCGTTATATGGTGACGTCTTGTGTACAAACAGAAGTTCAAAGAAGGCAGTAAGCATATCGTTGCTGTTGGAAAGTGGAGTAGGTTAATAAAACAAAAAGCGAGTGCCTCTTCTTTTCCCCATGCCTGTGTTACAGCATATCAATATTTCTGTAGATAATAATTTTTTATTTCGGATTCGGCCGCGAGAATCTAGTGGTTACCGTTTTCCGCTGAACCGAAGGCACTCTGGCTCGATGCCTGCCTAAGGCGATGTACTTACTTACTGGCTTTAAGGAACCCGGAGGTTCATTGCCGTCCTCACATAAGCCCGCCATTGGTCCCTATCCTGAGCAAAATTAATCCAGTCTCTATCATCATATCCCACCTCCCTCAAATCCATTTTAATATTATCTTCCCATGTACGTCTTGGCCTCCCCAAAGGTCTTTTTTCCTCCTGCCTCCCAACTAACACTCCATATGCATTTCTGGATTTGCCCATACGTGCTACATGCCCTGCCTATCTCAAAGGTCTGGATTTAATGTTCCTAATTATGTCAGGTGAAGAATACAATGCGTGCAGTTCTGCGTTGTGTAACTTTCTCTATTCTTCTGTAACTTCATCCCTCTTAGCTCCAAATATTTTCCTAAGAACCTTATTCTCAAACACCCTTATCTCTGTTCCTCTCTCAAAGTGAGAGTCCAAGTTTCACAACCATAAAGAACAACCGGTAATATATTTTTGACAGAAGACTAGATGACAAAAGCTTCTCAACCGAATAATAACACGCATTTCCCATATTTATTCTGAGTTTAATTTCCTCCCGAGTGTCATTTATATTTGTTAGGCCTACTGTTGCTCCAAGATATTTGAATTTTTCCCCTCTTCGAAGGATAAATCTCCAGTTTTCATAGTTCCATTTCGTATAATATTCTGGTCACGAGACATAATCACATACTTAGTCTTTTCGGGATTTACTTCCAACCCTATCGCTTTACTTGCTTCACGTAGAATTTCCGCGTTTTCCCTAATCGTTTGTGGATTTTCTCCTAACATATTCACGTCACACGCATAGACAAGAAGCTGGTGTAACCCGTTCAATTCCAAACCCTCTGTGTTATCCTGAACTTTCCTAATGGCATATTCCAGAGCGAAGTTAAAAAGTAAAGGTGATAGTGCATCTCCCTGCTTTAGCCCACAGTGAATTGGAAAAGCATCAGATAGAAACTGACCTATACGGACTCTGCTGTAAGTTTCGCTAAGACACATTCCTAAGGCGATGTAGGCCTAATATTACACAAAATAATAAGTATTGTGGGTTTTACTTTATTCAGGATCGAAGTAAAAATAGTTGTTCAGTGTTACGATTTGGCTTCATTGCATGCAAATGGTAGCTCTAATTTTGTTCTTCCTTAAAAAAACTCTACGTTCGTGTCTGCTATTACTCCGTTCTCTTGGTAACCCTTGTTACCGCTGCAACTTTGTAGCAGCCTTTGTGAGAACATGCGCATGCACGAGATGTATGAGCTGAGAACGGGCATAAATTAATAGTTCGCGAGAAAGAGTCAATAACTTTGTTAGGCCTATCAAAAGAACCACCCATAAACGGCCTTCGCAAAATCGCAATACTTTGAGTTGGAGATCGAGAGCGGTTAAGGATTGATTTCTGGTAGCGGGTGGACCTCATCTCCACTTTGTAAGGGAAAATGAACATATTTTCCCCTTTTAATTATATTTATCTAATAATTAACATCATAAATGTTCATGAGAGTCAATAAGCCTATGGGCTATTCCATCTCAAATCGACCGAAATAGAGAGAAACTTGACCTTACAATTTCTAAATACAATGAAACCTTTTCTGTCCGTTGACAACTGTAACACAATGCTTTGTGCAAAGTTTGAGGCATCAGAACTTCATAATGTGTAAATTAAAAAAAAGCAGTGGTGAATTGTGTTGTGACTATTGAATGCATAGTACAGTATTTCATAACAGGAAAAATTAGTCTTTTTTTATCTCTGTACTTAGTCCATGTTTTGTGAATTTCCAGAGTAAAGTCCAATAAAAGGAGCAGCCAGGAAGTGGACGAGGCAGATGAAATCATGAGAGAAATTCACGCTAAACAGCTGCGGGTGTTAGAATTACAAGAAAGGAAGGCGTTATTGGAAATTTATTTAGTTGAAAAAGAAATTTTAAAGAAAGGCTGTGAACTACCTGAATGGCACACACAGAATTAGTCAACCACAAGTTAAAAGTGTCTGATAAATTTGTACTATAAATATTCAATAAAGTGCTGTGTTCTTTTTCAGTTGTGAGTAGCCATGTAATTCTATCTTGTGAAATGGTTATCGATTATCAGCTGGCGCCATCTGTTCCTTGTCATGTCATCTGCTGGTGGATCAACTGGTACGTCATCATTTGGTATCTCTCCTTCAAGGTCAAGTTCGCCGTGCTTCACAGCCAGGTTATGTAGCACAGAAGTCGCAACGATGATTTTCAGAGTTTTCTGTAGCTTTGTTCGCAAACCAAATGCAAGGCAGGGAAATCTCTTTTTCCATACACCAAAAGTTCTTCCCACTACGTTCCTGGCCAATACATGAGCTCCATTATAACGCCTGTCAGCTGCATTTCTTGGGTTCAGAATCGGGGTAAGTAAATATTTATTGCATGCATAACCAGAATCCCGTAAAAGATGTCCTCTAATAGCTCCTCTTTCCAAGCGGTCATTGATAGTGGAATTCCGAAATATTCTACAGAGTGATTTATATAGAACTGACACATTTCTTTCTTTAATTATTCCGTTGGAAATTCATTCAATGACCCAATTTTAGCACCAAATTAAGCAGAATGTTCTGGAGTTTCGATTCCTTGTCACTAGATGAGCAGATGTTTATGTTTTATTCCTATTGTTGGCAGCACTAGATGCGCAGATGTTTATGTTTTATTCCTATTGTTGGCAGCTGTTTTCGACATTTTGTGTCAACGTGAAAATGCAGTACACATTAAATCAACGACTCTTCCTTGTGATGCAATACTGGATTACGAATTCAATTACAACTACTCAAAGGGCATACCAGAGAGAATTTGGTGTTCGCAATCCTCCCAAAAGAAACAAAATACTGGGACTGGTAAACAAATTGGAAACAACTGGATCTCTGGTGAGTAAAAAGGGCAAGCATCGTTCATCTAGGCTTCCCACGGTTGTTGTTGACGTAAGAGCACGACTGGAGCAGTCACCCAAAAAATCATTAAGACGTTTGTCGCAGGAGACAGGGTACACCTACTCAATGTGTCAGAGAGCTGCGAAAAGTGCAGGCCTAAAGCCATATAGGGTTACGGTTTTTCATCAGCTACAGGTACCAGATAAGGATAAAACATTGAATTATTGTCGTTGGTTTCAGACGTTCATTGTGCAAAATCCTGCCATATTGTCCATCACATGGTTCACAGATGAAGCATGGTTCCATTTATCCGGTTATGTGAACTCACAGAACTCACGCCATTGGGCCATCAAAAATCCATATGTCATCCATGAAGCACCTATGCACCCGGTTAAAATCGGAGTTTGGTGCGCAATATCCGCACAGAGAATAGTGGGGCCAATTTTTTTTAACCAGACTGTGAACACTGCAGAGTACCGACTGATTTTCATGGAGTTTGTTGAGCAACTGGACGATGTAGAGCTGAGTCAAGGATATTTTCAGCAAGATGGCGCTACATGCCATACATCAAATGAATCCATGGAACTAATTGCAAGTTTCTTCGACGATCGAATAATTTCCAGGAACCTGTGGCCACCGAGATCTCCGGATTTGACAACGCCGGACTTCTTTCTATGGGGTTACTTAAAAGACAGGGTTTACGCCACACGTCCCCAGACATTGGACGATCTGAAGCACAACATCACACAGGAGATTCAAGCTATTGACAACAGAGTCCTCCAACGAGTGGCCAGTAACATGGAACGACGTGTTGAGTTGTGCCTTATGCAGGATGGAGGACATTTTCAACATTTGCTATAGAGGTAAATAATCTCCCAAAATTCCTCTACATTTTAGGTATAATAAGTTGTCGCTAGCACAATTCGTTTGGAAACAATTAATGAAAGAAATGTGTCTGTTCTATATAAATCACTCTGTACTATCATGCGTTGAGCCAGGCCAACGAGCAACAATGCTTCTGATTTTCAACTTTGCGTCACATATCACCTGCAATCTAATGAAAATGCTTCTATATCATATTGTCATCTAACGTCTATGTACGGAAATTGATATTTTTGGTAGCAATGTTGTCACTAGGATGAGTGGTGAGGCAAGAAATTACTTTTTAGGAACACTTGTCGTTGGTAGTTAATGGAATAGAATTCCTTCCGGTTTATGTACACAACAGCTCTCTCACGATTGGGACAGGTTATTCTAATATGAGTGCAGTCAATGGCACCTATTATTCCCGGGAAATTATCTCTAGAAAGAACGAAATAAATAATACAATCACGTTCTTAACGAATATAGATTAGTAGTGAAATGAGTTATAGTAATAAGTTACGGCTTACCTGGAAAGGACAGCGAAATCATCCTTAATGAATGGGAGTTCGTCATCGTTAGGGAAATCGATTACTCTTAACCTCAAACTGTTGATAGCAGTCAGAACACGATCTATTGTCCTGCACACTGACATTCACAGTATCACCATTCACAGCATAAAATGCACCGGTTGCCAAGAACCGTAACGTCAAAAGAAGCTGCAGTGTTATAGGTAATGGACAACCTCTCGAGTCATGCTCAAGTAAATGTCAGATATCGCGCAGCAGGTCCTTTGAGAAGCGAAAGCTTGCTTTAAATTTTGCGTCTCCATATGTCTCAAAAGGATTACTACGATCAAGCAAAAGATTGCGACGTAGAGGAGGTCGTCGAAGTAGAAATAAATATCTCCGGAACCGTCTCAACTCACCAATATAATTAACGTGCTCCATTGAATGTACACTGATACACTCGTTCCTTGTGTGAGATAGAGGTTAAACAGTGTTCTAGACGGCGTTTAAACATAGACTGCTAAACATCGGTTTTAGACATCGTCTACTATTAAACATCGTCTTAACAACGTGGCAGCCATACTTAGGCATTGTTTAACCTTAAACATTGTCTAAATATTGTTTCTGCAATCGACCCTATGAGATTATGAAATTAATATTATTGGCGTGCTGTATTTACTGTAACCTTCATCTGATTGGCTTTAAATCCTGCTTCGTTTGTATCTGTCAGTTAATATAATATTCCCCCTTTCCACAGTCACGATTTCCTTGTCCAATAGCATCGGTGTCAGACACAGCTGTGCCAGTAGAGGAAAGTGAGGCAAGTATTCATAGGGGGACCAGACGTCCTCTATTGTCCGGATATGCCCTCCTTTTTAGGCCTTTGTCTGAGGTCCAGGCGAACATTAAAAAAATTAACAAATATCCTCCTTTCCGTAACTTGCATGCCTGATGTTTTCAAATCATCTGATTTGAGCAACGAGTTAGAAAGATTCTAACTCGTTGGATTTGACGCCTTTTTCAAGTAGTTTGCCCGCAGGCGGCAGCAGCATCGACAGAATATTCTCTTTGCCAACGATCATATTATAACTCTTTTAGTTAAATCTAAATAAATATATTCTGTCCTCTTTAATAATAAATTATAGTTCCCCTGACTTTCATATGTACTCGTAGCTAACTGTAAAATCATTATTACTAAGTTTTATCATATCATTTTGTAACAAAAGAGATATTAACTTACGTTTAAGTATGACATAAGCCTAAATCTGTACTGTAAATATTTTCTTAACAAAACAGATACTGACATACTAATTTAAAGTATAGGATACGCCATACTGTGAGTGAGTATAGTACGTTCCAGAAATATGGTCGCATTTTCGAGTGAATAAAGTGCGTTCATTAGTGAATCATATTTTCGCACAGATGGGTTACGTCGCTTCCCGATTTCCCCCAGCCGTTTCTGCTGGCCCCTCTGTAAAGGCTAGTGGCAGGGCTGTCTTAGCTTTTTTTCTCAAAAAACATTTGCTCTTAGGAATTGGACGTCTACGTAATATTATAAAGTGTTTAAAATAATTTAAATAAAATGTTCTAGGTAACTAAATAACTTTCACGTGACATCCCTCCTCCCTTTCTACGACTCTGAGACTTAACCACTTGGACGGACAGTAGATAGCATGTCTGGGTAAATTTATCTGTGCGGATCGGACAGAAGTGAAGATTGAAAAGATTTAATTTACAGTACCTAAGGTATTCTGTTATACAGGAGGTACAGAATTACTTCAACAGGCGCAGGATTATGGCCCACCATGTCGACTGATTTGAGTGCTTTGCATTATTTCTTTTAGGATTACTGTGAAACAGTTTTGTTTGCTAAATATGCTACAACAATAGAAGAATTAAATAATTACATTCTAGAAAATATAGCCTACATTAAATTTCAGAAAATATGATTAAAAAGTTTTTCGATAATATCCACAAAATAAGTGAGGCCTGTGTCGAAATGAACGTACATCATTTTCAACAATTTCTTTAAAATATCCAGATTTTGATTATTTTTCGATTTAAATGCATTCTCCATTCATTCATAGTTTTCTGCCCAAAGGTAAGTATTTCACTGCAAACCCGACATTCTCCCGTCTTTCCTATTTTCTGCCTTCCTCTTTGTCTTCTCAAATGATCTTGTATATCAATGTCGTCTTCCATCTGAAATCTTCTTCTGCCACGATTTCTCCCGTTCACCGTTCCTTCCAGTGCATGTTTCAGTAGGCAGTTTCTTCTCAACCAGTGATCTTTCTGGTCAGTTTCAGCATCATTCTTTCTTCATCCACTCTTTCCAACACAGCTTCGTATCTTATTCTGTTTGTCCATTTCACACTCTCCATTCTTCTCCATATCCGCATTTCATATGCTTCTATTCGCTTCTCTTCACTTCCTCGTAATGTTCATGTTTCTACACCATATAATGTTACAAAGCACTTCACTATTCTCTTCCTTAGTTGTTTTTCCAGAGGTCCGCAGAAGATGCTCCTTTTTCTGTTGAAAGCTTCCTTTGCCATTGCTATCCTCCTTTTGACTTCCTGGCAGCAGTTCATGTTACTGCTTATAGCACATCCCAAGTATTTGGAGCTGTCCACTTGCTCTACTGCCTCATTTGGAATTCGCAAGTTTACCTTGTTTACTTTTCTTCCTATGACCATGGTCCTCGTCTTGTTGGTATTTATCTTCATTCCATACTGCTCACAGCTGTCATTTAGCTCTAGTAGCATATCCCTTACTTATTATCATCTCCTCTTCTGCTAACAACGCCATATTGTATGCTAATGTGCTGTACACAGTATAGGCTGCTATATATTGCATAATTAATACGTCCGCCTGGATAGATCAGTTAGTGAGTAAAAACATTTATTGTTAATATTGTACTGTTTTTTGATTAAATAAAATCCCAACGAAAATTATCAAACTCAAAATCGTAATAGTTCTTAGTTTACGTAAATGGATGCACTACTTTTCTTCCCTCCTATACCTAGTAAAGTGATTTGTTTGTATTTTATACTAGTATCATCAAACTCCGGTCTATCTGGTTCTCAACCGTTAATCCAAAGGCATACAGCAGCCAGGTTAATATTAAAAATGTTAGTAAAAACAAAATGATGTCCGGTACATCGTACTGATATGCTTCTAATAGAAGACGCCACCTCAGAATTCTCTAACTGGGATCAATCTGCACTGTCTCCAGGTCAAGGGTTTATGGTCAGTAACGACGGGAAATCTACGGCCTAGAAGGTACGGTCTGGAATGTTTATCTATGCCCAGGTCAACACTCGTTTTTGACAAGTAGAATGCGCTTCACTTGGTGTATAAACCACACGACCACAGTTTAGTATATAGAGTTGCGAAGCTTGGGATGATTTTTTGCATTTCTCGCGATAGTTGCTAGCCGCTTGGAGCGCTGTGAGTATTATGAACAATAGACTGTGCCACAGCCATCGTGATCTAATACAGGCCATAAGGCAGACCATGTAACTCGCTTAACCCGATCACGAAGGGCGGCGTTTCAACCGTATAAATTAGTTGGAATGCATAAATAGTAAGATATGTTTCTCTAAAATGTAGTGTAATTGCTTTAATAAAATTTAAAACAATGAATATGAGACACTTCAGACATAAATCACTAGCGAGTTAAGATGAAATATTTTTGGTGTGAAAATTACGTTGTTTGTATGTGTAATACTTGCCTTTATTTCGATCAAATATTGCGAAATTCTTATTCATTTATGCACGATTCAATAATTTTCAGTTGCACCGCACGGATATTTAGATATGTTGAAATTATAGGTTATGTTTACTTTCCCAGTTGCTCCTTTCTGTCTAATTTTACTGGTCTCCAATGCCCTGCCATTCATATGGAAATATTATAGGTTATGTTTACTATATCTTATATTCCTAAATTCGCAATTATACATTATAATTAAGCATAATGTCATGTATGATACTCCGCACAATCAATTTGTCTGTATTTTAATACTACAATTGAGTATTGAATTATTGTATTTATCTACTACCTAAGAGACGAAGTAACATTCGTACGTACACTAATTTCATAGGAGTGGTATGGTAAATGTTCTGTCTTTATTAAGTAAGGTATATGTGCTATATTAAATCACAATATAAATTCTTTTTTATTAAACCTCAAAATAGCTTCCATTCTAAACTTAAAATGTTGATGCGCAAAGTTTATGTTAACATGTAAAATTCTCTTCACATTAAAATAAAACAGTTTTGTAATTATTTCTGCAACATAGGCTATTATGCAATAAGAAGTAAAGGAAACTTATGGATACATTGCACTAAATAAAACTTAGCTATGATACGCAATAAAGTTATAATATAATAATTCACTGAGCGCCATACACTGAAATAGAAAACCCGAACATAGGCTATATTGTGGCCTGGTCCAGATAGAAAAGGCATTGACTGTGCCGCATTTCGCATTGTTGTGAAAAGTTGTGTAAACTGTGAAATGTTCGTTATCGGTTGTAAACTGTATATGGCTAAAATACAATAATTTGAATAATAATATGGAACAAGGAGACGTTTGTAGCACTATAAATTCTAAGAAAAAGAGGTCAGAGTTATCCTTCTTCCTAAGGTGAGTTCATAAAATACTAGTGGGTTGTGCAGCAAATGCTGCTGCAAACTAAGTTCGTTAGACGTTCAAATAAAACTTTTTTCAGATTTATTTTCAATGAAGAATACTTGTCTTTTTGATAGTTATTTGCTTCCATAATAATGAAACATACTCCCTCTGAATGGATTTTTAGGCCAAATACTTTTTCTTGAACCTATCAAACTTCAGTTTTTGAGTTTCAACGCGAAAACGCAAGTATCAATGTCAGGACGATAGCAGTAGCTATTTCAGGTCATTGTGGATTGTAGGCAAAAGTTAAAAAAAGTCAGGTTTGCTAAGCTTTCGAACAATAGCATTTTCGCATAGCTGCTGCATGTAGAACTTGAAATGTAGAGCGTAAAATCATTTTATCCTACTAAGAGATCTTGCTGAAATGATCTGGAGACTACAAAATTTTCTAGGCCTCTTATTGTATCAGTAAGTAATACCATTTTAGGAACTGTAATTTTTGCGCTCTCTCGAGCCAATACTGAAGACAATGACACATATCAATATCTACACTACACCGCCATTACTTACTTACTGGCTTTTAAGGAACCCGGAGGTTCATTGCCGCCCTCACATAAGCCCGCCATTGGTCCCTATCCTGAGCTACACCGCCATTAAGTATATGAAAAAGACCCAACCCCACTGGTTTAATAAGTATAAAAATATTTGAATTTTAGTAACAATATTATTATCTTAAGTTTTGTAGTTATATATAGCAGTCACTCAGTAAATTATAGAAATGAAGATCTAAATTAAGATATTCTCTACATTTACTTACATAACCTCAAAACGTTTCACTTTCACGTCATCAATATAGTATCAATATTATGTACAATTAATGAAGAATAGACACATCATGATATTAACTATAATAATATTTAATTTCTAATGGTAATAATGTCATCATACCACCTCAAGTTTCGTAGATTTGAATATCCAATACACAGCTGTACTCAGAAAATTATACACTGCAGAATCAGTTTTTAATAACAAATTGAATTGAGCTCTAAATAAGTCGGCAATCCTGCAGGTCATGGCCTTCGTGTAATAGCCTATTGTTTTTTGTAGTGTGTGTTTTGTTCTGAAATTCAATCAAGTCTTCCGTGATTCTATAATATTAGTTCTCAAAACTGACAACAGATGGATTTTTGAAAATAGGAAAATGATGTAGGAAAATTGACATTTCACTGAAAACTACTACTTTTCCGAAAAACTTTGGATACCAGACATGAAAATGAGGGCTCACTCATTAAAATCCGTTCAGCCGTTTTCCCGTAATTTCCATTACCAGTTCAAATTATATATATAGATAATATATACTTTATGAAAATAATATATAGGCTAAACCTTATATATTTCGTATTTCAATAGTGGAAGGAAGGTGTTAATTTTTCAAAAGAACACAATATCGAAAGTACAATACATTTTATGGTCTGCTAGGGAAAGAGTCTGTGATGAGGCGATAGTAGCGATCCTGGTGGCTAGCAACTATCTATGGATGCATATTTCAACTATTTATGTTTGCATATTTAGTAAGTAATGAGCTTCGCAACTGTATATACTAAACTGTGCACACGACTGTCTATAATCACACCAGTGCCTTGCACAATCTCTATTCATTCACTACAGCACTCCGGTTAATATTAATCTCGTAACAGATTAGACTGTAAGCACGAGTTTTATTTTTTATTAAAATTTTTCTTTAAAAAAAACGCCAACATATCTTTGATAAGTATACGTTAAAGAACATGCAGTAAAATTTTCTACCTTTGTAGCACAACGTTTGTGGATTCCTTAGCAATGTGAATGCAGAGACGTGGGCTGAAAAAGTGCGGAAAAATTACTTAAATTTCTATGGGTGCTATTCATAGACATTTCGCAGCACGTGCTACGAGCGTACTAAGCTAGCCCCGGCTATCCACTGGTTACTAGTACAGAATTCAAATCATATCCTATCGCTAACACTGGTTTATGAATACGAAAAACGCTGATCATCCACCGAAAGTCCGCGCTAAAAATGTCTATGAATACGGCCCTAAATGTTTTATACTTAATCAGCGCAGCTTTTTATAGAGGGCGTAATTCATGAGAAAGCCGTCGTAAGGCTCTAACATCTCGTCAAAGTGTAAAGTAGGCACTACAGCTTCATTTTCTACCAAAAAAAAAGTGATTTTTGACCAAAAAAATTACCAAATTTTCATCCATCCCAACTCTTAAGAGCCAAATTCCCCACAGAAATAATTAAACGTAATGAACAAATCAGTACTTGCAAATCGACGTGGACAGAATTAGTGAGGGTCTTAGTTCAGCCACGTTTGGGAATCCGTCGCACTAAAAAAGTCGCGCATCATGCATCTTATGTTTTATGCTCTATTCAGTAAAAGTTTATAAAATGTGCGTTCTTATAAATTCAAAAACACGGGATGAAAAAGATTGCGTTAAATACTAGTAAATTAACAAAGACTGAGCCACCGATGTAGCTCAGTCGGCTAAGACACTGCCTTGTCTGTCGATCTGGAGTTGTGCTCGGGCGCGGGTTCGATCCCCGCTTGGGCTGTTTACCTGGTTAGGTTTTTCCGAGGTTTTACCCAACCGTAAGGCGAATGTCAGATAATCTATGGGGAATCCTCGCCCTCATCTCGTTGTCATCAATTCCATCGATGCTAAATAACCTTACAGTTGATACAGAGGCGTTAAATTACCAAATAAAAAATAATAAATTAATGAGCAACAATAAATTATTTTAAAATAATGAACTGAAGAAAAGAAAATTTAAGCTAAGCTTCAAGTGTTGTATTATTTCGTTGTCTCGATTGGATAAATTTGCAATAAAATATATTGAAATGGCGAGTATGGACGAGGGAGGCTTTGGTAATTCGTTTGAAGACGAATTAATCAAGGCCATGCGTTTTATTTCACACCACCATGTTTACAAAATGCAAGGCAGGCGAACGCCTTATAAAAGATGAATTTGCCATATAACGTGCAAATTTCCACCCCCATAGTTCAGCACTGAATTGCCGAGCTTAAAACTTGTAACGTAATCTATCTCACGTTGTAATATGCCGATAAGCTGTTAATATTTGACTATAATTATTTATTTACTGTGCCACCTTTGCTTATCTTAAAAGTTAATAATTCACATTAACGTTTTCGATACTTTTGTATCATCTTCAGATTTGGAGTGTTAAATGAACATTTATGTTGAAAACCTTGCCTTGTGGTATGGAACTTTTTGTGATGGTTTTCGGATCATGTTAGTGTGAATTGTTCTAACTTAACTTAGGTTAGTCTATGGTACACTTGTTATATTAGGTTAAGATCACTTGCAGTGCATGTGGTACAATTAAAATATTTAAAAGTTATATAAAACTATAAATGTGATCAGAAGATGTGAAACATTGTAAAAACACTTTTAAAAACACTGTGAACACTTGTTAGCCAGTTTTTGACTTCGTTAAATGGGGCTGCTTCAGTTGTTCTTGATATTTAACAACGATCTAAAAACACAGTATCAATTTTATCACTAACATGTTTATATTATTAAATGTGTATTGTTAAAGCATTTCATTTGGTTTTGGTCGATGAATATGAAAATCGTAGATATATGCTACTGGTACAAGATGGATGTTGTCGAGCCCATGAGTTTAATACAGTCTTGCGTGTCTGTAACAATATGCATAAATGTTAATAAATTGAATTGGAATTTGGCTAGTGTTGTTTTACTTTTGATTGAAACTGCTTGGGGTAATAGCTATTGCGAAAGAATGACTTACGATTTGACGTGTGTTGAACTACGTTAATGTGAATTATTAACTTTTAAGATAAGCAAAGATGCCACAGTAAATAAATAATTATAGTCAAATTGTAACGTAATGTTTGTGTCGCGGAAATTCGAGAGTTAAAAAGAGCATGGTTTGTGTTACAACGTTGAAAACTACTTCAACTGCAAACTTTTTCTGCTATTTCGGAACTCGCCTTATGCTACGGCCACTTGCTTCCCCCGAAACTTGCGGCTCTATATATTGACTACATTTATGCTGTGACTAATCCGCCACTGCAGAGAAGAATCCTTCTGTTTAAGGTAATTGACAGATAAAACATTCAACTAGTGAGTGACAACGGACTCGTCTCAAGAGGTTTGTTCCAGCACTGCCTGCTCATGCGCAGTAGCCCAATGTGTGTTCCAACAAGACTAGAACCGATCTGAACTCCCAGATCCCTGTTCCAACGTGCTTTAAACGAGTGAAATTGGTCGACCATGAGTGATTCGGAAGGTGGTAGTGATATAGTTTATGACAAATGAAGTTCGGAAGATGAATATAATTTTAAAATGAGAAGGAACTCCGAAGGCCGTGAAAGAACAGTTCAAGAAACGTTCCAACAACGTAAAATTCTGAACTAGTTCTGACAACGTACACAACTGGCGCATGCGTCGAAAGAAGTTCGGAAGGCGTTCTGAATTGCTTGCTGGAAACAAACCTATTGTTTTGGCTGCGATGTGCTTAATCAATAATGCATTCACAACAGAGCCTATGCGGTGCGTTGCCTGGAGACGTTCCTCAAATCATAACACATAAATATGTGGAGCTCGAAGTTCATTTTAAGCGCATTAGCGAAATCTTTGACGAAAGCGGGGACCGTCAGTAAACTGGCGGCCACCGGAGGGGCTGCAGTTGGGGCTTACATGCTCTACAACAACTGCAGAGAAAAACAGCCCTTCCGGGAGAACACAACATTGTATATCTTAAAACCTAATAAGGATGGAGAAAGCACTCCTGGTACTAGTGGCCAGAAATCTAGTGCCGCCAAGAAAAAGAAACCTGGGAGTGCTAGCACAAAAGAAAAACCAAGTGCACCCAAGAGTGACGGCACCGAAGATACAAAAGAACCTGCGAGTGACGGTGCCGAAGACACTAAACGGCCTGCGAGTGGCGAGACAGCAGAACCGGGAAGTGCTGACTTGGGAGACGAGGCAAGTGGGCCGGAGAATGCCGGCGCGGAAGACGCCTCGGTTGAGGGCCCAGCGGTTGACGATGGCAAAAGACATGTAACTTTCGCCGATCCTCTGGAGGAAGTCCTCGGAGAAGAACCCCCACCCCCACCTCCACCTCCACCTCCACCTGAGGAGGCCCCCAGCGCCCCAGCGGAAGAGGAGCCACGAAATTCCTACGAAAGGCTGATGGACGAAGTGTGCCGCATGTTCGGCACGCGTAGAAGTTAATCCGTAAGTGCAAGACCCTGTTTTGTAATTGAATCCCTCTTTCCAAAAGGGCTTCAGTCCATCTTTTCCAAAAACGAGTTTTCTGTTAGAATTGCCAGTCGGTGCATCATTTTACAATAAAATAACTTCAGTCCAGTTGATAGTTATATGTGAAATGTGGGTATAGAAATGTTACAAATGGACGTCAGTCCTAGACTGTGGCCCGTTTGGAAAAAAAGAAACTATTGCCAACCATGATTTACCTATGGCACTGGATTGATATTATAATCTAAATATATCTAAAGATTTGTATTGTAATGCTCTGCTGGTATTGTATCTTTATTAAAGACATTCCTTGTTCATTTTGTAAGTAAAAAAGTGGATCAAGATAGGCCTAATGCTTCAAGAACAGTGATTCCTGCAACTTACTTATGTTCTGCAAAGGAATTTTACAATGTTACATTTGTTCGGATCAAATTTCTGTATATCGTAGTTACTTACAAATGGCTTTTAAGGAACCCGCAGGTTCATTGCCGCCCTAGCATAAGCCCGCCATCGTTTCTGCATATCTAAAGAAAAATAAATAAATAAATTTCTTTCAATCATTTGTTATCATAGTAACGGCTCTCTTAAATTGGCTGAGCATATTTGGAATTAAATCAATTTCTTTCTTATAACACGCTATGAAATGTTTCATATAAAACAATTTTTATCTCGAAAATGAAGCAAAGAGAGCAAAATCCTAAACTTCTTTGTTTGGATTACATCAAAGAATAACCCTTCATTATGGAATCATATTTTCGCACAGGTACTACCATTATTTCACCACAGTGTTCCCGTAAATATGTGATGTCTGGTCTGAAATCAATTTATCTCTTCCCCAGAATAATGTCTATATCTGTGTTTGTGTTGTTTCGTACTGACGTTTGACTTGTTTTTACAAATAACATAATTTTATTCATTAAACAGTGCACTTCAGCGCCATGTTCAATAGGCTATATGAAAACTGAAGCTTCTACTTATCATTAATAGTACATTATGCAACGAGCCTATAATGGCAGTAATTAAGACGCAAGTATGTTTGTTTATGAAACGAGCGCAAGCGAGTTTCATAATTTTCATACGAGCGTCTTAATTACCATAATAATAATAATAATAATAATAATAATAATAATAATAATAATAATAATAATAATGATTTATTTAACCTGTTAGAGTTAAGGCCATACGGCCTTCTCTAACACTCAACCAGGCGTAAAAACTGCGTTACAAAAACACTACAAATTTACAAAGTACACTACAATTTTACACACAAAACTGAATAAGATAATAATAATAAAATGTAAACAACAAGTAAGAAGAAATCAGACATAATATATAACATAGAGAAAGAAAGAAAAAAGCATAATAAAATGTGAACAGCAGGTCAAAAATAAATGAGGCATACAAAGTATAAAAAATAAGACAATTATTGATAATAATAATAACAATAAATAAGAATAGTAATAATAATAATGATAATAACAATAATAATAATAACAATAATAATAACAGGCCTAATAGTAATAATAATACTAATAGTAGTAATAAAATAGTGCAGTACAAAGCATACAATGAATACAATATTTTTAAGTACACAGTAAGGAAAATTATGATTATATATAGCTCAACTTATCACATTATAGATATACCATTATCGGAAAATATGAAAACAAAAATATAAAATAAGTTAAATATCACTAGAACATAAAAAAAATGTGAATACGTGGAAACATACAATACAACACTTGTCATAATAGTAAGTTAGTTTGGCAACTCGTCATAAGATAATTTTCTAACTTGGATTTGAAAGATTTCAATGTTCGGCAGCCCTTGACTTCAGGAGGCAGAGAGTTCCAGTGACGAGAGGTAGCGACAGTGAAAGATGAGGAATACAGAGATGATGTGTGAAGTGGAATTTCTAGCGTGTTATCGCGTTGTGATCGAGTATTAATATTATGATAGCGAGAGAGAGTATGAAAACGAGCGAATAAATAATAGGGGGATGAAGTGTGCATAATTCGATATAGGAGAGAAAGTGAGTGCAGATTTC
Source organism: Periplaneta americana (assembly GCF_040183065.1). Lineage (NCBI taxonomy): Eukaryota > Metazoa > Arthropoda > Insecta > Blattodea > Blattidae > Periplaneta > Periplaneta americana. The sequence goes on from NC_091131.1 coordinate 162,279,929, forward strand.
TCCTCTCATGTAACCTAAGCCATGATAACTTCTCGAAAGAAGGTGAGATATGATCATAGTATCGAACATTACAAATGAAGCGGACGCACGCGTTATGAACACGCTGTAGTTTTTGAGCGGAATCAATCCTGAGATCACTGAACAAAACGTCGCAATAATCGAAGTGAGGTAGAATGAGTGTCTGTACCAGCGTCTGTTTTAATTTAGATGGATAATGATACAATCTTTTTAGTGAATGGAGAATAGAGAATGCCTTCTTACATGTATATTTAATATGCGTATCCCAACTGAGATTAGATTCGAAATGCACTCCGAGATTTTTATAGGCAAGTTTCATACGACTTTTTATGCTCGACCATATTTCTAACTTGAAATTATTCAAAATTAGGTCATGTTATGGTTATGTGCGTACTGACCTGAATTGTCAGATGTGCGCAGACGCGAAAGTATTGATTTTTTCCGAGGCCGAATGTCATTGACCTTGATAGAGAATAAGATGAACATTAGTCTGATATAACCTGGAAATTGATCTAGAATTGAAAAACGAGATGACAAATTGAATTTATTTGAATATTATTTACAATTAACGCTAATTATTATAGTAACAGAACATAACCTTCTGCGGCAGTATTGGATTTCCAGCCTCCGTGACTTTTCGCTAATTGTCTTTCGATTGGATATCTGAGAATAATCGATACTTGCGGTTTTGTAACGGTACAAAGGTGTCTTGTCATTGGCTGAACACCTGAACTTTAATGAATAGGTGTACTTTAATGAGGTGCATTAAAGGGCTACTACCAGGTGTATAATTACTACATTTCGGCATGGTCGAGCATAAAAATCTTTATTTTAATCTCGCTTGCGATCTGTAATGGTCTGCAAAGTTGTATGTGCTGTAAACTAGATATGAATAAAACTAACTGCCGCTCTCGCTCGCTGTGTTCGTTGCATTTGTCTTTCGAGTCTCGTCTCGTCTCGTCTCGTCTCGTCTCGTCTCGTCTCGTCTCGTCTCGTCTCGTCTCGTCATTGTCGTGCGCTTCGAGTCTCGCTCATCATTCTCGAAATACCATTTGGTCGGCGTGGAAAGATTCCGTAACTTTGAATAACGTACAGCTGTCAAAAAAAAAATTGGCCGCACTCGTGAACAGAGAATATTTGAATAACGTACAGCTGTCAAAAAAAAAATTGGCCGCACTCGTGAACAGAGAATATTTTCAAAGTCCACTTCGGGTCGCGGCGATGTTACACGATGCATGTGCTTGTACAAGCAGTTCCGGAACTATGGAAGTGTTCCATATCTGCGCCTCGTAGACCAGCGGTAGAGTGCTTGTTTAATGATTCAAAGGTCGTGGGTTCGGGCCTTCTTCAAGTTTTCATTTTATTTTTTAATTGTTCTTTAGCGATGTAAATGATATTCAAATTATCATTTATATCCAGTTATCGTTCTTTATGGATATCACGTTATTTATATTTTGTTATCGTTCTTTAGAGATATGAATAAAATTCAGGTCATCATTTGTATTCTGTTATCGTTTTATAACGATATGAATAATAATTATTATTGTATCTCCAATGGGGGTTGGCCCTATTTTACATATGTATGTTAGGGCTATAGTTTTATATAAAAAAAAGATAAGCATAAAGAGAAATGGAAAAGAAAATTAAATTAGCTTACGCGATGTAAACAAAACATAAACAATCCGTAAATTAGGCATTGCGATTGCAAAACAAATATCAGGTATCAATTTGAAACTTACAAAAACATTAACAACACACATACGTAACACTTCTATAACACAAATATGCAGCTTTCCGTACCATATATCATAAATTAATACACAATAGTCACACAAACACAATCAAACTATAAATACGACATTGCGACGACATCAAGCATCCCATAACTGACTCACATACATAACAAATCAAGCATCCGTTACAACACATACACTTCAGCATAGTAACCACACTTTTAAAAGTTACAAATTTGGCTCCAAGAAGAATAAATAGGACACTGTTACTAATTACTATTCTTCTACAATTTCTTAAATACATCTGTAATAAATCTGTGAAATTCTGATATGAATAATATTCACGTTTTTTATATTGTTATCGTTCTTTAGCGATTTAAATAATATTCAAGTTATCATTTATATTCTGTTTTTCTTCATTAGCATTATAAAACAATATTCAAGTTATTTATATTGTTATTGATCTTTCGCAATATATTAATTAAACAAATCGATATTTATCATTTATATTCTGTTATCGTTCTTTAGTGATACTGTATAAATAATATTCAAGTTATTTATATTGTAATCGTTCTTTAGCGATATAAATAACATAAATTTAATATTAGGTTTGGAAAAATCCAGTTGCATAATACTGGTATTAGTTTTTCTTTTTGTATTATTACATTATACTATCTTGAACCACAATAAAATGAAAAGGAGTAACGAGGAATTGAACCTGACGCGTTGACATCTAAATTCCGACGTTCGTCCGCTGAGCTACGAGAGCAAAAGTGTGGAAACATTTTCGGAAAAATTGGCCCAATCACACTCTAAGTTATTCTGATGATTCGTAGAAGCTAGTCCAGGATGTGGGGGGCAAAGGCTAATTGAGATTTCCCGGTCTCTGATCGGGTCAAACATCCTGATAGAATTAATATTTAACCCTTGCCGTGACTTTCGGTGAAATCCGGAGGGCCCTATTAGTCAAATCCACTCTCCTCATCTCCACGCTTGGGCCCCCTGGAATTTAATAAGATGCGAAAGAGATAGTGGTGTGCGGAAAGCAACGGGATGTTACCGCATTTAGGCCTATCCTTCCCAAGAAAAACTGCAAACATGAACAAAGGAAGCTTTTAATAGAAGAAGAAGGATCTTCTTCGGACCTCTGGAAAAAAGAACTAAGGAAGAGACTAGTGAAGTGCTTTGTGTGGAGTGTGGCATTGTATGGGGAAAGAACATGGACATTACGACGAAATGAAGAGAAACGAATTGAAGCATTTGAAATGTGGATGTGGAGAAGAACTGTGCGTGTAAAGTGGACAGACAGAATAAGAACTAAAATTGTGTTTGAAAAAGTGAGTGAAGAAAGAATGATGCTGAAACTGATTTGAAAGAGAAAAAGGAATTGGTTGGGTCTCTGGTTGAAAAGAATAATAGACGACATTAGGATACGTGGATCATATGCGGAGACTAAGAGGAAGGCAGAAAATAGGAAAGATTGGAGATTGCTGGGTTTGCAATGAAAGACCTGCCCATGGACAGAACATTTATGTGTGTATGTTCAGAATGCCTGGAATATCGTGTCTAAGAACAGTCACTATTTGCAAAGACTATCAATTCCATGCCCACTCGACTGCAAGATGATCGAGATAAGAGGAAGATAGACTAAATATTGATTTGTGGCTTTTTGTTTTGTTTTTTGAACGCTTAATTGTTTGAATGTTTTAAGGCCGACGCCAGTAAATTTGTTATGTTTATGCCAAGAAAGATATTTTATTGACAACAAAATTTTTTTTCTTTCCATTTGCAGCCACAATATCATAATGATAATGATAAAGTCATGGCATAATATATTAATGAACCTGATGTTAATTACTAAAATAATCATAAAAGAGAAAGCAGCCATTATGTATAGTTTGTCTCTTTCAAAAACAGAACAAAAAAGGACATAAAAAGCACGAGGTTGTAGTCGAACGCAGGACCTCATAAATAAGAGGCCTGAACGCTACCATTATGCTATCGAATAACACACAGTATACTTCAATTATAACTGTAGATATCAGGCAACGTGGTCCAACAACATGTAACATCGCCTGTCTCCGAATTGTAGCGAAGATACCCGAAGGGAACTTTGTTTCTGGAGAGCGGCCACTTTTTCTTTTGACAGCTGTACATCATTGAAATAAATAACATTATACATTTTAAATGAGACAAAAAGACGAAACAGAACAGTATCGTAGTCATCAAAATGTTCTGATTCAAGGTTGACTTCGGGAGTGATCAATCTCGAGTCTCGGAACACTCACAACCAGTCTTTACGTCAAGGACGCGACGTAGAACAGCATTGTCGTGCGGGATTTCCGCTTCGCGGGCGCTGTTAGTCTCGCTTTCTCGATCGTTGTTCATCTCTACTGTAAACCCTTTCTTACTGCAGTAGAAGCAATGTGCCTCAGACAGAAAACCGCCCGCCTAAGGAGAGAGTTTAAAAAAGCTCGTGCACGGAATTACTACTAAGCATCGCATCTCTGATTTAGGTCGTTAAATTCCTGCACATAATGGAAGTGATAAGTATATAATATAATCAAAACATTCATACACAAATGGTAGCGTTTGAGACTCGTATTCGGCAGATGCAGGTTAAAAATCCCGTGGCCAGCCAATCTGACTGGGGTTCTTCATGGTTTCCCTCAGTCACGAAGGCAAATGCCAGATTGGAAATTTACATGCCACGATCCATACCGCCTCAATCACCAGTATCACGAACATTAATCAAACATTTATAATCACTTACATGAACACAAGCCATCTACAAAACACAATAGAAACTGGGACTTAACAAGAGAAATAACGGCCTACTGGTATACCCACAGATCCTGACAACGCTATATGACCACAGGTGATAAAGCGTGTAAAGATAAATTTAAAATAAATTGCCAGCATAAAGCGACATGCACAAGATAAAAGCACTGTAACCTGAAACTTCTAAAATAGAAACCTTCTGTGGCAGATGGTAAACCCTTTAACAAAATTCCTGATGGAAATAAATAATGCACAAAACAACAAGATCTTTAATACTAAAACCAGGAAACTCCTGATTGTGCATAGTTCTCAATAAAATACTTCAAGTCTCACGCTTTTCACTTTTATTACTGAGAACAAAATGTCTATTTCCTACAGTAATATATCATGTATTAATTTCTTTTATAATTCTGTACTACTATATCTGGTATATTATTACATATTAATAATTTTGTTGCAGGATTAATACGTAACCTTGCAGCCCCACCACCACCACCACCACCAGCACCACCACCACCACCAGCACAACCAGCACAACCAGCACCACCACCACCAGCACAACCAGCACCAGCACCACCACCACCAGCACCACCACCACCACCACCACCACCACCACCACCACCACCACCACCACGCCAGTGCTATGACAGGGCGAGATGCCATACATCTGGTGTGGTGGAAGGCAAATAAATGGAGTGACGAAGAGGTGGGCTGTGTCATACCACCACCGCCGCCACCACCACCACCACCACCACCACCACCACCACCACCCCACCACCACGCCAGTGCTATGACAGGGCGAGATGCCATACATCTGGTGTGGTGGAAGGAAAATAAATGGAGAGACGAAGAGGTGGGCTGTGTCATACCACCACCACCAGCACCGCCACCACCACCACCACCACCACCACCACCACCACCACCACCACCACGCCAGTGCTATGACAGGGCGAGATGCCATACATCTGGTGTGGTGGAAGGCAAATAAATGGAGAGACGAAGAGGTGGGCTGTGTCATACCACCACCACCACCACCATCACCACCACCACCACCACGCCAGTGCTATGACAGGGCGAGATGCCATACATCTGGTGTGGTGGAAGGAAAATAAATGGAGAGACGAAGAGGTGGGCTGTGTCATACCACCACCACCACCAGCACCGCCACCACCACCACCACCACCATCACCACCACCACCACCACGCCAGTGCTATGACAGGGCGAGATGCCATACATCTGGTGTGGTGGAAGGCAAATAAATGGAGAGACGAAGAGGTGGGCTGTGTCATACCACCACCACCACCACCACCACGCGAGTGCTATGACAGGGCGAGATGCCATACATCTGGTGTGGTGGAAGGCAAATAAATGGAGAGACGAAGAGGTGGGCTGTGTCATACCACCACCACCACCACCACCAGCACCACCACCACCAGGACCACCACCACCACCACCACGCCAGTGCTATGACAGGGCGAGATGCCATACATCTGGTGTGGTGGAAGGCAAATAAATGGAGAGACGAAGAGGTGGGCTGTGTCATACCACCACCACCACCACCACCGCCACCACCACCGCCACCACCACCACCACCACCACCACCACCACGCCAGTGCTATGACAGGGCGAGATGCCATACATCTGGTGTGGTGGAAGGCAAATAAATGGAGAGACGAAGAGGTGGGCTGTGTCATACCACCACCACCACCACCACCACCACGCCAGTGCTATGACAGGGCGAGATGCCATACATCTGGTGTGGTGGAAGGCAAATAAATGGAGAGACGAAGAGGTGGGCTGTGTCATACCACCACTACCACCACCAGCACCACCACCACCAGCACCACCACCACCACCACCACGCCAGTGCTATGACAGGGCGAGATGCCATACATCTGGTGTGGTGGAAGGCAAATAAATGGAGAGACGAAGAGGTGGGCTGTGTCATGGCCACCAACAGCTAAGGCCATGACAAGGGAAGTTCTCGCCACACGTAATGCCATGGCGAGATGACAATCGTGTTGTGTGGCATAAGAGAACATCCAGACGGGAAGAGGTGGGCTGTGTCGTGGCCACCAACAGCTAAGGCCATGACAAGGGAAGTTCCCGCCACACATAATGCCATGGCGAGATGGCAATTGTGTGGTGTGGCGTAAGAGGAGAACATCAAGACGGGAAGAGGTGGGCTGTGTCATGGCCACCAACAACTAAGGCCATGACAAGGGAACTTCCCGCCATGGCGAGATGGCAATCGTGTGGTGTGGCATAAGAGGAAAACATCAAGACGGGAAGAGGTGGGGTGTGTCATGGCCACTAACAACTAAGGCCATGACAAGGGAACTTCCCGCCATGGCTAGATGGCAATCGTGTGGTGTGGCATAAGAGGAAAACATCAAGACGGGAAGAGGTGGGGTGTGTCATGGCCACCAACAACTAAGGTCATGACAAGGGAACTTCCCGCCATGGCGAGATGGCAATCGTGTGGTGTGGCATAAGAGGAGAACATCAAGACGGGAAGAGGTGGGATGTGTCGTGGCCACCAACAACTAAGGCCATGACAAGGGAACTTCCCGCCACATATTTTGCCATGGCGAGATGGCAATCGTGTGGTGTGGCAAAAGAGGAGAACATCCAGACGAGAAAGAGATGGGGTGTGTCATGGCCACTAACAACTAAGGCCATGACAAGGGAACTTCCCGCCATGGCTAGATGGCAATCGTGTGGTGTGGCATAAGAGGAAAACATCAAGACGGGAAGAGGTGGGGTGTGTCATGGCCACCAACAACTAAGGTCATGACAAGGGAACTTCCCGCCATGGCGAGATGGCAATCGTGTGGTGTGGCATAAGAGGAGAACATCAAGACGGGAAGAGGTGGGATGTGTCGTGGCCACCAACAACTAAGGCCATGACAAGGGAACTTCCCGCCTTGGCGAGATGGCAATCGTGTGGTGTGGCATAAGAGAACATCAAGAAGGGAAGAGGTGGGCTGTGTCGTGGCCACCAACAACTAAGGCCATGACAAGGGAACTTCCCGCCATGGCGAGATGGCAATCGTGTGGTGTGGCATAAGAGGAGAACATCAAGACGGGAAGAGGTGGGGTGTGTCGTGGCTACCAACAACTAAGGCCATGAAAATGGAACTTCCCGCCACATATTTTGCCATGGGAGATGGCAATCGTGTGGTGTGGCAAAAGAGGAGAACATCCAGACGGGAAGAGATGGGGTGTGTCATGGCCACCAACAACTAAGGCCATGACAAGGGAACTTCCCGCCACATATTTTGCCATGGCGAGATGGCAATCGTGTGGTGTGGCATAAGAGAAGAACATCAAGACGGGAAGAGGTGGGCTGTGTCATGGCCACCAACAACTAAGGCCATGACAAGGGAACTTCCCGCCATGGCGAGATGGCAATCGTGTGGTGTGGCATAAGAGGAGAACATCAAGACGGGTAGAGGTGGGGAGTGTCATGGCCACCAACAACTAAGGCCATGACAAGGGAACTTCCCGCCATGGCGAGATGGCAATCGTGTGGTGTGGCATAAGAGGAGAACATCAAGACGGGAAGAGGTGGGCTGTGTCGTGGCCACCAACAACTAAGGCCATGACAAGGGAACTTCCCGCCATGGCGAGATGGCAATCGTGTGGTGTGGCATAAGAGGAGAACATCCAGACGGGAAAAGGTGGGGTGTGTCATGGCCACCAACAACTAAGGCCATGATAAGGGAACTTCCCGCCATGGCGAGATGGCAATCGTGTGGTGTGGCATAAGAGGAGAACATCAAGACGGGAAGAGGTGGGCTGTGTCGTGGCCACCAACAACTAAGGCCATGACAATGGAACTTCCCGCCATGGCGAGATGGCAATCGTGTGGTGTGGCATAAGAGGAGAACATCCAGACGGGAAAAGGTGGGCTGTGTCGTGGCCACCAACAACTAAGGCCATGACAAGGGAACTTCCCGCCACATATTTTGCCATGGCGAGATGGCAATCGTGTGGTGTGGCATAGGAGGAGAACATCCAGACGGGAACAGGTGGGTGTGTCGTGGCCACCAACAATTAAGGTCATGACAAGGGAGCAACCCGCCATGGCGAGATGGCAATCGTGTGGTGTGGCATAAGAGGGGAACATCAAGACGGGAAGAGGTGGGGTGTGTCATGGCCACCAACAGCTAAGGCCATGACAAGGGAACTTCCCGCCACATATAGGCCATGGCGAGATGGCATCGTCTGGTGTGGCGTTAGGCGAGAACCTGGCGAGGCTAAGAAGTGATGTGTCGTGGCCACCAACAAGAAAAGCTACTTGAACGAAATTTTCCGACACATATGAAGGGTACACGGGAAAAACGAACAATGTCACATTTCCATTAAAGGTGAAATAGTGATCTATTTCAGTATATAACTGCAAAATTTATTTATGTTTCTACTTGAAATGAAGGAAATGATGAGTGTATCTGTTGTTTTAATTCTCCTTCACCACTTTTGGTAAAAATAATACTAAAGTTTGTAGTAATACAGTGAATTAGATAAAGACATCGCTCTTAACAGCATTGTGACATTGTTCGTTTTTCCCGTGTACCCTTCATATGCTATGGCAAGATCAAGACATTTTAATACGCAGTGGATTTTATTTGATGTTAAATTAACTGTTGCCGACCGAAAAATTATATTGGAATGAATACACATAGTCTCATGTTACTGTTTCTTATATTTGTTTCGTTAATAACTTTTTAATTTATTAGTTCTAATTTTATTATAGGGCCTACATCTGTATTTTTCAGAGAAACAATTTTCGAAATGAGCTCTTTTAAAATGAAATCCTATCAAATTAACCAAAGATCAATGTAATTAATGTTATATGACACTGGAAGCAAAACTTGGGAGATGTGAAAGTAATGGTTGTAATTTTCTGCAGTCACCTGCACTTATGTTGTACTTTAAAATCGTGTGTTCAACATGTAGATAATATGTAATGTGGGGTAAATATGTAAAATATGTAATATCAAATTTAAATATATTACTGGTAATTACAAGATTCGTAAAGATTTGTTTTTTTTATACGGTTAGGTTGAAAGGAATATAATATGTAATTACATAAAAATCCGGTCCCTATTAATAACTGAATCGTAATTCTTCTCCTTTAAAAGAAATGAAGGTAAAAGTCGTTACATCTGATTAGAGAATGTTTGTGAATATTATTTTCCTAATTAGAAGTTCTTCAACAAATTATTTGCATTGTTTAACTAAAATTGTAATGACTCGTCTGTGTAATCCCAGCTAAATTAATTGTGGCCAGACGTTTCCAGCTTATAAATAATTATGCACGGCAGAAATATTTGCGACACGCTATTAATGTATCAATATCAGAATTCTTAAAAGATCGCGTACTCTTCTGTATGAATCGCAATTGTTTGTGCAATCACATGCTTTCATCAGAATATAGTGTAACTTTTATTTCATGCTTTACTTTTACTTAAAATTCTGTTTCTATATTAACTATCTTACCCTTATTAGTCTCTCGCAACTGTCAAGATTCCTTAGACAGTCATAAAACGAAAACAGTTACGAAAGAAGCCTTCAAGTGCTGTAAGGACGCAAGCAGTTCAGTTGCTATCATTAGCCCAGTAATCTACTGTCTGAAGGACGGTTACCGACGCGTAAAAATGCAGGTTCGGACACCTGTAGTCGGAACTCTCACAGCAGTACCCGTCTTATATCAGGTTCTGAGTCATATTATACGACAAGTACGTGGGGAATTCAGTTATGTACGCCTATGACTTGTAGTAGTACTGGTGATATGTGTGTATTTCCTACACTGAAGCTAAATTCGTCATTTTCGATAAGAGACTGTTGTCATACCCGGAACTATAATCACCGGCAACGGATTTATATGTACTAAAATTATAAAATACTGGTATATATTTATATGTACTAAAATATATAATTAAATATAGACTTAAATTAGGAAAATTGACAATTTTCGTTTAATTAAAATAGGTATATGTTTTACCTATGCTTCTCGTTAATTAAATATGAATTCCAATAGTCCACTGTTGTCGAGTAAAGGTTAGCCTACCTCACCGTGAAACCGACGAGCCATGGTTCAATCCTGGTTGGGACAAGTTACTTGGTTGGGTTTACCCCAGGTTTTCCCATTTGAAGCATAATTTCTGGATAACTTTCGCGTTGGAACTCGGACTCATTTCGTCTTTTTTTTTAAGTAGGTTATTTTACGACGCTTTATCAACATATTACGTTATTCAGCGTCTGAATGAGATGAAGATGATAATACCGGTGAAATGAGTCCGGGGTACAGCACCGAAAGTTACCCAGCATTTGCTCAAATTGCGTTGAAGGAAAACTCCGGAAAAAATCTCAACCAGGTAACTTGCCCCGACCGGGAATCGAACTCGGGCCACCTGGTTTCGCGGCAAGACGCGCTAACCGTTACTCCTCAGGTGTGAAGCTGTCTCGAAGAATTTTCTCGGGACAACGGGACGCATTAGCGAAAAACGGGACGATCCTATATTTTACGGAACGTGTGGGAACCCTCATATGAATGTAACAAAGTTCCACATGTGATTGCTGAGATGGAGGGTACATCGGTCACTAACTTAAAAGTTTAATGGGCTAAATATAACTTTATTTCCTATTGTTAAGAGAATTGTTAATTTAAAAATAACAACAGAAAATAATTTTATAGTAATTACTCAAATGATTAAACGTTTATGGTTAGATTAGACGTTCGTACGTATTTAATGTAATTTCACAATTTTTAATTAGCCTTAATATGGATTTTGTTATAATGTTTTAAAATATGAAAAATTATTGGAAAAAAGTTATAATATGTGCTGGAATGTAAAATACGGGAAAATATCGAAAATAAAAAATAACATTTTTGCACATCGTTATAAAGGAAAATAATACAAAATATTATTTATTGGAACGTTATAAATAGATAGGCCGTATACATTTATATAGAAATCCTTTTCCTAATCAACACGTAAAGTAACAAAGACCACGATAATCACTGCTGTTACTATAATTATACCACAGTAGTCTCCTTTATCAATATTTGCATGCAAGAGTATATTGTCGATTTAAAGTATAAATATTACTTTGTCGCTATAAAATGGCAGATATTGAATAGAGATTAATTCATTTTTATGTTTTCAACATTTCTGATACTTCAAAATTGACTTCGACATTATGTTTGCCAGTCTACTATGTACTGATTAAATTGCACTATTGTTGTTTAGTCAGCTGTCCGAGGACAGGTCTGAACCCAAGTGACATCAACAAGGCACCACTCATGGGGAACAGGCCAGGAGATAATGGGGTAGGGTGGCCACTTTCTTTCCCCCTCCATTGCATACATCGCTGACTAGCTACATATTACACTAGTCAGACTTCAGATGTAAAAATTACGCTAATAAACAAAATTGAACTTCGAAAAGAAAATTGCATGAAATAATATATTATGACTCTTTATATTTTTCTACGTTATGAACTGAAATATAGCCTCAAAACGTGCATGGCATTCACAGATTAAAAAAAAAAAGAACTAAGTTCACATTCTTGAAAAAAAAAATTCACTTTTAGTATTATACTGAAAAATATCACCTCAAATGTAATCTATACTAATAATAAATCTGTAGCCGAAATTTTTCTGGTAATTTTCGATTTTCCAAGAATAATTGGTCCTAACATATATAATTAACCACCCTGAAACCGAAAATCGTTTTTTTTTTTCAAATTTTTGTTTGCATGTCTGTCTGTGTGTCTGTATGTTTGTTACCTTTTCACGCGATAATGGCTGAACGGATTTCGATGAAAATTGCACTATAAATTAAGTTCGTTGTAGCTTAGATTTTAGGCTATATGGCATTCAAAATACATTATTTAAAAGGGGGGTTATAAGGGGGTCTGAATTAAAGAAATCGAAATATCTCGCTTATTATTTATTTTTTGTGAAAAATGTTACATAACAAAAGTTTCTTTAAAAATAATTTGCGATAAGTTTTCTTCCTTGAAAAATGTTGATAGGACTGATATGTAATCAGATATATGAGTTTTAAAATTAAAATAACTGCCATGTAAGGCCGTGTAATGAATTAAAAAACAAATGACTTCGTCTATAAGGGGCCTTGGACAGCAACAATCGAATGCTATGAAAGATAGCCTACAGAGAATGTTTCTGTGTATGTATGAAGTAATATCGGAAACTAAATTAACCGATTTGTATAATTAATTATTATTTCACCATTGGAAAGTGTAGTTTCTCTAGATGGACATAATGCCATAATGTTATTACAGTAACTTCTGATATAATATAATATAATATAATATAATATAATATAATATAATATAATATAATATAATATAATATAATATAATATAATATAATATAATATAATATAATATAATATAATATAATATAATAAGTTATTTTAAGGGTTCACAACCGTAGTGGGCCAAGCGCCATTTACTGAATACGTAGAAAACAAGGGTTAAAATTAAGTTATTACCATAATTCAATGGAAACCTATAACAAGTAAAATAAAATATACACATTAAATCTAAATGATGTCAATCTTCATTAAACTATGGTTGCACGTAATAAAAATTAAGAAACAGGTTAAAGGAATTGTCATTGCACCAAATGAGTGTCTCTGGACCAAAATGATCGCATTTTAATTATTTGGATGCAATTTAAATTAAGTAACATATTAAACGATTTATCCTTCTATCAAACACGAATGTTCCCTGGATCAAACGTCCTATTTTAATTATGTAATTACTTTATATTTATTTCTAACGGGTGCAGCGGAGCGCACGGGTACAGCTAGTTAGTATATATAAATGTTATCAAAGAGTCAACTTGTCTGCTCGATTATAAATAAAATCTAAAATCAACTAGGGAATAACTCCTATATCGAAGTTAATGGAATCAAAACGTGGTTTTATAGGCCTACAACATTGCTACTGATTTCATCTTGGACGAGTTAACACAGGATAAGATCGCACAAACTTACTTTTATGAATTGCTTACAAGATGAAGAAAACTAGTTTTAGGATATTCAAATGATATAATCATTGTTGAAAAAAAATTTTTCCATTACCCTCACAAACATGGCAATCCATTAATTTGAACAGATTGGCCCACCTCCAAATTCTAACAAATCTGTTTGCATCTCTATTGAAAATATACCTAATCATTTAGACGACAGACCACTTTGTATTAATTAATGTACGTCTCGTGACCAGAATATTGTACGAAATGGAAATATAAAAATTGGAGATTTATCCTTCTAAGAGGTGGAAAAATTCAAATATTTTGGAGCAACAGTAACAAATATAAATGACACTCTGGAGGAAATTAAACGCAGAATAAATATGGGAAATGCGTGTTATTATTCGGTTGAGAAGCTCTTATCATCCAGTCTGCTGTCCAAAAATCTGAAAGTTAGAATTTATAAAACAGTTATATTACCGGTTCTTCTATATGGCTGTGAAACTTGGACTCTCACTCTGAGAGAGGAACATAGGTTAAGGGTGTTTGAGAATAAGGTGCTTAGGAAAATATTTGGGGCTAAGCGGGATGAAGTTACAGGAGAATGGAGAAAGTTACACAACACAGAACTGCACGCATTATATTCTTCACCTGACATAATTAGGAACTTGAAATCCAGACGTTTGAGATGGGCAGGGCATGTAGCACGTATGGGCGAATCCAGAAATGCATATAGAGTGTTAGTTGGGAGACCGAAGGGAAAAAGACCTTTAGGGAGGCCGAGACGTAGATGGGAGGATAATATTAAAATGGATTTGAGGGAGGTGGGGTGTGATGATAGAGACTGGATTAATCTTGCACAGGATAGGGACCGATGGCGGGCTTATGTGAGGGCGGCAATGAACCTTCGGGTTCCTTAAAAGCCATTTGTAAGTAAGTATGTAAGTACTAACATAGGTTCTCTGAAATAGGCTGAAACAATTGTTATTTGCGGATCGATTTTTTCGATAAATTCACTCAACGTTCTGTCAAAGTGTTCATCTTGCATTAGTTCTCTAATTTGAGGTCCAACAAATACATCCTCTTTTGACAATAATATACACAATTCACTCAATATTCTTTAAGTATCCGCGCATAATTATTTTAAAAACCAACAACTAGATTATCAGTCTACATGTCCGTTATTATAAATTTCTAAATAGTTTTCTTTTAAACCAGTTTTTTAAAATTTCCCACAAATTTATTTTCCCTGACTTACGTCCTTCAACAAACCCGAGTCAAATATTTATACTGTATAATGATTTATTTTGAAGACGGTATTAATTATTTGTATGTTAAACTAACTTACTTACTGGTTTTTAAGGAACCCGGAGGTTCATTGCCACCCTCACATAAGCCCGTCATCGGTCCCTATCCTGAGCAACATTAGTCCAGTCTCTACCATCATATCCCACCTCCCTCAAATACATTTTAATATCATCCTCCCACCTATGTCTCGGCCTCCCCAAAGGTCTTTCTCCCTCCGGCCTCCCAATTAACACTCTATGTGCATTTCTGGATTTGCCCATACGTGCTACATGCCCTGCCCATCTCAAACGTCTGGAATTAATGTTCCTAATTATGTCAGGTGAAGAATGCAATGCATGCAGTTCCGCGTTGTGTAACTTTCTCCATTCTTCTGTAACTTCATCCCTCTTAGCCCCAAATATTTTCCTAAGAGCCTTATTTCAAACACCCTTAATCTCTGTTCCTCTCTCAAAGTGAGATTTCAAGTTTCACAGCCATAAAGAAAAACCGGTAATATTACTGTTTTATAAATTCTAACTTTCAGATTTTTTGACAGCAGACTGGATGATAAGAGCTTCTCAACCGAATAATAACACGCATTTCCCATATTTATTCTGCGTTTAATTTCCTCCCGAGTGTCATTTATATTTGTTACTGTTGCTCCCAGATATTTGAATTTTTCCACCTCTTAGAAGGATAAATCTCCAATTTTTATAGTTCCATTTCGTACAATATTCTGGTAACGAGACATAATCATACACTTAGTCTTTTCGGGATTTACTTCCAAACCTATCTCTTTACTTGCTTCCAGTAAAATTCCCGTGTTTTCCGTAATCGTTTGTGGATTTCCTCCTAACATATTCACGACATCCGCATAGATAAGAAGCTGATGTAACCCGTTCAATTCCAAACCCTTTCTGTTATCCTGAACTTTCCTAATGGCATATTCTAGAGGGGAGTTAAAAAGTAAAGGTGATAGTGCATCTCCATTGCTTTAGCCCGCAGTGAATTGGAAAAGCATCAGATAGAAACTGGCCTATACGGACTATGCTGTAAGTTTCACTAAGACACATTTTAATTAATCGAACTAGTTTCTTGGGAAACATATATTTCATTACGAAGTCATTATAGGTAATATAATTAATAACATAATTGATATCATTAATGAGAATGACAGTTTCATGTAGATCCTGTATGTTTGCTCGAATTTCATCTTAAACTTTCCACTATGTTAGAGAGAAAGAATAGATTTCCTTAAAAAAGGGTATCACATAATTATCAGTTTTCAGCAACATAAAAACTAGGCCTATCAAAGTAGTCCGACTGTCGTTGGCCAATTGAGGATCAATAAGCTTAGCGATTGGCTTAAAAAGTTAACATGGACTTAAGCTAAGTCTCAAGATTTCGAGACTGGTTCTATACTCTTAGGATAAGTTGTAAGGTCTCCCTGTAACAGAAAGGTTATTGTCGACAGGATAGATTTTCAATAATATGAAGAAAGTTATATTTTTGTGGGTGTACAAGTAATAAACATCTACGTAGGCTATATGAATACAATGATTTAATAAAGGCCTTATATTAAAATGAGAGAAAACCAATGTTTGCAGTAAATGGCTTAATTCCAACTTCCTTTCTTTAGATATATCTAAATCAACTTTAGTTCCTTTTTCGTTAACAGCTGCCAGTGTTCAAAATTTAAAATTTAGCGATAAATATAGACTAATAATACACAGTGAAAATTGGTTAGACCCCAAAAGTTGTAAATGTCCACCTTTGAAAGAAGCCACGTATGTCAAATATCTGGGTATCATTATTGATCAGAATTTAAAATGGCCTCATCACATTACTTATCTTTGTAAGAGGCTTCGTAAAACAATTTATAAATTCGTTAATCTTCGATGCTACTTACCTATTAGAGTTCTACGAAATGTTTATTTGGCCATTATTCAGTCTATCATTCAATATGGTATAATTGTTTGGGGTGGAAGTACAAAAATTAATCTTAGTCCGTTAAATTTACTACAAAAACGAATAATTAAAATTTGTTTGAAGAAACGTTTCGATTATCCAACTAAATTAATTTATTCTGAATTTAATGTACTTAATATTGAACAAATTTATAAGTATACGCTGTTAAAATTTTATCATAAAAATCGTAATAAGTTTGTATTACAGACACACAATTATGACACAAGACGAAATATTAATTCAACATTAGTAGAACCTAAATGTCTCATATCTGCTGGTCTAAAGCATAGCATAAATTTTGGCCCTCGGTTGTACAATGCTTTAACTAAATTACACCCAGAACTTCTAACATGTAACCCACTAACATATAACAAGAAAATTAGAAACGTGTTAATATTTTCAATTTGATTAAATAAATTTATAGCATATGTGTATGAATTAATCAACCTATATTATATTTGTATTCTATAATTTTGAAATATATATTAGTCCTACTTTTCACGTGCGATATTATTCTTCTATAGTGTTAATATTATATTATATAATTCCATTGCCGCTGTAATTATATTTTAGTTCCTATTTTATTATTATTATTTTTATTATTATTATTTTTTATTTTAATATTATATCTGAACTGCGACCGAGCACGAGCGCTGCTCATTCGGTCTCAAATTTTGTTAATACTACTGTATCTTCTTTTTATATTGCTTGTATTATTTTATTTGTATTTCTCTTTGTTTGTTTTGTAATTATATTTCTTTATTCTGTATATTTGAAATAAATAAAATTGAAAATTGAAATTGAAATTGAATGTTAGTAATAAAACTGCCTTATTATTCACGTAGGTACTTTTATATACTCGTATGTAAATAAATTACTCAAACTGAACATGACACTCTTACATTAAATCTTTTGAGAAATGAAGTAGTATTTAAAATTATTAGATTCCATAAAATCGCATTCCGTTTTGTGCTGTTGTAAAGGATGATATTTCACAGCTTAACAATGGTTATCACTGCCTGGCCATGCATCGTGCTGCCGATAAAACTGAATGAAAAATAGCTCTTAACGGTCGATGATGCCCGGTTAATAAAAGAGTAGAGAAATATACTGGGGGGCCTATCGCGATTGTTAACGGTTCAATGGTCACGTTTGGAAACGACAATTTTGCTCGCGAGCACCAACTGAAGCGGAAATATGGCTGCCTGTGCCATATAGAGAGTCGTACTTACAGATAATGATCTGCCAACAAGATGGTGGAAGTTTTGAAGAAATTGAGGTTATGGTGGAACTAGAAGTTATCGATATTCGTGTAGAAGGTGGGTGAAATCATACGGTTAGGGATCAGCTCTTTACTTGAATTACTCTTCAATCCGGTCGTAATTCTATAGTCACGTTAAATAAAGGGTGTGAAGGAAATTATATTGTATTATTTTTAATATATATAAATAACCTTTCAATGATAGACCTTAAAGAATATGAAGGTGATTTATATTCTTATGCTGATGATACTGTTTTACATTTTAGTAGAAAAACTTGGACTGATGCTTATTATAATGCAAATTGCGACTTAAATTTAATAAAAAAAACGGTTCGATTTAAATTTACTAGTAATTAATAAAGATAAAACAATAGCTATCCCATTTTCTTTAAATAATAAAGGTAATAAACCAATTTCATTTATACTACAAATTAAAATGCATAATTCTGATTGTTCCGATATAAATTGCAATTGTTCAGTTATTAATGAAGTTAATGAGGTTCATAATAATTATTGATAATCATTTAAAATGGAATAATCATATTCATTATATTTGTAATAAATTACGTAAAAAATTAAGTTACTTTGTTATTCTAAGAAATATTTTGTCAATTAACTGTTTGCGTGTAATTTATTTAGCATATTTCAATCTATATTTATGTATGGTATTATAGGTTGGGGTAGAACTTTATAAATCCACCCTTTATCCGTTAATTTTACTACAGAAAAAAGTATTAAACATTTGTTTTAAAAATCAGAAAGATTACCCAAATGAATTGTTTAAACATTTCAAAGTTTTCAACATTAAACAAATGTATTATTTTATTTTATTAAAATATTTTCATAGAAATTTTAATAACTTTGAAAAGTATATACATAAATATAGAACTAAAAATATGAATTCTCTGCGTTTGTCTGAACCAAAATGTAAAACCAATGCAGCTTTTTATCATAGCATGAGTCAAGGTCCCAGATTATTAAACGATGTCAGGCGGACGGTGATCAGTTCCTCCATCACACTGTGTCAGTTGCCGTGTCCTAGGCCATCGTTTTGGGTCGCACCCCCCTCGGTGGAATGGATATGATATGTATAATCTCCTCTCCCCAAATGTTCAAGCTGTAAGAAAATCTAGGGTATGTTATATCCTCTTTTCTTTTTCAATAATCGAGATCCAATGCTGGAGGAATTACTAGGGCGTGAACAAATGAACAATGCGCAAGGCTATGCAAACACACTTGGACATGGCCATCTTAGACCAGGCATGTCAAAAATCAGACACTGAAAGTGCAGTGTATGTGACCGGAACGCCGGTCTGTGCAGATTGCGTCATTCACGTGTTGCTCTTACCAGTTCTTAGCGGGTGGGATGTACAGGGACATCATTTTATTTTTACTTCAATTTTTATTGTACCTGAGTTTTTAATGTACTTCACTCCCACCCCTTCTACTAATGAAGTTCCAACTCCACACAGAGCCAAGACCGCAGATAGTAAGCAGTACTGAGTTACTGAGTATAGTACGTTCCAGAAATATGTTCGCGTTTTCCAGTGACGAAAGAGCTTTCAATATTGAATCATATTTTCGCACAGGTACTGTCCGTTTGCCTACGTCGCATCCCGATTTCCCCCAACTGCTTCTGCTCGCCCCTCTGTAAAAGCTGGGCTGTCTTAGCTCTTTTCTGAAAACATTAATTTCTGTTAGGAACTGGACGTTTACGTAATATTATACAACTGTTTAAAATAACTTAAATAAAAGGGCCTCGTTAAGTAATTAACTGTCACGTGATTTTCCCCCTTTCTAGGATCCTGCGACATAACCACTTGGACGGACAGTAGATAGCATGTCTGAGTAATTTTATCTGTGCGGGTCGGGCAGAAGTGAAGACTGAATTTTCAATACGTAAGGTACTCTTTTATAGAGTAGGTACAGAATTATTTCAACATGAGTTACTAGTACGAAGGACGAAACTGGTAATTGGAATTAGATGCAATAGTCTATAGTGCGATAATATGCACAAAAGAACTGAAGCCTGTATCGAAATGAACGGCCACCATTTTCAAAATTGTGTTTAAATATCCATATTATGATTATTTTTCAATTTAACTTCTTTCTCTATATTGTACGCTAATGTGCTGTAGACAGTATAATATACACTGTATAATGAATACGTTCGCATGAATAACTCACTTCGTGAGTAAAAACACTTATTCTTAATACAGTACTGTACTTTGATTAAAGAAAAACCTAATAAAAATTATCAAACTCAAAATCGCGATATTTCCTAGTTTACGTAAATGGATGAAGTACTTTTCTTCCCTCCTATACCTAGTAAAGTGATTTGTTTGTGTTTTACGCCAGTATCATCGAACTCCAGTCTTGGAGGGGGGAGCAAGCGGTGTTTCCGGTTCTCTAAAGGTATAGACAGGTTAATATTAAAAATGTTAGTAAAAATAAAATGATGTCCCTGTACAAGAATCTATTCTGCGCTTCTAGTGTTCAATTAAATTGACATTTGGATATTATAAACACACTTAGCAGAAGGAAAAACACATTTATTTTCTGTGTCTATATTTGATAATAATTGTAACACCAGAAACAATAGACTTACAGTTACAATTCACAATGCAGTCGATTGTAAAGAATCATTTATTTACATGATTAGTATACAGTACAGTATTTGAAGAAAATGTAAATATTGCATTAATTTCGAAACAACAAAAAATGAACACAATATTTCATTTTACGTAGTAGGTACTGATTATTTCAAAGTAATACCCTTTCATTGTTCCTCAAGCATTATTGGGTCCATTGGTGCACAAATGTTAAAGAAAATATTTTACTCCCAATTACATGCAATAGGACATTGTGAGGCTTTTATACTGGAATCATTTCCTTGCTGTATATTAATATAAATTCACATTATTATTAATAAATTGGATAAATTAATCTTGAATTTAAATTTATATATAGTTTATTTGGAAAACGTTGAGAGCAAGTATTAGCAAGTTGGGAACGTTACTGAATTGAGTTAAAAGATTACTTCACAAGCTGTGAAGCGAGAACATTTTCTTTATGTCAGGTTTAAAGATTTATTAACGTAAGTATATTAGATAATATAGTAACGTGAGGTGAAAAATTCGCCATTATGTATTATTTTTCCAGAAAATTTCTCCGCCTTACAAATAGTTGCTTTCTTCCTTCCCTTACAACCTCAAGAGCCTCACATGTATTACTCACTACATTCTCATCACTTATCAGCTTATCAAATAAAAGTTGTAAGTCGTGTAACCAATTATGGCTGTGTTAGTACAGATTCTAAAACAACATCATTTTCATATTTCTCTTGCCATGAGAGTACTAATTAAGAAATAAGAGCAGGCGAATATCATATTTTGAGAACTTTACTAATATGATTTAAATTCTCATATCACTATTAGGTCCACATGATATGATGAAAGCCTTTCATTTTAAAATAATTACTATTGGCTGAGGAAAACATCGTAACAGTTATGTTATATGATTCGTGATTCCTCTTCTTCGTTATATCTGTGGACTCCTCACTTTATTTTCCATAACGCATTCAAATCACAGCTCAATGAGCACCCGTACTGATCTGTGTTACTGAAACAAAAGCTGATCTGCTACTACAGGTAATGTACAGCCCTGTCGCGTTCCCCTCCAAGCCGATTCACTCCCTCCAGGTAGGGGAATAGAAACTGCACGTTGCACGTAGACTAGTGCACAATGTGCGCGACTGCACGATGTGCAGGGTTTTGACATGCCTGTCTTAGACAAAAGAATTTTTTTTAATTGGGTTATTTTACGACGCTGTATCAACATCTCAGGTTATTTAGCGTCTGAATGAAATGAAGGTGATAATGCCGGTGAAATGAGTCCGGGGTCCAGCACCGAAAGTTACCCAGCATTTGCTCGTATTGGGTTGAGGGAAAACCCCGGAAAAAACCTCAACCAGGTAACTTGCCCCGACCGGGATTCGAACCCGGGCCGCCTGGTTTCGCAGCCAGACGCGCTGACCGTTACTCCACAGGTGTGGACTAGACAAAAGAAGAATTAAAGAATTTAGTAAGAATTAAACTATCTTTTCACAAGAAGAGTGAAAATGTTCGAGCTCACACTGTCGGATCAACATCGCCCCTGCAGCGCAGACTCATCTCCATGAGAGTTCCACATTTTTGTAAGTTTGATGAAAAGCCTGAAGGAAACTGCAATTAAACTTGACGATGCTGTGAAGCATTGGTTTACCTGCAGGCCACAAAGATTCTATGAAACAGGTATCAGTCACTTGTTGTCACGTGGCCAGTATTCAACAGGAAGTTTAATTCCTTCCTTCTATTAACGATGCCGAGTTTCATTTCAACGACCTACTCATTCAGTTTCTGCCCAAGGGCAGGTTTTCACTGGAAACCCAGCATTCTTCAATCTTTCCTATTTTCTATCTTCCTCTTTGTCTCCTCATATGATCCATATACGTGGTACAGTCATTAAGTTCTAAGACTTGACGCCTGGAGGGTAGGCTCCCACAAGAATCTGGATGTATCACAAGATGCCGCATAACACGGAGTACATTTAAACAGAACCACATCCTCCCTCAAAACAGCCTCCGTTGGCCGTTATGCACGTTTGCCAACGTTGGTATAGCTGCTGGAAGCACCGTTGAAAGATGTTGGCAGGAAGGTCCCGTATGGCTTCTCTTGTGGCAGTCATGACCTCTTCGGAAGAATGAAATCTAGGCCCACGTAGGGTTGCTTTCATGGGAGGAAAGAGAAAAAAATCGCATGGTGCGAGATCAGGTGAGTACGGAGGGTGTGGAAGAACTGTTACCTGTTGTCTTGCAAGTTCCTCTCGGACAAGGACAGAGCGATGTGCAGGGGCGTTGTCATGTAGCAACAGCCAATTCTTTGTACGCCATAGCTCAGGTCGCTTACGGCGAATTGAATCTCTTAAACGGCCAAGGATCTCTTTGTAGCGGATTTTGTTCACAGTTGCACCTTCTGGAATGAATTCCATGTGAACAATTCCATTTGAATCAAAAAACAGTTCAAGCATCACCTTGCCTTTTGACCTGTCTTGTCGCGGTTTTTTCTGTCGTGGTGATAACGGCGTTTTCCAGGTGGCGGATTGTCGTTTCAGTTGCGGATCGTAAAGGAAACACCAAGTTTCGTCTCCAGTTATTATCCGGTTGAGAAACGTGGGATCATCGTCAGCACTACTGATGAGGTCACCACAAATCGTCATGCGATCATCACGTTGGTCTTGCGACAGGATTCGTGGCACACTGTGCTGGGTAACACGAGACATGTTCAGGTCATCAGACAGAATTTTGTAGCAAGTACCATGGCTGACCCCTACTGTTGCTGCGATATCATCTACCGATTGGAAGCGGTTAGCACGCACCAACGTTGCAACTTCTTGGATCTTGCGTTCAGTTCGAATTGTTTGTGGCCGACCAGTACGCACATCATCTTCCAAACTGTCTCTTCCTTGCAAAAAACGTCGGTGCCACCTAAACACAACACTGCGACTCAGTGTCCCCACCGTAAACTTTCTGCATCATTTGAAACGTTTCGGCAGCAGTTTTGCCTAATTTCTGGCAGAACTTGATGTTTGCCCGTTGCTCAAACTGTGACATCCCGGGTTCCGACGTGCGCATTCAAATCACCGTCACAACAAAGACCGTAGTTCTGCTTACAGTGCATGCACTCAACTGTCTCTTGTTGGGTCGAGAGACTAACTGACAAGGTATCATACCATGGCGCCACCTATGCGCTATAGTGCACCACAACGCCACTATGCGCTCAGTATTAGAACTTAATGACTGTACCACGTATCTTAATGTTGTCTATCATCTGATATCTTCTTCTATCCCGAACTGTTCTCTCGTTCAGCATTCCTTCCAGTGCATCCTTCAGTAGGCAGTTTCTTTTCAGCCAATGACCCAACCAATTCTTTTTCCTCTTCCTGATCAGTTTCAGCACCATTCTTTCTTCACCCACTCTTTCCAACACAGCCAGATATCTTATTCTGTCTGTCCACTTCACACGTTTCATTCTTCTCCATATCCTCATTCCAAATGCTTCTATTCGCTTCTCTTCACTTCGTCGTAATGTCCATGTTTCTGTCCTATACAATGTCACACTCCATACAAAGTACCTTAGTTTTTTTTTTTTTTTTTCACATAATTACATAAAATCCGGACTCTCAACCACAAAATGTAAGTAGCATTTCATTCGTACAAAGCCTGGAACTTCTCAGTTTGCTCATCGAATTTCCATTCTGCGATCAGAAGACAATCACATGATCGTAATAGTGATATACGTTACAAGAGCGGTATGTTGAAGTTTTCATGTTCGAGGAAAAGAATGAAAAAGCGAAACGTTGTTGAGCTTTTTTAATTTCCGAGAACATGAAAACAAACATACCGCTCGTGTATCGTACATTATTTTGTGCGAAGATCGTTTATTACATACCTGAAAGACGAATTTCTAATTAGTTGCAATGAAATCTCCATCTTGGTTTCTGTTTAATGACGGCAACTTCAGAAAACAAAATATCTTTTCTTCAACATTGTTGCTAATGTTTTCTGTGTTTACTATACTCCAGCAGGCCGTGATATACGTCTGTCTTTTTTCCCCCCAGTCTATAAATGCGAACTTAAAACAAACGGTAAGGTTATGTAATGATTTATTTTTCATTTTAATATTTTAACAGTATTATTTATATAACATATTGCAGTAATAACATCGGCATCTGGAATCTTGTTGATTTTTTCACGGCTTCCTTAATGTTACTTGTATCAGGAATGCAGTAAGTTTCGTGGAGTAGTAGACTTTACTTAATTTTTGCAAATATTTAAAAACAATAATTAACATTGCAATTTAGGTGAAATTGCAGTGGTAAGTTTCCAATTTATAATTATTACTATGTTAAACGTCTCTAAAAATTATATGTTAAAAGCCTAAAGCAGTAAAATGAATGTCGCGCTTAAGCGGTAAGAAGAGGGAAATTGTTGTGTGTGTTACGTTGGGAATACTGAATGTGGTATTTCACACTTACCGCGTATTGGTTCTGTGCGGAAAACAAGCAAATACGCACGATCTCGCACAAATTAATTTCCCATTTTGAATATTAAAAGTACAGTGACATAATATAGTAGGCCTATATAATTCCTCCCCCTTTAAAATTACATCCTCGTCTTTAATATACTGAGAATGATGTGGAACGATAATGGAATAGGGGTGAGGTACACTGAAGTTGTATCTGACGTAGGGAAACGAGAGAACCTCAAGTACACATCAAGTACGAATTTGTCCATCTCAAGTGTCACTATGGATTTGCAATGAAATTTCTATGTCTGATCAGGGCTCGAATCGCGACCGTTTCTGTGACAGCCAAGAAGTCTCAACAACTTAAATTCCTAGGAAGATATGATACCACATAAAGCTTAATTCCGATATCGCATTATGGAATTATGGACCAAGACTATACAATTCAGTATTGGAAAATAATCCAGACCTAAGCAATTTACACATGCTTAAGTTTAAAAATAAAGTGAAAATGTTTGTATGATATTTGTTAAATTTTATTATTATTTTAAGTATTACTAGCATTATATGTTACTAATATTTATTGTATTTTTATGCTCGACCATGCCGAAATGTAATAATTATACACCTGGTAGCAGACCTTTAATGCATGTCATTAAAGTACACCTACTCATTAAAGGTCAGGTCTTTCAGCCAATGAAGACTCAGGTTACAACTGTTCAGCCAATGACAGGTCAGCTTTCTACCGTTATAAAACCGCAAATATCGATTATTCTCGGATATGCAATCGAAAGAGAATTAGCGAAAGTCACGGAGGCTGGAAATCCAATACTGTCGCAGAAGGTTATATTCTGTTACTATAATAATTAGCGTTAATTGTAAATAATATTCAAATAAATTCAATTTGTCATCTCGTTTTTCATAGTCTAATTTAATTTCAATGATATCTCTGTAGGTTCTTATGGCCTAGCAAGGTCAATGTGGACATCTGTTCCTCGCAAAAAATCAATACTTTCGCGTCTGCGCACATCTCGCAACATACGGGACATTGCTCAAAAATTAATAATATCAAGTTAGAAATATGGTCGAGCATAAAAGGTCGTATGAAACTCGCCTATGATGGTAATTAAGAAGCTCGTATGAAAATTATGAAACTCGCTTGCGCTCGTTTCATAAATATCCATACTCACTTCTTAATTACCTTCATTATAGGCTCGTTGCATAATTGTAGTAATCTGATGCATGTAACCTATAAGAAAAAACATTGTAATAAGTATAAATAGATCATTTTCTTAATTAATAACAATGTATATTTCCAATAAATGATTTCTTAGCATCGCCACAGATACACTTGATTGTACTTGTCACTATCTTTGTCACAAGAGAGTTTTTGAAATTTATATTTTCCCCGCCATTCATAAAATATTTTGATATGATACCTCTTGCACAAAAGGGGAGATCTAAGTTATAACTGAAACTTGATTAATACAGTATATATCAATATTATTTATATTTATCCTGGGAATAATGAACAGTTTGACTTGTAGACACTTTGTTTTTCAGCATTAACTTCCCATGATTGTATGAAAAGATTCGAAGAGAACGTCAGGATGTAGACCTTCGGCCCCCCCCCCCTACTACCAATAAT
The DNA here is from genome assembly GCF_040183065.1 of Periplaneta americana. Lineage (NCBI taxonomy): Eukaryota > Metazoa > Arthropoda > Insecta > Blattodea > Blattidae > Periplaneta > Periplaneta americana. The sequence goes on from NC_091131.1 coordinate 162,306,703, forward strand.
GCATAACACAATGTCAATACGGCGGTTGCGGTCGTCTGCGATACGACGAACTTTTTTGCTGATTTTAGAGTTTCGTTTTTTTTCTGGTTATTATATGCTTATTTAAATTGTGTCAACTCTCGCTAAGTGGTTATATACTTTATTTTATGCTCGACCATGCCGAAATGTAGTAATTATACACCTGGTAGCAGTCCTTTAATGCATGTCATTAAAGTACACCTACTCATTTAAGTACAGGTGTTCAGCCAATGACAAGTCAGCTTTGTACCGTTATAAAACCTCAGCCAATGACAAGTCAGCTTTGTACCGTTATAAAACCGCAAGTATCGATTATTCTCGGATATGCAATCGAAAGAGAATTAGCGAAAAGTCACGGAGGCTCGAAATCCAATACTGTCGTAGAAGGTTATGTTCTGTTACTATAATAATTAGAGTTAATTGTAAATAATATTCAAATAAATTCAATTTGTCATCTCGTTTTTCAATTCTAAATCAATTTTCAGTTTATACCAGAGTAATTTTCATCTTATTGTGTGCCAAGGTCAATGAAATTCGGCCTCGCAAAAGATCAATACTTTCGCGTCTGCCCACATCTCACAATTCAGGTCAGTTCGCTCATAACCATAATTTTGAATACTTTCAAGTTAGAAATATGGTCGAGCATAAAAAGTCGTATGAAACTTGCCTATAATGGTAATTAAGACGCTCGTATGAAAATTATGAAACTCGCTTGCGCTCGTTTCATAAAAAATCATACTTGCGTCTTAATTACTACCATTATAGGCTCGTTGCATAATGTACTATTATCTGTCTTAGTATTTATTTTATTATTGTTAATATTTTGTTTTATTATTATTATTAATTAATTAATTAATTTGTATTACTATCTTTGTATTATCTCCGTCACAGTTATTATTATTATTATTATTATTATTATTATTATTATTATTATTGTTATTATTATTTCTATCATCAACATTATTATTGATATCTGTAAAATTTATGTAGAGACTACTGGACTGTACCCGAGCACGTGCATATGCTCGTTTCGGGTATCTATTCAAATGTACCACTTCAATTGTAAATTGTGAATAAATTCGAATTTGAATTTGAATTTGCATCAGTTATATAGGTATTTGTCAAATTTCTGTAGTTCGATTTTCCATGATACACAAGTTTGCGTGTAACAATATTATGTATAGAGATATTACCGAGTCTATAACCAAAAATTTTCATTCTTTATAATAATACACACGCTGAATGGCTTACATCAATCCTATAGACCAGATATGATCATCTCACACCTACCACATTCCACTCTCCCATAACTCTCCTGCCAGGGCCAAAAAGTTCAGTCTTATACAATACAGTGATTATACTGATGTTGATAATGTATTAGATTAGTCATGGGGAAAAGTACCTCATTGTGTTCTCTCCCTTTTGTCCGTGTTGTAACCCCTTCCACCACTACCACGACTTGCCTACCTTTACTAGGCAACCACCAGTAAGAGAATATTTTATTAGAGAACTAGCCATACTCGTGCGCTCCGCTGCACCCGTTAGAAATAAATATAAAATAATTACATAATTAAAATAGGACGTTTGATCTAAGGAACATTCGTGTTTGATAGAAGAATAAATAATTTAATATGTTACTTAATCTAAATTGTATTAAAAAATTAAAATGTGATCATTTTGATCCAGAGATCACTCATTTGGTGCAATGACAATTCCTTTAATATTTTTCTCAATTGTTATTACATGCAACCATAGTATAATGAAGATTGACTTATCATTTACTTTTAATGTGTATATATTTCATATTACTTGCTATATGTTTCCATTGAATTATGGTAATAACTTAATTTTAATCATTGTTTTCTACGTCTTCAGTAAATGGCGCTTGGCCCACTATGGTTCTGAACCCTTCGTATAACTTAAATAGTGATACAGCATATATAGTGATATGTAATTATATTTATTTGTTTCGAAAATGTAAGAATTCACGATCTCCTATGTACCATTGCCATGGAATGAATAAATGTGTTTTTTCTTCCTACTCAAAAATTTTATATTTTGCACATAGGAGTTACTGCAGGAACAACAACGCTATAATCTGAGGCGGCGGTGAAAATCTATTATAATGTTATTTTAAAAGTCTTGTATATCCTTAAATTTCAGTCCTATCAAAATTTTGTAAAGAATAAAACTTATCGGATATCATTTTTAAAGAAACGTTTGTTATGTAACATTTTTCACAAAAACCAATAATAAGCGAGATATTTCGATTTATTTAATTCAGGCCCTCTTATAACCCCCCTTTTAAATAAAGTATTTTGAATGCCATATAGCCTAAAATCTAAGTTATAACGAACTTAATTTATATTCCAATTTTCTTCGAAATCCGTTCAGCCATTATCGCGTGAAAAGGTAACAAACATCCAGACATACAGACTGACAGACATACAAACAAAAATTTCGAAAAAGCGATTTTCGGTTTCAGGATGGATAATTATACATGTTAACAACAATTATTTTTGGAAAATCGAAAATTACCAGAAAAATTTTGGCTACAGATTTATTATTAGTATAGATGTTTGAAGATTGTCTATGAGCGTCTTTGTCCAGAAAAAACTGAAGTATTTAAATCAATAAGTCTCTCTCGGCGAACTATCACAGACAAAATTATGGAAATAGCTAAGGACGTTGAGATCAGCAAGAAGTAAAAATGAGAGAGTTGATGTGGTACTCTTTAGCTATCGACGAAAAGATACAAAAGACACTGCGTAATTAGCCATCTTTCTACGGGTTGTGGATTCTGAACTCAACATATTTGGAGATTTTCTTGAGTTTGTATCTTTGAGAGGCAATACAAGGGGAAATTATATTTTCCAAGCTGTCTTTGAGGTTATGACAAAATATGAATTACTCTGGGAAAAATTGATCCGTATAGCCACTGATGGCACCCCTACAATGATAGGGAAACATAATGGCATCGTAGCCACATTACGACGATTTCTAAAATCCGTTAATGAATCATCAGATGAATTAGTTGCAATTCATTGCATACATAGAAAGGCATTATTAGTGTTGCCATATTTAGCGGTAAGTCTCTAAATCTAGGGACTTTTGAATCAATCTCGGCGACAAATTTTGTAAAATACGATTAGCGACTTTTCTGTTAATTTTTATATTCTTCCACTATTTTCTTTCTTTTAAGTTAAAACATTCAACTGAAGTCATGCACTTTTTAGTTTTAGAAGAGGCATGGGTGCATGTTGAGTAGTCTAATGATTTATACCTGAAAGCCCTGATCTCATATAATTGTGATCAGTGATCAGGGTGAAAGATGCTGATTCAATGATTCTTACGGGTTAGGTCTCTCTCAATGCTACTTCTCCAACACCCATAAACGGTGGCAACTTTGATTGTCACGTGACGAGTCGTGAGCTCCAACTAATTCTTGGATCTTCCCCGCAACGCGGAGATTTTCCACTGCGAACCGACCTGTGGCAATTGAGTTTTGGAATTTCGTGCCGACAGTTCGTGTAAGCAAATTAGACTGTAATTTTTGCTGGTTTTAATATATTTTAATATATAAGATTTAAAAAATGTTAGATTTCACAAAAAAAAAATTGTGGTCAAACGCTTGGTTGAAAATTTCCACACTTACAATTTGCCATAAAGTGTAGTGTCAATGACTGGATCAAGTGCAGTGTATTCACAGTCAGCTGTTCCACCTCAACATTACAGCCGTCAACAACACACCCAGACTCCGCAAAAGAGGGTGACGACGAAGAAATTATATTTTTCTCCGCATATGTATGTTTTTCTTATTTTTATTTAGTGATATTTATTATTAATTTTTAGCAACATTTCTGGGGATTTTGTAACAAACTTTGGAGAGATTTAGCTACTTTTTGTTGAAAAGTTAGCGAGAATGTAGGGCGATATGTTGGCAACAGTAATGTGCTAAAGCACGATGTCTTGATAATATCATGCAGATAATCGTAAAAAAAAAAAACCGCAACAATCAGTATTATTTTTATGTTCTGTAATGAAAGAGTATTATTTAGGTTACATTTAATTAAGTACAGTATAGTTATGTGTAGTTGTGCAGTAACTTATTGATCTGAATAATAATAGATCGAAGTAGTTATAATCCGATCGCGTTCCGTTACTGGTGACGTCTTGTATAAACAGAAGTTCAAAGAAGGCAGTAAGCATATCGCTGCTATTGAAAAGTGGAGTAGATTAATAAAACTGAATTCAAACGCAAACTTACTAGGCACTTGGTCAGTAATTGAGACTCGTTCAGACATGGTTTCTTATAAATAGTTCTCTTAATCTATCACAAAATATCTCAATATATGGTAATTTCATCACTATAGAATTTTGTTATTGTAGGTTAAATTTGTAATTCAGTAAATACAAAAATATTCTTTGTTCTTAACTTCTATGATAAATTGTCTAGCTTTCATTAATCAGGTAATCTTGTGGTACTTTAATTTTTATTGTAATTGTAATTGTAAATTTAATATTAAATGTAATTTTATTCTTCATAATTTAGTTGTAATCCCCTGGTTGAGGGGCAGAGAAGGCCTGGCGGGCTTATCTCTACCAGGTTAAATAAATAAATACTAATCATACTATTTTTTATTTCGGATTCGAACGCGAGAATCTAGTGGTTATCGTTTGCCGCTGAATCGAAGGTACTCGGGCTCGATGCATGCCTAATATTACACAAAGTAATAAGTATTGCAGGTTTTACTTTATTCCGGAGCGAAATAAAAGTAGTTTGTCGGTGTTACGTTTTGGCTTCATTGCATGCAAATAGTAGCTCTAATTTTGTTCTTCCTTAAAAAAAAAAAACTCTATGTTCGTGTCTGCTATTACGCCGTTCCCTTAGTAACCGCTACAACTTTTGTAAGGACCTTTGTGAGAATATGCGCATGCACGAGATGTACGAGTTGAGAACGGGCATAAATTAAGACTTCGCGAGAAAGAGTCAATAACTTTGTTATCAAATGGCGACCTTCGCAAAATCGCAATATTTTGAGTTGCAGATCGAGTAGATAAGGATTGATTTCTGGTAGGGGATGGAGATTATCTCCACCGAGTAAGGGAAAACGGACATATTTTCCCCTTTTAGTTATATTAATCTAATAATTAACATCATAAGAGTTCATGAGAGTCAATAAGCCTATGTCTTAATAATTGATTGGATTCATTCATTCTCAGTTTTCTACTCCAAACCCAGCATTTTCCAATCTTTGTGTCTCCGCATATGATCCATATACCTTAATGTCGTCTATCATCTGATATCTTCTTCTGCCGCGAACTCTTCTCCCGTTCACCATTCCTTCCAGTGCACCCTTCAATAGACAATTTCTTCTCAGGCAGTGCTCAACCAATTCCTTTTTCTCTTCCTGATCAGTTTCAGCATCATTCTTTCTTCACCCACTCTTTCCAACACAGCTTCATTTCTTATTCTGCCTCTCCACTTCACACGCTCCATTCTTCTCCATATCTACAATTAAAAGCTTCTAATCGCTTCTCTTTTCTTCGTCGTAATGTCCATGTTTCTGCTTCATATAATACCACACTCCACACAAACCACTTCACTAGTCTCTTCTCCAGTTCCTTTTCCGGAGGTCCGCACAAGATGCTCCCTTTTCTATTAAAAGCTTCCTTGGCCATTGTTATTCTCCTTTCGGCTTCCTGGCAGCAGCTCATGTTACTGCTTACAGTAACTGGATTGGATTGTGAAATTCATGATTGTACTTACTTTAATCACACTATAGAGCAGCTATACATCATTTGCCATGTCGTTAAAAAATTACCGGTACCTTTGATATTTACGTATTTTTGCAATTCCATTAATAATGGCTGTCGACAACATGCCATCGATGTATTTATGAACAGTAATATCACCATGCTAAGCTGAATAAATATTTTTGTCATGGTATATGTTTCGAGATCAAAAGTGGAGAAATAATTTAGTATCTTGTAACAAGAAACATCAATATAAGTGAAATTAAATTATCACAAAGAGTGTTATTCGGCTAGATCATTTACACGCAAAAAATGAATGAATCTTATTACACGAGTGCATTCCAATAATTTATTTGTCAAAGCAGAGGTTGTTGGTACATAGCTAGGTCTTCTGTAATATAAAATTCGTTGATAAATATTTGAGAGAATTAAGGCCTAGGTCTGCTAGCAAAGAAACAAGTGAACATTTGAGATTAATATAGTACAATCACAGTGTAGTATATATATATACAGTCACGAAGCTTGAGTTTATGAGGGTACTAGGAACAATAGACTGTGCAGGTACTATTTCGCATTGTCTGTGATGAAGCGATAGCACAGTGGGAGGGAAGGATTCCGATTCTAGCCGGAACAAAATCAATTTTCACATGTTCTCATTTTTATGCGTGTCCTATCTCAAGTTGTTGCTAATGAATCACAGAATACTTATCTATGAGAAAGAAGCTTTGACACTAAACATTAGAGTTGGGTCGATTCGTGAACGAATCGTTCATTCGAACGACTAATAATAAAGAATCGTAAGAATCGATTCGTGGTATCAACGAATCGTCGTTCAAAAGAATCGTAACGAATCGTCGTTCAAACGAATCGTAACGAATCGTCATTCAAAAGAATATTAAGGAATCGGCATGGTATCGTAACCCACGATTCTATTCGTTGTTTGATGTAACCTGTCAACGGACATTTCCGAACCGTGTCGAATGCTCCCGAGCGAGAGTGAAATCAAAATATGTACTGCATTTGTTAAGTATGGAAAATAATGAACACAAACCTGAAATTTGCATAGTTAAATAGAGATGTAATGCAAAAAATGTACTTTATAATAAGGTTCAGTTGATAAATTATAATTTAGAGACATTATCTTGGGTAATTTTGTAGACTAATGGAGTTCATACTGAATGGTTCCAGCCAATGAGAAAGAGACAATCCAATGTCTCGCCTCTTATGCCATCTATGAGAGAGATGTAGAACGTTTTTGTTCTACGCGTGGTTTGCAAAGGAAAGTGTCTTGCGACGATTCAAAAGAATAGTTGGAATCGCAGACTGGGAAGAATCGTGAACTCGTTGACGATTCAAATGAATAGTTGGAATCGCAGACTGAGAAGAATCGTGAACGAATCGTTAGAATCGATTCGTAATGTGTGATTGAATCGTTGGAATCGACTTCTGAAAAAGAATCGTGTTGCCCAACTCTATTAAACATGCGGACGTCACACAATGATGTTGACGAGGATTCCCCTCCGCAACCAGTTTTATTGCTCAGCCACGCTGAAATAGTGTAAGAAGCAAGCTTGTTTTCTGTGATCTGGGAGTGAAACATTTTGTGATTCTGAAATGGAAAATGAAGAACAAGGTTGGTAGATAATTATTATTATTATATAAATTTTATGTTCATAATAACTTTGAATTTTTAGAAACGGCCTGTTAACTTAAGAGCGGCAAATACGATTTTTTTAAACTATTTATCAAAGTAAAGGTTGGCTTATAATAGCAGGGTAACACAGAGTCACATTTATTTTTATGTCAGAATGTAGGTTTAAGTGTGCACTTTAAGACTAACCTAGTTTCATTTGTTCCTACTGACCGCTCTGCATGTGGTTAATTTTTTTCAGACTCGGAACCGCTACCAGTGATTTCGCGCCATGATCTATTTCCAATACTTGCCAATAAAAGTGGCGACTTATATGAACTATATAGATATGTTTTGAAGAAATTATGTATTGACACATGTGATTCTAACAGTGAGAAGTGCATTCGTAATATTTTGAAAAATATTCAAAGTAATTTTAACAAACGTTGGATGCAGTGTCACCGTAAAAAGGATTATTTTCTTAAAAAACATTGTTCTTGGCAAGCCAGAGGCAACAACAAAGATATTTTTACAGCTAAAAAAGAGGTGACTATTTATAGATTTCGCTCTCAATTAGTGCTTCTTATTGTCAAGCCGAAATCTGGTGGTCCTGGGACATCAAATGATGGCAATACTACAGGTCAGTTTTTTGAAAACTCACAAATTACAGCCAATAATACGGGCATTAGTAAAACCTCGTTCACAGGTTTTCTGTAATTTTATGCACCATTTCATGTGGATATTCAATATATATTGAGGCTTTTGAGAAGTACACCAATGATGCAGCCCATTTATATGTACAGTTATATCCATTGTACTACATGCCATCCAACGTGCATAAAATACTGATAAATAAATGGAGGAAAAATTGCAGAAACTGCGATACTTCCTATTGGGATGTTATCTGAAGATGCTCAAGAGGCAAGACACAAAGATTTAAGAAAGTACAGGTTAGATCACGCGTCGTGAGAGAAACTTAGACTGTGTCCTACACATGTTGTTAGTATCTTCTGATCCAATCATATCCCAGATCAATCGACATCAAAGTTCAAGAAAATCAAAACTGTAAGTTGAGGTAATTGAACTGCTACAAGTACCAGCTGCGAGTGCTTAACTGCAACCCCAAGATGAGGACGACAGTAGCGCTAGCGGGTCCGACACTTCTGGAGATACAACAGACGCTTCAGATTTCTAAACATGAGTCGTAACATTTACTACATAAATTACTTTTCTCTTCTTAGTAGTGTGTGAAATAATTTCTGTTTACTTTAATTTTTTATTCGCATTAGTTGTATGCAATTTCTATTACTGTATGATGTTTTTAACAAATAGACTAGACGTTCTATACTAAAATAATAATTCTCATACAAATATTTCATCAAATGTCATAATGATTAACGTTCATCTTGCTGTTTTCAACGATTCAAAAGGAATTTATCAATATCAGATTTTGTTCCGTCTAGAATCGCAATTCGTCCCACTGTGGATAGTAGCGATGCTAGTGGTTAGCAACTATCTATGGATGCATATTTACTACGTACTGAACTTCGTGACTGTATATACTAGACTGTGGTACAATGGTGTATTGTGGAATGTGTAAGATTTCGTGCTTTTATTTCGAAAATTGTTATAAATGAATTGAATTTTTTAAGAGGACTGAAGTCATTATTTTTTACATTTTCATTCTTACCGCAGTTTCGAAAGTACGTTGATAAACGCATCATATATGCATGAAAGGGTGCCTATAACATTGTTCGTTGGCTTGTTAAAGGCAAGTTAAAATCACAGTTTGTTTTAATTGGTCGGTAGTCAATGACATGCATCGTTTTAAAACTATTTAATTGGCAGCAGTGACTGAGTGCGAACACCTGAAAACAGAAGAAATATACAAAAAGACTGCTGTTTCTGAAGAAAGAAGGAACAAAGAACCAAGATAATCAAGTTTTTCAATGTTTACCCTATTCCAGTTTGAGTATACAGATGACGGAGTTGGATAGATCCAGGGTGCGAATTAACGGGTGTGTGTGTGGATTTCCCCCCTTTTGGAAAGTTATCCCTCTCTCATAAATTCATATTAACATCCCTGCCAGGGATAACTTCTATCCCCCGTCACAAAATATGTTTTAATACGAGTATATTTTATAAAATAAGCAAAGAAAGTAATATTGATGTATTATCATCACCGGAAAGTTGAAAACATTCAATAACTTAGGAATTACACATCTCATCTTAAGCCTGCTCATGGATATAATTATTATTTTAACCAAGATGCAATGTAAGCAACTCAGTGTCACCAACCTTTGAGCCATATCAAATGAGAATAATAATAATAATAATAATAATAATAATAATAATAATAATAATAATAATAATAATAATAATAATAATTTTATGTATGATATTCTCTATCTAGAATTCTATCCCCCATCAGAAATCTTAATTTGCACCAGCGAAAAGACTGATTTCTCTTCACTATTCATGATATTTTACTCTATTTTTTTTACAATTATTATTATAGGGGATAGTTGCGTAATTTGTATTGCCTAAGTTGTACCACAGTCTAGTATATACAGTCGCGAAGCTCAATACGTAGTAAATATGCAAATATTAGGTAGTTGCTCACCACTAGGATCGCTAATATCGCCTCACTGCAGGCAATGCAAAATAGTACCGTCACAGTCTATTGTTTCTAGCACCCTCAAAACTCGAGCTTCGTGACTGTATATAGTAGACTGCGGTTGTACCACGGTCTTGAAAATTAGTTCCTTGATAAGTGTTGCCATCTACGTCAAACATTGTGAACTACATCTAAAAACATGACATTTTATGAGAGACGAAGCCTGAGGGTTGTGTTGTGCAGACGTGAAGTGAAAAAACTTGTTTTAGGTAGTTTTTATCTAGTTTTTGCGCTACCTGTCTACAACAATTACTTCCGAAGGGTAAGAGGAAGTCCACAATGCATATTATTTAAAACTATATTTATATATTGTAATTGTCATTAAGTTACAGACTTCTGTTAGAAACCGTTAAGCAACAAGAATTTAACAAAGAAAACATGGCGAGGTTGCGTATTTTGTACCGGCTTCAGTTTCCTATAATTTACCGCTACAATATAGGGAGCTTTCATTATACATTTTGAAATCATAATGACGTATGAAAATAAACATACCTAATTTGAATCAGCAATTATAATTTATTAACTTCTAATCATTTCAATATGAATATAATACTGTAATATTTATTTTAGAGAATAAAACACATTCAATTCTGAATTTAAAATTAATCTTGTCAGACTTTCATCACAAGTAATAAATTTACTGTAACATAAAAATAGCTAAATTATACATTTCAAATTTAATCGAATAATTTCCACATTTCATGCTCTGGCGTTTTTAATTTTCTTCCTTCATAACAAATTATAATTGCAATTTACATTAATTCCAGAATGGCAAAGAAGCTTCAATACGGGACATGGCCACAGGATGCACTAAGTCTTACTGTTGCTGCTTATATGAATGGCGATCATGGAATAAATGAATGTGCCCGAATGTACAATGTGCCTAAGCCTACAATACTAAGACATGCGAAAAACAAAAACGTGGTTGCTAATGGAGATGTGAAATCGTTTGGACGAACCACAGTCTTTTTGGCAGAAATTGAAAATGAACTTGAAAATCACATTCTAAAGTTTGAAGAAATGATGTTTGGATTAACTCCAACAGATGTTAGGAAACTTGCTTTTGATATAGGGCCTACCTCAGAGAAGTGGACTGACACATAATTTCAATCGTGAAAAGGACCAAGCAAGGAAGAAATGGTATTATGGATTTCTGAAGAGGCATCCCAAATTGTCTTGTGGGCAGCCAGAGGCAACATCCATGGCTCGTGCGAAAGGATTCAACAAAGAGCTTGTCTATGAATTCTTCGATCTGATGGAAAATATTAGTGGCAGATACAAATTGGAATCCACGAGAATTTTCTATGTGGACGAGAGTGGCTACTCCACAGTGTAGAAGACACAAAAAATGGTACAGAGGAAAGGCAAGAAACAAGTGGATGTGATATCAAGCGGAGAAATAAGAGTGAATACAACTATGGTATGTTGTGCCAGTGTATCTGGTCAATATGCCCCTCCCATGATTATTTTCAAGAGGCACCGGACGAGTAATGATCTCCACCGGGCAGTATTATTACAGTTTCAGAAACTGGCTACATCAACTCCGAATTGTTCGTCATATGGATGCAACATTTCATTTCCTCCGTCCATCCTACCAAAGAAATGTCATTATTGCTGTTGCTTGATGGACATACCACCCACTGCAAGAACTTAGGGTAAGGTTGCCTATATCGCACCACTTTAGCATTTATAATTTTTATTGAACAATACAGTTTTTATTTTCTGCATTCCTTTACAGAGATACATTCCCAGAACATTTACCTTTCATGTAAAAAAGAATCCTTGAATTTGATTTAATATTTTAAAATTAAAATGACATTTTCGAAACACATGTCAGTGGTGCCATTTAGGCAACTAGTTTCCTAAATAGCACCTGCGGTTTCTTAAATCGCACCTCTTTATCTGCAGGGAAGAGGATGAAGGAAAGCTTTTAATATTGAACATACTGAAGAGTATTTGAATGAATAATGTAATAAATGCAAATTACAAGTTTATTGAAATTAATGAAATAGAGTAACGCATCTTCAAATGAAATTTAAAAAATAAAGCGTAAATTACGTAACATTTAAACTTTCTGAATGCGTTTTTTATTGTTACACATTTGCCACGTGCTTCACCAGGCAGTTCAGACTGTAAACTGCGTCACCTTTTCTCCACTGCTTCATGATATAGCTGTCTGAAATGATTTGAAGATAGAAACATCTAAAGGGTGGGCCTATGAGTATTATGACGGGGAAGCTGAAACAGGAGCATACCATTTTCCCGAGATAATCTAGCTTCTAAATTTTTGGAATGGGTCGTATAGGTGGACATACAGAAGCAGCACTTTTTTCTATGGCAGGTTTGAGTGGCAAATAAAATGTTTGAGCTATTCGACAAATAGTTCACTGTTGATGTAACCTGACTCAGAGCAAACAACTAACGATCCTGGAGGAGCACCAGCTGATAATGAAGGGTGCACTGTTTGACGTTTAAAAATTATCACAGGTGGCACAAAATACCTGATGCGCTTGTACAACACACACTTGTTGTATTAACGCCCTTTTCACCACTTGATATTACACCCACCTGATGCATTTCTAGTTCAGTTAAAATTTTTGGAGCCTTTTTTGTACGGTTAGAATTGCTACAGTTGCTTATATCGCACCGGTGCGAATTAGGCACCTATAAGAGTGGTGCGAATTGAGAAACTACGTCATAAGTTATTATTTCCTTCATTATAGCCTATAATCACCACATATTCGAAAATCTTACTAAGTTAAATGTTCTTTAATACCTCTTTAAATGAATAATATCTTAAGATTATGGATTCCTTTGCATACAAATCCGTTATTTAGTTATAAAATGTTAGCTAAATATACATCCACCTGAGCGATTATATTAGATACACTATCACCACGCTGCTGACACAAAGAAGTGGCAGAAATCAAGTGACATGGTGAAAGTTCATATGGTAGATTGTAACAATACCACTAGATGCCACACTACTATAGTAATTTGTTTTAAACTAGGAGTGGTGCGATTTAGGAAGCAGTGCGATTTATGCTACTCTATCCTAGATGCCCTGATTACGTAGTTATGCTGCAAATTCCAGGACTTCAGCAACTTGATGTGGCTTTCTTCAGCCTACTTGAATTGTATTATAATCAAGCTGTGGAAAAGTGGTTACGTACTTATCCTAGTAAAACTGTTAGCCTCTTCCAAATGCCGAGACTTTTAGAAGATGTTTATGGCAGAGCAGAAACGGTTTCCACAGCAATTGGGGGATTCAAATCGACAGGTGTATGGCCTGTCAATAGACATGTATATGGGGATCATCATTTTGCGGCTGCCGACTCTCTAAACAGAGTTCCTTCTGAAGGAGATGTTCAACATAGCAGCATAACTTCTGGGCGGACCCTTCAAGGCACCCCTAGATGTAACAGGTAGGCTAATAAACTGAAACCATAAAATAAATGCATTGCAATTAGGCTAAGGGAAAATAAAGTCAGGGTTTGAATAGTTACATTTTTCTTCTTGAATTTCAGGATGTTGACTGTCTCTATTGAAGATATTACGACACTGCCAACGCCATCTCCCAAACCTCAAGCAAGAGCTAGCATTTTTCTCAAGGATCATGTGAACTGACCAGCATTCCCAACAAAAACGCTATCATATTAGTCAAGGCAAAAAACCAATCTTCAATCTCAACAGCAAAAAGGAAAATTGTTTTGTCTCCTGAAACTATCAAGTGAACAAAGGCAGAGCTTGATGATTGGTACTGCGTAATGTGCAAAGAATATAGAGCAGATGAGATGATCAGATGATTAAAATAAAAAAAAAAATGGGTTCATTTAAAATGCGCAGGAATAAGGAAATCAATAACAAAATTTTCCTGTACTAACTGCAAGTGAAAATAAATTGTTTGTGCAAAAAATGTATGTGGTACAATTTAGGAATCCAATGCTACAATTTAGGAAACCAGTTATCCAATTTGTACTCATTGCAGACATTTAGAAAACTGAACCTAAAGACTTTATATTAATTTGAAATAAACCTTTTCTTTTTCGGAAAATCCGTTATTGAAATAATTGCACAATTATCAGTTGAAATTAGAAAAAATAAAATGTGTAAAATGGTACAAATTAGGCAACTCTCCCCTACATTGTTTGTTGATTGTGTATGATTTATAGTAAAGTAATTTAAGAAAAAAACATGAAAATATCTGTATGTTTTTTTCAATTTGCTTGTTATAAAATTTATTATTTTTTAAATAACGTTTTGTTCATATTTTAAATCTAAATAAAACATTAAATTGAATATTGCACTTTTACTACGTCATACTACTTTTGACAAATAAAACGGTACGAAAGGATGTCTTTCAACCAATCACGGCTGCTTATCACACAATTTTATCATTTCCCTAGCATTTCTTTATTTTTACCACTTCCCTAGCATTTGTTTTTATCACTTTCCTAATGGCCAATTGTTTTCCAACATTTCAAACACAAATTCTTTACGGTACTATAAACCATGCTTTGCGATTTCGTCATCTTTCTCCCGCATAGATAGTCGAGTGGCTCCGTTCAAACGTTGTGGTGAAGGGAAAATTAATGAAATAGAATTTTAGTAGTCAATTAATATCTACTTTATTGTATTACAGTACTTTATTTCATCTAATATTTATAAGTTATATTTTCTTTTGTTTTTATCAGGTCCCTACAATTTGTTTCTTTGTTTACGAACATTTCAAACTGCAAATTATTTACGGTAGTAAGTATAAAACATGCTTTGCAATCGTCATTTGTTTACTGCTTATACAGTCAACTAAAATGGTGGCTCCGTTTAAACGTTTTGGTGAAGCTGACATTAGTGAAGTGGAAGTTTAGTAAATCAATTAATATTTAATTGTATTAGAATACTTTATTTCTTCTAATCTTTATATCTTTATTATAATCGTGTAATAGTCAATTAAATCCACTCGATTTTTTATTTTCTCTAGATAAATCAAAACTTCTAGTGAGATAATAATAATAATAATAATAATAATAATAATAATAATAATAATAATAATCCGTGGTGCTACAGCCCGTGAAGGGCCTAGACCGACCAGCCGGTTGCTGGCCTCACGCCCACATGCAGAAGCAGAGGTGGACGATCATCCAACCAGAATGGAGATATCGTGTGGTTATCACGATGATCCCCCTGCCGTTATAGTTGGTATTCACAACCGACTGGCCCAGTGTTATGCAATAAAGTGAACTATACTTTTTGCTTATTGCACATATAGCAACAGCTGATAGCGACTGACCCAGTGCTGTGCAATAAAGTGAACTATCATCATCATCCATCGGGCCTCGGGTTCCTTAAGAATTCTTCTCCATCGGTCTCGATAAAGTGAACTACACTAGTCGGAAATCACAGATTTTCTCTGCATTGAAACTCCAAAAAGCAGGGACTACACCTAGAGTCTGATAAAAATTATGAATTAATTACTTTAGAGGTTATGGGCCGATTGCAGAAACGATGACCGATTTTAAGTCTTAGACGTCTAAGTTACGTACGAATTTCCGTTCCTTAAACAATGTTCAGCCGGTGTTTAGTAAGATCACAGTCTACTATATACAGTCGCGAAGCTTGAGGTGTCTTTTTGCAAATCTCGTGATAAAGCGCTCCAAGCGGTTAGCAACTAGAAACAATAGACTGTCCACGGTCGACTTTGGACTGAATCTTATTTCCATCGAGTGCTAGCTCGTTGCGTATTTCACATTGATGCTTGTGAAATGTTCGTTATTGGTTGTAATGAAAATGTTAATGGCTAAAATACAATAATTGGAATAATAATATTTTACTAGAGACGTAGAAAAATTAAGTTTGTTTTAATGAAATTTATTGATCATGTTTTATTTTCAACTAGCCGTTCCCGTGCGCTCCGCTGCACCCGTTAGAAATAAATATAAAGTAATTACATAATTAAAATAGGACGTTTGATCCAGGGAACATTCGTGTTTGATAGAAGGATAAATCGTTTAGTATGTTACTTAATTTAAATTGCATCCAAATAATAAAAAATGGAATCATTTTGGTCCAGAGACACACTCCGGCGTCCGGCAGGCGACAACAGTTAATGGAAAAAGACTCTGCTACGCCCAGTTTGAGAGACAGAAGCCCAGAAGTATCCGCCACAAGACAACAGTTAATGGAAAAAGACTCTGCTACGCCCAGTTTGAGAGACAGAAGCCCAGAAGTATCCGCCACACGACAACAGTTAATGGAAAGAGACTCTGCTACGCCCAGTTTGAGACACAGACGCCCAGAAGCATCCGCCACACGAGAACAGTTAATGGAAAGAGACTCTGCTACGCCGAGTTTGAGAGACAGAAGCCCAGAAGTATCCGCCACATGACAACAGTTAATGGAAAAAGACTCTACTATGCCCAGTTTGAGAGACAGAAGCCCAGAAGTACCCGCCACACGACAACAGTTAATGGAAAAAGACTCTGCTACGCCCAGTTTGAGAGACAGAAGCCCAGATGTATCCGCCACACGACAACAGTTAATGGAAAAAGACTCTGCTACGCCCAGTTTGAGAGACAGAAGCCCAGAAGTATCCGCCACACGACAACAGTTAATGGAAAAAGACTCTCTTACGCCCAGATCCAGAGAGACACGCCCAGCACCGTCGTTGAGGCAACTAATGTTAGGGGCAACAGCCTATGTTAGGCAGGGAGGCTCTATCCCAACACCGGCTGCCTCAGCGCCGACATCTGTGTCCCGACACTATCAATGGGGCCAGGATCAACTCAAGAATGTTGGCATTATGACCCAGGAGGTTAACATTCGCACTGTTTTATTTCATTGCTAGGCCATAGATGTAATTTTTAGATGATGTAAGTGATTTAGAAATATCAGTCTACTAGCCTACATGATAATTTCAGGGTATATTTCAGAATGTTATATATTATGTTGAGCTGCTGCCAAGAAGTCAAAAGAAGAATAGCAATGGAAAAGGAAGCTTCAAATAGATAAAGGACCATCTTCTGTGGCCCTCTGGAGGAAGAACTAAGGATGAGGCTAGTGAAGTGCTTTGCGTGGAGAGTAGCATTGTATGGGGCAAAAAAAATTGGACATTACAACGAAATGGCTTTTAGATAATCCTTTTTATCATATTACTATATATTTTACCAGTTTTGTGTAAAAAGTGTCATATTTTTTTATTTTCGTAAAGAGGTCATTTAATATTGCAGAATCACTGCAAATCACTAATTTTCTTACATACTTAAAAAATCACTATGAAATAGACAACGGGATTCAAACGAGTTAACTCGGGTTAATAAATTTTGACACATGTTAGCAACCCGAGTTAACTCGGGATAATAAGGGAAGTGATTATTGAATTTTTTGATAGCCATATGAACTTGGAATTTTAATCTGTTTGTTTTTATTGACCATTGTTTATAAATACGCTATTGTAATTCTGACAAACATGACTGATTGATTGATTAATTGATTGATAGATGTGGTGAGAAGCCACTAGAAGCATTTGAAATGTGAATATGTAGAAGGATGGAGCGTGTGAAATGTGAAGACAGAATAAGAAATGAAGCTGTGTTGGAAAGAGTGGGTGAAGAAAGAATAATGCTGAAACTGATCAGAAAGGGGAAAAGGAATTGGCTGGGTCACTGTCTTAGAAGAAACTGCCTACTGAAGGATGCACTGGAAGGAATGGTGAACGGGAGAAGAGTTCGGGGCATAAGAAGATATCAGATGATAGACGACATAATGATTTATGGATCATATGCAGAGATTAAGGGGAAGGCAGATAATAGACAAGACTGGAGAATGCTGGGTTTACAGTGAAAGACCTACCCATTATTATGTCTTAGAAGTGATGGTTGCCAGTATATTGGCACAATATAACTCCGACATTGCTGTTTTTTCTTATTTGTAAGCTCCAAAAATAGCCTAGTGTTAGAAGATGAATCACACTTTCGTATTTGATATTTCCCTACAATTGCACACATACTTCAGTACTAAGAACCTAAGAATAAAAATGTACCTATCTGGTCAGCAAAAATATTCCTATATTTTCTTTTTCCATGAGGCTGACATTTAAAACTCTGGATTAACTTTACAGATACATAAGAAACCTGTAAATAGTGTAGAATATTTTATGCTAGACCATGCCGAAATGTAGTAATTATACACCTGGTAGCAGTCCTTTAATGCATGTCATTAAAGTACACCTACTCATTAAAGTACAGGTGTTTTCAGCCAATAACAACTCAGCTTACAGGTGTTCAGCCAATGAAAAGTCAGCTTTGTACCGTTATAAAACCGCAAGTATAGATTATTCTCGGATATGCAATCGAAAGAGAATTAGCGAAAAGTCACGGAGGCTGGAAATTCAATACTGTCGCAGAAGGTTATGTTCTGTTACTATAATAATTAGCGTTAATTGTAAATAATATTCAAATAAATTCGATTTGTCATCTCGTTTTTCAATGTCGAATTCAATAATGAAGATTATATCAAGTTTAACGGGATTACATCAAGGTCAATGACATTATTGTTCCTCGGAAAAAATCAATACTTTCGCGTCTGCGCACATCTCACAATTCACGACCTAGAACAAGGTCACTTCCGATCTTGTCAGATACAAATAAAATGTATACATCTGAATAATTTCAAGTTAGAAATATGGTCGAGCATATAAAGTCGTATGAAACTTGCCTACAAGGGTAATTAAGACGCTCGTATGAAAATTATGAAACTCGCTTGCGCTCGTTTCATAAACAAACATACTCGCCTCTTAATTACTACCATTATAGGCTCGTTGCATAATGTACTATTATAGACATCCTACATTACGCTTTTAAGTATACATTTCGAAATAGTGAACGAGATAATTAAGAAAGAAATATTATCGTGCTGTCAGGAGTTTGAAATTCTTATAAAAAAATTGAGGCTATTTAAGGATTTCGTCAATTTTTATCACCACTCTATGATATATTTTAACAATAATTTGATGATAAATATAAGCCTATAGTCATAAAAGACGTGTAATTTTTTTCAAACTTCCTTAAAGTTAGTTTTTGCAGGAGTGGTGTTTGATTGCAGATTAACAACATTTGAGAGATTCCCTCATACTTGTTCTGTGTATTTGTAGAAGAAATCCTTAAAACGTTGTGATTCATGGATGTTTACCAAACTGTCTTGAAATTGCTCTTCTTCTGTCAGGAAAAGTGTAAAGAGTGGAGGTGAGTAGCAATAATGTTAGCGAGTTAGCGTCTGTCCTGGTGTAGACCTGGATTAAGTTGCCTACAACCAAAAAGTTTGGTAACACGGTGTTTGAATAAGCACTTAAACCTTTATTCTTCTTCTTCATCTTCATGGTAGGCCATCGGCCCGTTCCGCTCTCAGAATTCGCCTTCCCATCGTCTTCTAGGACGTCCCACATCTCTATGACCTTGTGCTGGTAAAATAATACGATGAAAGAGTATTCTGCGTCATCATACGATGAAAGAGTAATGGAACGGAGAAAAATTCTCTCCGGCGCCGGGATTTGAACCCGGGTTTTCAGCTCTACGTGCTGACGCTTTATCCATATAGCCACACCGGATTCCACCCCGGCGTCGGAAGAATCGTCTCAGTTTTAAGTTCCAACTCTTGGGTTCCCTCTAGTGGCCGCCCTCTGCACTACGTCATAGATATCTATGCACCTAGGACCGAAGTCCACACATGTGCTGAGGTGCACTCGTAATGAGTGACTAGTTGGCCGGGATCCAACGGAATAAGAGCCGTCTTAAATCACGAAGTGATTTACGCATATCATGTATATTATATTATAATATATATAATAATATTATATATAATATATATGGTATAATAATGCTTGTTTAGTTAGGTTAGAAGGATCCATTCTTAAAATATATTCATGCCATTTTTGTTTGTAACTTTGTATTTTTTTTTTTCATTTAAATTAAAAATTTTGAGTTCTTGTCTTATTGTTTCACTAGGAATATGGTCTTTTATCAACGTATCTGAGGAACTTCATCTCTGACGTTCCTAATAATCTTCTGTCTGATCTATTCATGGCCCAATTTTCTGACCCATATGTCACAATGGAAACTACCATTACTTTATAAAACTTTAGTTTTGTTTCTTTTGTTGTTTTTGTGTGTAATGTTCTTTTAATCGTCCCACACATGCTTTGAAATTTGTAATTTTTTTTTTTAATATCGTTTTCGAAATTATAATATATGTGACATCCTAAATATTTAAACCTCTGTACTTTTTCGATAATTTCATCGTTTAAAACTATTTTAGATCGCACTGCATTTTTCCCTCGAAAGGCCATTGTTTTAGTTTTTTTGTTGTTGAAATCTTGAGATTATAATTCTCCATAGTTTTTTTGAGCAGTAGTGTGGCTATTTCTACATGATTTTCTGATTCTGCACATATGACTTGATCGTCTGCGAACATTATTGTGTCTACAATGGTAGTTCCTAGTTTAAAATGTTTACTCAGCTGTGTTTGCCATTCTATAACAGCTGCGTCCAGGTATATTCCTTTATTCTTCTTATTTAATAAAATATTGTAATCAATTATGAATTTTTTTTCAGAATCAAAGAAATGAAGCAAATTGTTTAATTTAGTTGGTAATTTTCTTAGGCGCAAGAAGATGAATTAAGGAGATTACGACAGGAAGCTGCTGAAGTGGGAAAGATGCAGAAGGAATTCATTCAACAGCTGGCACAATCAGAAAATGAACGTGGAATTCTGGAGAAAGAAAAGGAAATACTGAAAGCAGTTATTGTTCAACTGGAAAAAGATGTGGATGAAGCCAGGTGTCAGGCAGAGAAAGACAAAACTTTCTGTGACAGCCTACAGAGAAAAATAAAGACCCTAAACAAAGACATCCAAAACGCAAAAGGTAGATATCATCAGTAATCAATTTGTAATGGGTTACAGGGAAATGCACCAAGCACACATTTAATTCTCACAGAGTAGCGTCACTTCAATAGAGTGAATGTTTTAATATTAGAATACTAGCCGTACCCGTGCGCTCCGCTGCACCTGTTAGAAATAAATATAAAGTAATTACATAATTAAAATAGGACGTTTGATCCAGGGAACAACTTTTACAACAGCGCAAGATAATTTGCTTCGCTCATTACCCATTTTTTTTTGCATTGCATTTATTGCATATATATTTTATGTATTTTAACACGATTCAATTGAGCATAGTTAAAATTTGAATTATAAAATAATGGATTGCTAAGCTAACGTACTATTACTGCATACTAAATCAATACACTCTCGTTGTTAGTTAATTCTCTGAGATTAAAACGAGTGTACATAAATATTATTTTAAGAAATACAGAAAACGAATGTACAAAATAGCCTATCAATTTTTCTGTGCATAAGAAGCTATTTTAATCTTACCTGTCCTCGATTTACTAGGAAGTTACTGTAATAACATTATAGCAGTATGTCCATCTAGATAAACTACACTTTCCAATGGTGAAATAATAATTAATTATAAAAATCGGTTAATTTAGCTTCTGATATTACTTCATACAAACACAGAAACATTCTCTGTTGGCTATGATTAATAGCTTTCGATTGTTGATGTCCAAGGCCCCTGTTTCGATTGTTGTTGTCCAAGGCCCCTTATAGACGAAGTCATTTGTTCTTAATTCATTGCACCGGCTTAGATGGCGTTATTTTAATTTTAAAACTCATTTATCTCATTAAATATCAGTCCTATCAAAATTTTGTAAAGAATAAAATTTAACGCAAATCATTTTCAAAGAAACTTTTTTATGTAACATTTTTCACAAAAATCAATAATAAGCGAGATATTTCGATTTATTTAATTCAGGCCCCCATATAACCCCCCTTTTAAATAAAGTATTTTGAATTCCATATAGCCTAAAATCTACGTTACAACGAACTTAATTTATATTCCAATTTTCATATAAATCGGTTCAGCCATTATCGCGTGAAAAGGTAACAAACATAGACAGACATACAAACAAAAATTTCAAAAATGCGATTTTCGGTTTCAGGGTGGTTAATTATATATGTTAGGACCAATTATTTTTAGAAAATCGAAAATTACCAGAAAAATTTCGCTATAGATATATTATTAATATAGATTCTGGTGGGATTATTATTGCTTAGGCCTACTTTTTTTTTTCAAAGGATATGTTTTTAATCATAGCTGTTAATTTTGTTGTTATTTTTATTTGTTACTTTATTAGAGACGTAGAAAAAGTCTGTTACAATAAAATTTATTAATCACGTTTTATTTCCAATTCTGGTGTGATTATTATTGCTTAACCTCATCCCACTTTGTTAACTACGTAAGCCTACACTACAAGTACCGGTACACGTACATAAGTTACTCCATTAATTCATATTTCCATTATTATTGTTGTAAAGGGAAATGCAAATTAATATTTATTGGTTTCATAGTTGATTATCGCTATAATCTTGAATGAGTGAAGCGATTATAGTAAATTTCAGTTCGTTTTGCACAAACAAAAATAATATTAACCTATTTCTTGGAGGCATCTTCGAGTTTATGGAGGAATTTAATATACTTCATTAAAATAATAAATTAACTTTATGCATTTAATATTTCAATAATGGAAGGAAGGTGTTAATTTTTCCAAAAGAACACAACGAAAGTGTAACATATTTTGTCGGCTGCTAGGAGAGAGATCTGCGATGATAAGGCGATAGTAGCGATCCTAGTGGTGGGCAACTATCCATGTTTGCATTTTTACTACATATTGAGCTTCGCGACTGTATATAGTAGACTGTGGTAAGATACCGTTTTAGTTGCGGTTTTAGCTGGGAAGGAGAAGTGTGGAGTATCTTGCATTTAGATTCTTTGCCGATCAACAATGGCGGAGCCAATGGAAACGTTTCATTAACGCGGGCGCCAAATGGAAATCAGCTGATTCACAACAGGCATAATGGCGAAACGTGTTTCTAACTTTTCAAAGGAAGAAAAGACCGTGTTGTCCGACATAATAAGAAATTATGATGTTGTAGAAAATAAATCCTACAACAGTGAAGGTTTGGAGAAGAAGAAGGCGGCGTGGAGAAAATTACAGATGTTTTTAACAGCAGTTTTCCTCAGAACCCGCCACGTGATACAAATACGTTAATGGTTAAGTTAAAAGTAATTTTGCTATTTTATTCACAAAAATAACAGTTACACCTTTCAATGTGAAATATTGAAACTTGAGAAATAAACTTTGAACGCGAAAAATTAACTGTTAATTGAACAGGTGTGTGCTAAATTACGTCCGGCATATTCACAGGCCTATGACGTCGATTAAAGCTACAAGCCAAATGCAGCTTGGACAAAAAAAGAAACATCAGTAAAGGAACAGGAGGTGGACCTCCAGGAAGCCCGATTACAACTATAGAAGAAAACGTAATAACGGTATTGGGTGATTCCGCCGAACCACTAGAAAACCCCTACAACGATGAGGGAGGATATGCTGAGGAGCTACCGGTACGTGAAATGTATACTATAAACAATCCTATATTCTTGGTGTCTTATAAGAGTAAAAAAAAATATATATATATGGCATGACGTGCGTTTTATTTCGGGGGTTTAGAGTCATAACTACGTATCTACAAAATTCATGTTTTGAGATAAATGCAAAAGAAGTTTTGCAACAACTGAAACACTATCACTGTTACCGCCTATGTTATTGTGTACGACATATGTGATAACTCGTTATTAGAGTATGTTTACATCCGCTCAACAATTTTTTTTGTGTTTAAGCTAAGTGTTACATAAGAAAAAAAAAAGATTGTGTTGTAGATACGTTGTTTCGACCTTAAATAAATTGTTCTGTTTGCAAGTTACACTTGATTTTAATATTAATGACAATAGAAATAATCCACTGAAGTATTTATATATTATTGTGTAATTACATCCAATTATTGTGAAACAATCAGTTTTTTAAGTCTTCCTTCTAATATTGATTAGCAAGGTGCTGGATAATATGCCAAAATGCTTAAAATACTAAACTGATAACAATATACCATAATTTACCATAACAAAGTGCAATGACTTTTACACAAACCTGTATCACTGAAACAATAGTAAAACATTATTATACTGAAGGAGGAATAGTCCTCAGTAATAATAATAATAATAATAATAATAATAATAATAATAATAATAATAATAATAATAATATAATTCGTAGCGCTACAACACGTTAAGGGTCCAGACCGACCAGCCAGCTGCTGGCCTCAAGCACAGATGCTTAAGTAGAGGTGGAATCTAACTAGAACAGAGGTATCGTGTGGTTAGCACGATGGTTCCCATACTAGCCGTTATAGCTGGCTTTCTTAAATGGATTTCTCTACTTATCAAAGCTCTCCAAGTGCATCACAATGCTAATTATCATCATTATCATCATCATGATCACCTTCATTAACTTTAGCTTCTTTCCCGTCTGTAACATCATTTATTAATTACTTATAGCATTGTGATGATACTGGTCAGGAATAATCCCCATATTGCGTAAATCCAGAAGATCTTTAGGTTTTTGTTTCTGAATAGGAGCTGGAGAAGAAAACAAAGGCTGAAGTGTGAAAGAATCTCGCATTCTTGTTTTAGTTCTGCGGATTAGTATTCTTCTAAACTCAAAATCTTGAGAAGTTCTGTTGCTGTATTTAAAATAGATGTGTTCTAAGTCTTCTTTCCTGTATTGAAACCAGGCTATCTTGAGTCAATTGACATTATTTACATCATTGAAAACTTTTCTGTCCTTTCTCATGTGGCGCCTCAGTTCTGAAAAATTCGGTACATGCTGAATTTCAATTACATGGTATTTTTTGTTTGTCATTCTGACAATAGTGAATCATCCCGATGTGAAATAATTTTGTTCTTTTCTCTTCTGAGACATGATCAGAGTCGTACTCTATTTGTGGCCTGACTCAAAGGACATATCATTGATTAAAGGAATGTCAAGATGCCCAACAGTATGCAGAAACATAACAGACATATTTTATATTTCTGGTTTGTCCACCGCATGTGTTGAAAAAGAAATTCCATCCCTTACCATCTGCATTTTTGTAGGAAATTAAAAAGACATGAAGCAACTTCTGCAGATCCACGTTTGGCAGTTCTTTCATTCCACATAGCATGAGCCTTCTCATACAGTTAAGTTGTACACAGCCAATCTTCGCCCATAAAATAATGCCTTAGCATCTGTTTTGGGACAGTAGCAGACAGTCTCTAGATCAAATTCAGCTAAATGGATTTTCCAGTTGCAGCTTCTACGTCAATGTTGTCTTTTCTAGTCCTCGCTAAACATTTCTGTTCATTGTGAGCATCCTGATCTTGACAGTGAATTTCTTTGCCTGTGGCATTCATATGAGAAAATCTGTAGCATGTATCGCACAAATCATTTTAGGCAAATAGAAGGGCAAGTTAAATTCTATGTTGTGAATATATTTCGATAAAATTATTCTTTTCAGTAGTTATGCCATCATTTTCACATTTTTCAACGTACAGTTTGAACATTTCCCTACGATTTAACTAATGAGACAAGTACTCTTTCTCTGAATATTTTCAGACATAATGTGATATTATTTTTGGAAAATCATTAATATGAAATGTAATTCCTTCCATTACAACATCTGACTCAGCCAAGCTGGTTTGTGTTGTCCTCTTTGATCATTCGAAATTATATTATGTTCATTCCTTTTACACACACAGCATTTCACGTATGAACGATTCAGGCAAATCGAGTGCTGCAAGAAACTATGCCTGACAAACTCAAACTTGCCATTTTTCACCATCTACCTTTGGTTAAAAGCTGATTATCTGTGTCATTTAAATTCCAAAATTCTTCATGAATTGGTAGCCACTCAGCCTGAGTAAATTTGAAATTGCATTTCCTTACACATTTTGAGCAATCTTTCGGTTTAACGACCGTCCAGCAAGTGATTTGCCTTTGGTAGATATTCTGAACTTTCAAATTATGGAATATGGCCGTAATTTTCTGAATGTGCATAAAGGGATAATTTTGATTTGAAGTATGTACGTAGTGACTAATTTTTAAGTAAAATGGTTTATAAGCAATTATAACGCACTTGACATATGTTGATTCTACAAAAATTCTAAAATTGAATATTAACGACGAGTAATGAAACAACATTACCGGTATATAATCTTACCATTGCAGGCTTCAGTATTGATTCTTAATGTTGAAAAGGCATTGCGGAAATTAACTGAATCTGAATTCTCTTCAGTAACACATTTTTCATTTCTCAGGAGATCAAGAATTTTTATTCCTCTAAAAACACATCGATTGTTCAACACAAGTTCACTGATCGATATCTTTGCATGACTGAAAGTACCGATAATATGTATAAATGTTAAATGTTATGTTTTATTTAACGACGCTCGCAACTGCAGAGGTTATATCAGCGTCGCCGGATGTGCCGGAATTTTGTCCCGTAGGAGTTCTTTTACATGCTAGTAAATCTACTGACATGAGCCTGTCGCATTTAAGCACACTTAAATGCCATCGACCTGGCCCGGATCGAACCCGCAACCTTGGGCATAGAAGGCCAGCGCTATACCAACTCGCCAACCAGGTCGACAATATGTATAATTGGAGTGCACTAGGGATAACAATAATTTTTAAAATCCTTTATTTCAAGGATTACGCCAACAGTGAGTGAATATAAGGATGCAGATACTCTGTATTATGATTTCGTATCTGAAAATAAGTGACACGCATTTAGAGACAAAACAACGGATCTACACATACGCTGTTCTGACATTCAACACCATAGCGTAATATATGGAGCCAAATTAACGTATAAGGTGATACGCTGTTCTGACATTAAATAATCATGTGAATTTGTAGATACGCAGCACACTATCTCCGTAACGGTTAAAGATAGACGTTTCGTTGTTTTGTCATTAAATAGATTGGTTCCCCAAGTCAGTAATGATGTAGATATGTTAAAATGGCCAATTTTGTAGATACGCTGTTATGACTCTAAACCCCCGATTTGTTCCCTGTGAAAACAGATTCCTATGGAAGAAACCCTGACATTGGAAGTTCCCGTGCTCTGTTTACCTGAACTGAACGACACCGCAGGCGTGAATCCTTCACCTCAAACTCCACGGTAAGCAACAATCCGCAGTAGTGAATTGTGTTGTGTCTACTGGATGCATAGTACAGTATTTCATAACAGGAAAAATTAGTCGTTTTTTTATCTCTGTACTTAGTCCATGTTTTGTGAATTTCCAGAGTAAAGTCCAATAAAAGGAGGAGCCAGGAAATGAACGAGGCAGATGAAATGATGAGAGAAATTCACGCTAAACTGTTGCGGGTGTTATTACAAGAAAGGAAGGCGTTATTGGAAATTTATTTAGTTGAAAAAGAAATTTTAAAGAAAGGGTATGAACTACCTGAATGGCACACACAGAATTATCAACCATAAGTTAAAAGTGTCTAATAAATATGTACGAGTATGTTACTATAAATATTCAATAAAGTGCTGTGTTCTTTCTTAGTTGTGAGTAGCCATGTAATTCTATCTTGTGAAATGGTTATCGATTATCAGCTGGCGCCATCTGTTCCCTGTCATGTCATCATCTGCTGGTGGATCAACTGGTACGTCATCATTTGGTATCTTTCCTTCAAGGTCAAGTTCACCGTGCTTCACAGCCAGGTTATGTAGCACAGCAATCGCAACGATGATTTTTCAGAGTTTTCTGTAGCTTTGTTCGCAAACCAAATGCAAGGCAGGGAAATCTCTTTTTCCATACACCAAAAGTTCTTCCCACTACGTTCCTGGCCAATACATGAGCTCCATTATAACGCCTGTCAGCTGCATTTCTTGGGTTCAGAATCGGGGTAAGTAAATATTTATTGCATGCATAACCAGAATCCCGTAAAAGATGTCCTCTAATAGCTCCTCTTTCCAAGCGGTCATTGATAGTGGAATTCCGAAATATTCTACAGAGTGATTTATATAGAACTGACACATTTCTTTCTTTAATTATTCCGTTGGAAATTCATTCAATGACCCAATTTTAGCACCAAATTAAGCAGAATGTTCTGGAGTTTCGATTCCTTGTCACTAGATGCGTAGATGTTTATGTTTTATTCCTATTGTTGGCAGTACTAGATGCGCAGATGTTTATGTTTTATTCCTTCCTATTGTTGGCAGCTGTTTTCGACATTTTGTGTCAACGTGAAAATGCAGTACACATTAAATCAACGACTCTTCCTTGTGAAGCAATACTGGATTACGAATTCAATTACAACTACTCAAAGGGCATACCAGAGAGAATTTGGTGTTCGCAATCCTCCCAAAAGAAACACAATACTGGGACTGGTAAACAAATTGGAAACAACTGGATCTCTAGTGAGTGAAAAGGGCAAGCATCGTTCATCTAGGCTTCCCACGGTTGTTGTTGACGTAAGAGCACGACTGAAGCAGTCACCCAAAAAATCATTAAGACGTTTGTCGCAGGAGACAGGGTACACCTACTCAGAGCTGCGAAAAGTGCAGGCCTAAAGCCATATAGGGTTACGGTTGTTCATCAGCTACAGGTACCAGATAGGATAAAACATTGAATTATTGTCGTTGGTTTCAGACGTTCATTGTGCAAAATCCTGCCATATTGTCCATCACATGGTTCACAGATGAAGCATGGTTCCATTTATCACAGAACTCACGCCATTGGGCCATCGAAAATCCACATGTAATCCAAGAAGCACCTATGCACCCGGTTAAAATCGGAGTTTGGTGCGCAATATCCGCACAAAGAATAGTGGGGCCAACTTCTTTTAACCAGACTGTGAACACTGCAGAGTACCGACTGATTTTCATGGAGTTTGTTGAGCAACTGGACGATGTAAAGCTGAGTCAAGGATATTTTCAGCAAGATGGCGCTACATGCCATACATCAAATGAATCCATGGAACTAATTGCAAGTTTCTTTGACAACCGAATAATTTCCAGGAACCTGTGGCCACCGAGATCTCCGGATTTGACAACGCCGGACTTCTTTCTATGGGGTTACTTAAAAGACAGGGTTTACGCCACACGTCCCCAGACATTGGACGATCTGAAGCACAACATCACACAGGAGATTCAAGCTATTGACAACAGAGTCCTCCAACGAGTGGCCAGTAACATGGAACGACGTGTTGAGTTGTGCCTTATGCAGGATGGAGGACATTTTCAACATTTGCTATAGAGGTAAATAATCTCCCAAAATTCCTCTACATTTTAGGTATAATAAGTTGTCGCTAGCACAATTCGTTTTGAAACAATTAATGAAAGAAATGTGTCTGTTCTATATAAATCACTCTGTACTATCATGCGTTGAGCCAGGCCAACGAGCAACAATGCTTCTGATTTTCAACTTTGCGTCACATATCACCTGCAATCAAATGAAAATGCTTCTATATCATATTGTCATCTAACGTCTATGTACGGAAATTGATATTTTTGGTAGCAATGTTGTCACTAGGATGAGTGCTGAGGCAAGAAATTACTTTTTAGGAACACTTGTCGTTGGTAGTTAATGGAATAGAATTCCTTCCGGTTTATGTACACAACAGCTCTCTCACGATTGGGATAGGTTATTCTAATATGAGTGCAGTCAATGGCACCTATTATTCCCGGGAAATTATCTCTAGAAAGAACGAAATAAATAATATAATCACGTTCTTAACGAATATAGATTAGTAATGAAATGAGTTATAGTAATAAGTTACGGCTTACCTGGAAAGGACAGCGAAATCATCCTTAATGAATAGGAGTTCGTCATCGTTAGGGAAATCGATTACTCTTAACCTCAAACTGTTGATAGCAGTCAGAACACGATCTATTGTCCTGCACACTGACATTCACAGTATCACCATTCACAGCATAAAATGCACCGGTTGCCAAGAACCGTAACGTCAAAAGAAGCTGCAGTGTTATAGGTAATGGACAACCTCTCGAGTCATGCTCAAGTAAATGTCAGATATCGCGCAGCAGGTCCTTTGAGAAGCGAAAGCTTGCTTTAAATTTTGCGTCTCCATATGTCTCAAAAGGATTACTACGATCAAGCAAAAGATTGCGACGTAGAGGAGGTCGTCGAAGTAGAAATAAATATCTCCGGAACCGTCTCAACTCACCAATATAATTAACGTGCTCCATTGAATGTACACTGATACACTCGTTCCTTGTGTGAGATAGAGGTTAAACAGTGTTCTAGACGGCGTTTAAACATAGACTGCTAAACATCGGTTTTAGACATCGTCTACTATTAAACATCGTCTTAACAACGTGGCAGCCATACTTAGGCATTGTTTAACCTTAAACATTGTCTAAATATTGTTTCTGCAATCGACCCTATGAGATTATGAAATTAATATTATTGGCGTGCTGTATTTACTGTAACCTTCATCTGATTGGCTTTAAATCCTGCTTCGTTTGTATCTGTCAGTTAATATAATATTCCCCCTTTCCACAGTCACGATTTCCTTGTCCAATAGCATCGGTGTCAGACACTGCTGTACCAGTAGAGGAAAGCGAGGCAAGTATTCATAGGGTGACCAGACGTCCTCTTTTGTCCGGATATGCCCTCCTTTTTAGGCCTTTGCCTGAGGCCAGGCGAACTTTTAAAAAATCAACAAATATCCTCTTTGTAACTTGTATGTCTGGTGTTTTGAAATCATCTGATTTGAGCAACGAGTTAGAAAGATTCTAACTCGTTGGATTTGACGCCTTTTTCAAGTAGTTTGCCCGCAGGCGGCAGCAGCATCGACAGAATATTCTCTTTGCCAACGATCATATGATAACTCTCTTAGTTAAATCTAAATAAATATATTCTGTCCTCTTTAATAATAAATTATAGTTCCCTTGACTTTCATATGTACTCGTAGCTAATTGTAAAATCATTATTACTAAGTTTTATCATATTATTTTGTAACAAAAGAGATATTAACTTACTTTTAAGTATGATATAAGCCTAAATCTGTACTGGAAATATTTTTTAACAAAATAGATATTGACGTACTAATTTAAAGTTAATATACGCCAAACTGTGAGTGAGTATAATACGTTCCAGAAATATGGTCGCATTTTCCAGTGAATAAAGTGCGTTCATTATTGAATCATATTTTCGCACAGATGGGTTACGTCGCTTCCCGATTTCCCCCAGCCGTTTCCGCTGGCCCCTCTGTAAACGCTAGTGGCAGGGCTGTCTTAGCTTTTTTCTGAAAACATTTGCTCTTAGGAATTGGACGTCTACGTAATATTATAAAGTGTTCAAAATAATTTAAATAAAATGTTCTAGGTAAGTAAATAACTTTCACGTGATATCCCTCCCCCCTTTCTACGACTCTGCGACTTAACCACTTGGACGGACAGTAGATAGTATGTCTGGGTAAATTTATCTGTGCGGATCGGACAGAAGTGAAGATTGAAAAGATTTAATTTACAGTACCTAAGGTATTCTGTTATACAGGAGGTACAGAATTACTTCAACAGGCGCAGGATTATGGCCCACCATGTCGACTGATTTGAGTGCTTTGCATTATTTCTTTTGGGATTACTGTGAAACAGTTATGTTTGCTAAATATGCTACAACAATAGAAGAATTAAAGAATTACATTCTAGAAAATATAGCCTACATTAAATTTCAGAAAATATGAATTAAAAAGTTGTTCGATAATATCCACAAAATAAGTGAGGCCTGTGTCGAAATGAACGTACATCATTTTCAACAATTTCTTTAAAATATCCAGATTTTGATTATTTTTCAATTTAAATGCATTCTCCATTCATTCATAGTTTTCTGCCCAAAGGTAAGTATTTCACTGCAAACCCGACATTCTCCCGTCTTTCCTATTTTCTGCCTTCCTCTTTGTCTTCTCAAATGATCTTGTATATCAATGTCGTCTTCCATCTGAAATCTTCTTCTGCCACGATTTCTCCCGTTCACCGTTCCTTCCAGTGCATGCTTCAGTAGGCAGTTTCTTCTCAACCAGTGATCTTTCTGGTCAGTTTCAGCATCATTCTTTCTTCATCCACTCTTTCCAACACAGCTTCGTATCTTATTCTGTTTGTCCATTTCACACGCTCCATTCTTCTCCATATCCGCATTTCATATGCTTCTATTCGCTTCTCTTCACTTCCTCGTAATGTTCATGTTTCTACACCATATAATGTTACAAAGCACTTCACTAGTCTCTTCCTTAGTTGTTTTTCCAGAGGTCCGCAGAAGATGCTCCTTTTTCTGTTGAAAGCTTCCTTTGCCATTGCTATCCTCCTTTTGACTTCCTGGCAGCAATTCATGTTACTGCTTATAGCACATCCCAAGTATTTGAAGATGTCCACTTGCTCTACTGCCTCATTTGGAATTCGCAAGTTTACCTTGTTTACTTTTCTTCCTATGACCATGGTCTTCGTCTTGTTGATATTTATCTTCATTCCATACTGCTCACAGCTGTCATTTAGCTCTAGTAGTATATCCCTTACTTATTATTATCTCCTCTTCTGCTAACAACGCCATATTGTATGCTAATGTGCTGTACACAATATAGGCTGCTGTATATTGCATAATGAATACGTCCGCCTGGATATTTCAGTTAGTGAGTAAAAACATTTATTGTTAATATTGTACTGTTTTTTGATTAAATAAAATACCAACGAAAATTATCAAACTCAAAATCGTAATAGTTCCTAGTTTACGTAAATGGATGTACTACTTTTCTTCCCTCCTATACCTAATAAAGTGATTTGTTTGTATTTTATACTAGTATCATCAAACTCCGGTCTATCTGGTTCTCAACCGTTAATCCAAAGGCATACAGCAGCCAGGTTAATATTAAAAATGTTAGTAAAAACAAAATGATGTCCGGTACATCGTACTGATATGCTTCTAATAGAAGACGCCACCTCAGAATGCTCTAACTGGGATCAATCTGCACTGTCTCCAGGTCAAGGGTTTATGGTCAGTAACAACGGGAAATCTACGGCCTAGAAGGTACGGTCTGGAATGTTTATCTATGCCCAGGTCAACACTCATTTTTGACAAGTAGAATGCGCTTCACTTGGTGTATAAACCACACGACCACAGTTTAGTATATACAGTTGCGAAGCTTGGGATGATTCTTTGCATTTCTCGCGATAGTTGCTAGCCGCTTGGAGCGCTGTGAGTACTAGGAACAGTAGACTGTGTCACTGCCATCGTGATCTAATACAGGCCGTAAGGCAGACCATGTAACTCGCTTAACCCGATCACGGAGGGCGGCGTTTCAATCATATAAATTATTGGAATGCATAAAGACTAACATATATTACTCTTAAATGTAGTGTAATTGCATTAATAAAATTTAAAACAATGAATATGAGACACTTCAGACATAAATCACTTGCGAATTAAGATGAAATATTATTTTTGGTGTGAAAATTACGTTGTTTGTATGTGTAATACTTGCCTTTATTTCGATTAAATATTGCGAAATTCTTGTACATTAATTTATGCACGATTCAATAATTTTCAGTTGCACCGCACGGATATTTAGATATGTTGAAATTATAGGTTATGTTTACTTTCCCAGTTGCTCCTTTCTGTCTAATTTTACTGGTCTCCAATGCCCTGCCATTCATATGGAAATATTATAGGTTATGTTTACTATATCTTATATTCCTAAATTCGCAATTATACATAATAATTAAGCATAATGTCATGTATGATACTCCGCACAATCAATTTGTCTGTATTTTAATACTACAATTGAGTATTGAATTATTGTATTTATCTACTACCTAAGAGACGAAGTAACATTCGTACGTACACTAATTTCATAGGAGTGGTATGGTAAATGTTCTGTCTTTATTAAGTAAGGTATATGTGCTATATTAAATCACAATATAAATTCTTTTTTATTAAACCTCAAAATAGCTTCTATTCTAAACTTAAAATGTTGATGCGCAAAGATTATGTTAACATGTAAAATTCTCTTCACATTAAAATAACACAGTTTTGTAATTATTTCTGCAACATAGGCTATTATGCAATAAGAAGTAAAGGAAACTTATGGATACATTGCACTAAATAAAACTTAGCTATGATACGCAATAAAGTTATAATATAATAATTCACTGAGCGCCATACACTGAAATAGAAAACCCGAACTTAGGCTATATTATGGCCTGGTCTAGATAGAAAAGGCATTGACTGTGCCGCATTTCGCATTGTTGTGAAAAGTTGTGTAAACTGTGAAATGTTCGTTATCGGTTGTAAACTGTATATGGCTAAAATACAATAATTTGAATAATAATATGGAACAAGGAGACGTTTGTAGCACTATAAATTATAAGAAAAAGAGGTCAGAGTTATCCTTCTTCCGAAGGTGAGTTCATAAAATACTAGTGGGTTGTGCAGCAAGTGCTGCTGCAAACTCAGTTCGTTAGACGTTCAAATAAAATTTTTTTCAGATTTATTTTCAATGAAGAATACTTGTCTTTTTGATATTTATTTGCTTCCATAATAATGAAACATACTCCCTCTGAATGGATTTTTAGGCCAAATACTTTTTCTTGAACCTATCCAACTTCTGTTTTTGAGTTTCAACGCGAAAACGCAAGTATCAATGTCAGGACGATAGCAGTAGCTATTTCAGGTCATTGTGGATTGTAGGAAAAGTTAAAAAAAGTCAGGTTTGCTAAGCTTTCGAACAATAGCATTTTCGCATAGCTGCTGCATGTAGAACTTGAAATGTAGAGCGTAAAATCATTTTATCCTACTAAGAGATCTTGCTGAAATGATCTGGAGACTACAAAATTTTCTAGGCCTCTTATTGTATCAGTAAGTAATACCATTTTAGGAACTGTAATTTTTGCGCTCTCTCGAGCCAATACTGAAGACAATGACACATATCAATATCTACACTACACCGCCATTACTTACTTACTGGCTTTTAAGGAACCCGGAGGTTCATTGCCGCCCTCACATAAGCCCGCCATTGGTCCCTATCCTGAGCTACACCGCCATTAAGTATATGAAAAAGACCCAACCCCACTGGTTTAATAAGTATAAAAATATTTGAATTTTAGTAACAATATTATTATCTTAAGTTTTGTAGTTATATATAGCAGTCACTCAGTAAATTATAGAAATGAAGATCTAAATTAAGATATTCTCTACATTTACTTACATAACCTCAAAACGTTTCACTTTCACGTCATCAATATAGTATCAATATTATGTACAATTAATGAAGATTAGACACATCATGATATTAACTATAATAATATTTAATTTCTAATGGTAATAATGTCATCATACCACCTCAAGTTTCGTAGATTTGAATATCCAATACACAGCTGTACTCAGAAAATTATACACTGCAGAATCAGTTTTTAATAACAAATTGAATTGAGCTCTAAATAAGTCGGCAATTCTGCAGGTTATGGCCTTCGTGTAATAGCCTATTGTTTTTTGTAGTGTGTGTTTTGTTCTGAAATTCAATCAAGTCTTCCGTGATTCTATAATATTAGTTCTCAAAACTGACAACAGATGGATTTTTGAAAATAGGAAAATGATGTAGGAAAATTGACATTTCACTGAAAACTATTACTTTTCCGAAAAACTTTGGATACCAGACATGAAAATGAGGGGTCACTCGTTAAAATCCGTTCAGCCGTTTTCCCGTAATTTCCATTACCAGTTCAAATTATATATATAGATAATATATACTTTATGAAAATAATATATAGGCTAAACCTTATATATTTCGTATTTCAATAGTAGAAGGAAGGTGTTAATTTTTCAAAAGAACACAATATCGAAAGTGCAATACATTTTATGGTCTGCTAGGGAAAGAGTCTGTGATGAGGCGATAGTAGCGATCCTGGTGGCTAGCAACTATCTATGGATGCATATTTCAACTATTTATGTTTGCATATTTAGTAAGTAATGAGCTTCGCAACTGTATATACTAAACTGTGCACACGACTGTCTATAATCACACCAGTGCCTTGCACAATCTCTATTCATTAACTACAGCACTCCGGTTAATATTAATCTCGTAACAGATTAGACTGTAAGCACGAGTTTTATTTTTTATTAAAATTTTTCTTTAAAAAAAAAAACGCCAACATATCTTTGATAAGTATACGTTAAAAAACATGCAGTAAAATTTTCTACCTTTGTAGCACAACGTTTGTGGATTCCTTAGCAATGTGAATGCAGAGACGTGGGCTGAAAAAGTGCGGAAAAATTACTTAAATTTCTATGGGTGCTATTCATAGACATTTCGCAGCACGTGCTACGAGCGTACTAAGCTAGCCCCGGCTATCCACTGGTTACTAGTACAGAATTCAAATCATATCCTATCGCTAACACTGGTTTATGAATACGAAAAACGCTGATCATCCACCGAAAGTCGGCGCTAAAAATGTCTATGAATACGGCCCTAAATGTTTTATACTTAATCAGTGCAGCCTTTTTATAGAGGGCGTAATTCATGAGAAAGCCGTCGTAAGGCTCTAACATCTCGTCAAAGTGTAAAGTAGGCAACACAGCTTCATTTTCTACCAAAAAAAAGTGATTTTTGACCAAAAAAATTACCAAATTTTCATCCATCCCAACTCTTAAGAGCCAAATTCCCCACAGAAATAATTAAACGTAATGAACAAATCAGTAATTGCAAATCGACGTGGACAGAAGTAGTGAGGGTCTTAGTTCAGCCAGGCTTGGGAACCCCCCCCCCCTCCACCCGTCGCACTAAAAAAGTCGCGCATCGCATCTTATGTTTTATGCTCTATTCAGTAAAAGTTTATAAAATGTGCGTTCTTATAAATTCAAAAACACGGGATGAAAAAGATTGCGTTAAATACTAGTAAATTAATAAAGACTGAGCCACCGACGTAGCTCAGTCGGCTAAGACACTGTCTTGTCTGTCGATCTGGAGTTGTGCTCGGGCGCGGGTTCGATCCCCGCTTGGGCTGTTTACCTGGTTAGGTTTTTCCGAGGTTTTACCCAACCGTAAGACGAATGTCAGGTAATCTATGGCGAATCCTCGCCCTCATCTCGCCAAATACCATCTCGCTGTCATCAATTCCATCGATGCTAAATAACCTTACAGTTGATACAGCGGCGTTAAATTACCAAATAAAAAATAATAAATTAATGAGCAACAATAAATTATTTTAAAATAATGAACTGAAGAAAAGAAAATTTAAGCTAAGCTTCTGGTGTTGTATTATTTCGTTTTCTCGATTGGATAAATTTGCAATAAAACATATTGAAATGGCGAGTATGGACGAGGGAGGCTTTGGTAATTCGTTTGAAGACGAATTAATCAAGGCCATGCGTTTTATTTTACACCACCATCTTTACAAAATGCTATATATTGGCAATGCAAGGCAAGGCAGGCGAACGCCTTATAAAACGATGAATTTGCCATATATGGTGCAAATTTCCACCCCCATAGTTCAGCAGTAAATTGCCGAGCTTAAAACTTGTAACGTAATGTTTGTGTCGCGGAAATTCGAGAGTTAAAAAGAGCATGGTTTGTGTTACAACGTTGAAAACTACTCCAACTGCGAACTTTTTCTGCTATTTCGGAACTCGCCTTATGCTACGGCCACTTGCTTCCCCCGAAACTTGCGGCTCTATATATTGACTACATTTATGCTGTGACTAATCCGCCACTGCAGAGAAGAATCCTTCTGTTTAAGGTAATTGACAGATAAAACATTCAACTAGTGAGTGACAACGGACTCGTCTCAATAGGTTTGTTCCAGCACTGCCTGCTCATGCGCAGTAGCCCAATGTGTGTTCCAACAAGACTAGAACCGATCTGAACCCCCAGATCCTGTTCCAACGTGCTTTAAAACGAGTGAAATTGGTCGATCATGAGTGATTTGGAAGGTGGTAGTGATATAGTTTATGACAAATGAAGTTCGGAAGATGAATATAATTTTAAAATGAGAAGGAACTCCGAGAGCCGTGAAAGAACAGTTCAAGAAACGTTCCAACAACGTAAAATTCTGAACTAGTTCTGACAACGTACACAACTGGCGCATGCGTCGAAAGAAGTTCGGAAGGCGTTCTGAATTGCTTGCTGGAAACAAACCTATTGTTTTGGCTGCGATGTGCTTAATCAATAATGCATTCACAACAGAGCCTATGCGGTGCGTTGCCTGGAAACGTTCCTCAAATCATAACACATAAATATGTGGAGCTCGAAGTTCATTTTACGCGCATTAGCGAAATCTTTCACGAAAGCGGGGACCGTCAGTAAACTGGCGGCCACCGGAGGGGCTGCAGTTGGAGCTTACATGCTCTACAACAACTGCAGAGAAAAACAGCCCTTCCGGGAGAGCACAACATTGTACATCTTAAAACCTAATAAGGATGGAGAAAGCACTCCAGGTACTAGTGGTCAGAAATCTAGTGCCGCCAAGAAAAAGAAACCTGGGAGTGCTAGCACAAAAGACCAACCAAGTGCACCCAAGAGTGACGGCACCGAAGATACAAAAGAACCTGCGAGTGACGGTGCCGAAGACACTAAACAGCCTGCGGGTGACGAGACAGCAGAACCGGGAAGTGCTGACTTGGGAGACGAGGCAAGTGGGCCGGAGAATGCCGGCGCGGAAGACGCCTCGGTTGAGGGCCCAGCGGTTGACGATGGCAAAAGACATGTAACTTTCGCCGATCCTCTGGAGGAAGTCCTCGGAGAAGAACCCCCACCCCCACCTCCACCGCAACCTGAGGAGGCCCCCAGCGCACCAGCGGAAGAGGAGCCCCGAAATTCCTACGAAAGGCTGATGGACGAGGTGTGCCGCATGTTCGGCACACGTAGAAGTTAACCCGTAAGTGCAAGACCCTGTTTTGTAATCGAATCCTCTTTCCAAAAGGGCTTCAGTCCATCTTTTCGAAAAACGAATTTTCTGTTGGAATTGGCAGTTTAGGAGTCGGTGCACCAATTTACAACAAAATAACTTCAGTCCAGTTGATAGTTATATGTGAAATGTGGGTATAGAAATGTTACAAATGGACGTCAGTCCTAGACTGTGGCCCGTTTGGAAAAAAAGAAACTATTGCCAACCATGATTTACCTATGGCACTGGATTGATATTATAATCGAAATATATCTAAAGATTTGTATTGTAATGCTCTGCTGGTATTGTATCGCTATTAAAGACATTCCTTGTTCATTTTGTAAGTAAAAAAGTGGATCAAGATAGGCCTAATGCTTCAAGAACAGTGAATCCTGCAACTTACTGATGTTATGCAAAGGAATTTTACAATGTTACATTTGTTCGGATCAAATTTCTGTATATCGTAGTTATTTACAAATGGCTTTTAAGGAACCCGCAGGTTCATTGCCGCCCTAGCATAAGCCCGCCATCGTTTCTGCATATCTAAAGAAAAATAAATAAATAAATTTCTTTCAATCATTTGTTATCATAGTAACGGCTCTCTTAAACTGACTGAGCGTATTTGGAATTAAATCAATTTCTTTCTTAAAACACGGTATGAAATGTTTCATATAAAACAATTTTTATCTCGAAAATGAAGCAAAGAGAGCAAAATCCTAAACTTCTTTGTTTGGATTACATCAAAGAATAACCCTTCATTATGGAATCATATTTTCGCACAGGTACTGTGTCCGTTTGGTTGCGTCCCTTCCCGATTTTCCCACCCTTTCTGCTGACCCCTCTGTAGAGGCTAGTGGCTGGGCTTTCTTAGCTTTTTTCTGAAAACATTTGCTCTTAGGAACTGGATATCTAAGTAAAAAATCACAAAGAAACACTACATGCCAACATTTCAATTGGCTTTATCCAATGTTTAATATCATTTTTGTGTATAGTACTTCATTCTATACAGTATGTAAAAATAAATGTAATTAGTACACCTGTATTTCAAAAGATCCTGATTTGGTAAATTTGTAAAGATTAACAACGACTTTATATAAAAACACAAGAAGCTATAACATCTCGTACAATTGAGGCGGGTTCCGGAATAAGGACACATGGGCGTATGTGCCCTTTTTCCAAAGATTGCATTAATTGACCGCTCGAGTTCGTAGGAATGCACATATCTACCACTTTTCGTTTCTTGACTATGCTTCAACGAGGCAGTAGAGTTGTTTATGCCACGATGCTAGGGGTCAGGATCGAGCATCCCAGTCCACACCTGTGGAGTAACGGTCAGCGTGTCTGGCTGCGAAACCAGGTGGCCCGGGTTCGAATCCCGGTCGGGGCAAGTTACCAGGTTGAAGTTTTTTCGGAGTTTTCCCTCAACCCAGTACGAGCAAATGCTGGGTAACTTTCGGTGCTGGACCTCGGACTCATTTCACCGGCATTATCACCTTAATATCATTCAGACGCTAAATAACCTAGATGTTGATACAGCGTCGTAAAATAACCCACTAAAATAAATCGAGCACCCCATGTGCATCGGCAGTTCACCGCTCACATTCTGTCCGCACGCCGCTGTGCAGTTGGCTTACAGATTGAGACTATAGAGTAAGTGCTTATAGGTGATAATGTTTTATGTGCAACAATTTAAAATCTTATCTTGTAATTATTGTTAAATAATGGAAAATACTTGAAGTAATTTTGTTCTATTGTGGCTTAATGGAAATTCCTACTTTTATTTTTCATGGAAACTCAAGCAAGAAAGAATGCTAATTCAGTGGCTTCGTTTTTGTATGACTGCCTTCAAATAAATCTTTAAATCTTTATAGTTAAAGCTATAGCAGCATGCAGAAAACATCCCAGCAACTTTGAGGTGTAATGCGTCATACTTTACAAAAGAGTCGGATATACCTTTAACGCCCTGTTTCATGAAGACTCCATCTCCTACACGCAAATTTACGATTATGAAGTATTTTATAGTGAGATACAAAGTGGATGGTACTTTTGTGTGCTATGAAAATTACAATCTCTTATGGATTCCCTTCAACTATTCCATCAGACTGAATAGAAATAGGCATAATGATATCAAACCTACGATTGTTCCATTCCCAACAATCAGCCAAACCATGTTTGACGACATAAGATCTCTATTTAAGTATTTAAACGAGGACGACGTGAAATGGCTGGAATTTGTCCTCGAAGAATCTCACAACGTATAGAAAAACGAAGTAGAACTATCCCTATGCATAGACAATAAAAGTTTTGTAAAATAAGTTTATTGATGTGTTATTGTTATTATCATTGCTATACTATTCATTGAAATGCAATGATATTGTGAATATTTTTATGTTAATGTTTTTTTTTTTATATTTGAAATTATTTTGTAAATAGTTTTACCTTTGTTTAGTCTTTCGTTTTCATCACTCCTTAAGTTTATTTAAAGCAAATAAAAGTATCTTTGGAAAAAGGGCACATAGGTCGTATCTACTGTACTTAGGCCTACTATTGTGACAAAATATCGGTAGTTTACAAATGTTATATATAAATATTAGCACATTAACAAACGATGAATTTATAAAATATAAGGAACTAATTCAAAATTGTGAATAATTTCAAGGGAAAAATTGTTCCGAACCCGGGTATCGAACCCGAGACCTTTGCTTTAACGTACCAACGCTCGGAACAATTTTTCCCTCGAAATTATTCAAATCAACTTTACAGGGAGTTATACCTGAAATCCTGATTTGCATAATACACGTCACTGTTCGTTAACAGAAAACCACAATTTAAGTCACAAGGAGTTAGTGTGCACTCGAATTTGGTTGCTTGACGGTTGTCGGCCCACTTTGAGGTCTGTGGATATAGAGGGAAAAATTGGATCGGTGTCGGTTAGAGTTCCCGGGTAGCTCAGTGATAGAGCGTTGGTACGTTAAACCAAAGGTCCCGGGTTTGATACCCGGCTTCGGAACAATTTTTCCCTCGAAATTATTCAAATCAACTTTACAGGGAGTTATACCTGAAATCCTGATTTGCAAATCAAAATTGTGTTTGAAATGCGTACTGGCAACACAACACCTTTGTAGGTCATTATCTCAAAATGCACTTTATGGATATGTGCCGTTCTTTCGGAACCAATTTTAAGATATCAGTATATAAAACTAAAATAATGGCATTACGGAGAAAATCATTAATCAGATCAAAAATATTACTGTATAATAAAACTACTGAGCACGTAACAACTTACAGTTATTCTGGACTACGATATGATTACAAAACTGATGTATTTGAAATGATCTGTGGTATCTTACATGTAACTAAAAAAGAAAGAAGAGAAGGAAAGGAAGATGTCAACCACTACAACTATACTTGGTTCGTTCCAACAAACGGTTCATGGATCAGTTCATGTACGTTTCCTGTACCATCTTATGCTCATGCGCTAGTTGAGCATCTGCTATGGGATTGAAACTGGACTGGATGCTGTTGGAACGCTTTCGCGGATCGTTATGTACTAAATCCAGAGATGCTATAACTGTGATCATCTTTGCTAAGAACGGGATGCTTATTATTATTATTATTATTATTATTATTATTATTATTATTATTATTATTATTATTATTATCGTTTCGCTGGTAATTCTAATTACAGAAAAGAGAATTTCGATCATTTTTCTATAGAAACATGACAAAAAATATGGAAGGCAAGAATTCCTCTAATACTGGGGGACTCTCATCTAAAAATAGTTTTTTTTTAAATTATTACTTTATGTACATTATGTATTATACTTCTAATCAAAGCTGCATGTTGAAATTTTAATTAACTATTTTAATACCCAAATAATTTCCATTCCCTTTCCTTTTGGCGAAAATTTAAATTAAATCTCTAGTTTTATTATTCGTCTGTACTTACTACTTACTGGCTTTTAAGGAACCCGGAGGTTCATTGCCGCCCTCACATTAGCCCGCCATTGGTCCCTATCCTGAGCAAATTTAATCCATTCTCTACCATCATATCCCACCTCCCTCAAATCCATTTTAATATTATCTTCCCATCTACGTCTCGGCCTCCCTAAAGGTCTTTTTCCCTCCGGCCTCCCAACTAACACTCTATATGCATTTCTGGATTCGCCCATACGTGCTACATGCCTACGTCTGGATTTAATATTCCTAATTATGTCAGGTGAAGAATACAATGCGTGCAGTTCTGTGTTGTGTAACTTTCTCCATTCTCCTGTAACTTCATCCCTCTTAGCCCCAATGTCACTTTTCATCTTTAACCTCATTGATGTGAACAGTCG
Organism: Periplaneta americana; assembly: GCF_040183065.1. Classification (NCBI taxonomy): domain Eukaryota; kingdom Metazoa; phylum Arthropoda; class Insecta; order Blattodea; family Blattidae; genus Periplaneta; species Periplaneta americana. The sequence continues at coordinate 162,350,006 of NC_091131.1, forward strand.
ATCATGTCTTTCTTCAGTATCCAGGAGACGTTGGTGAGCTTATGCGCGTCTTGCGTACTCTTCCGTACATGCCTCAATCCGCGGACTATTTCTGACCGTTCCGAACCCGTGTCAAAAGCTTGTTGGAACGCCCGACTGCAGTACATGTTTCCGGTTCAGGACTGGTTCGGATTGTGTTGGAACGCTTTTTCTGTACTGCGGATGCTCACGATGGTTACGGACGGTTCCTGACTGTTGTTGGAAAGAAACTAGTATATACACATGGGTGAGTATTCCAGCAGAACGGCCAGCCCATGCAGCTCCACAGTGCCGTGACGTAGCAGACTGCTTGCGGGCGCGGTGGGTTTTGTGTCGAGCCCGCTTCTATGAATTGAGTTTGCCCGGGCTTGTGCTTGTGTGTGCGGTTCGATCAGCTACTGTTTCAAACGTTTTCGTTTTTGATTTCTGATTTTCAAGATGGATCCAAATTATGGCACATGATTCGAATGATAGATCTACTGTTAGGCCGCAGTTCTGAGCGTACATTTTACAAATGATAGATATGAATTTTCTATATAATTTTCAGTTCTCAATGGCAGGCTCAGTCCATTTCGTGAAGAATTCCGACAAGCCATGGAAATTTATTTTCAGTATTTTGAACTTTTGTATCCGATTGCATTATTTCTTATACATTTGCTCCTGTTTAAATAATAACAGTGTCAGACATGTCACATTTTATTTGGGAGGAAAGCATTAAAACAAATAATCTGAAAATTATTGCCCGATTATCGTAACAGAGTAGAATTTATACTCGCGTTATTTTTCAATGAATGTCACTATAAATTATAAATATAGGGTAAGGAAAGGTATTTTCGTGATACAGATATATTCGTGATAATTTTTGCAAAAGCTTTCAAGAACATGCCTATTGTAGAAAATAGTTGTAGGCGTCTGCTAGTAATACTGCATTGTTTCACGGATGGCGAAACATGATTGATTCCATCATATTTTTTTTTTGTGCTGACCATGGCAGAAAATTGTATTGTGCGCTGCGTGTTTTCTTAACAATTTCGGTAGTTTTTGAACTGTTTGTAGTGTTGCAGTGATTACTGTGCACATATTTAAAGTAAGAAGTTCATACTTGTACTATATTGTAGTACTTGAATTCCTCTAACTGTACATATATTTAGATTAGATGTTAATGGCGTCAATTAAAGCTTAGGAAGTGGATACGATTTCTTACCTTTCTTCTCGTGAAAGTGATGGCGGCCGAACAATCGTGAGTATTTCGATCCATAGCAAGGTTTCTGTATCTTTGCCAGAAAAACTTATTTGAAGAAAATTATTACCCGTAAATCGTACTTCAATTCTATTTTTTTATTATTTTAGTGCCTATCACGAAATTATCTACCCTAGATTTGATTCTAGGTATAACATAGGAAAAGAGAGAATTAAATACAGGAAATACGGTGCAAAAAAAAAATAGGATGTGTCATGGAGTTCACTCAAATGTTTCATGAGCAGAAATGATGGTAACGGAATTCAGACTCCTAAATTAGGAAGGCTTTTTGCTCTTACATCTGATCTGGAAGAACGGCTGTATATTAATTATACGAGGGTGGATCGGAAAGTAACGCACAATAATTAGAAAAAAACGCTTAATAGGTAAACAAAAAAAAATATCCAAATGAACTCACACCTTTCAGCTACTTTTCTACATAAGCACCAAGTATCTCAACACATTTCTCCCATCGACGTACCGGTTTCATTATCCCCTGTCCATAGAAGTCCGTTCGGTCGGAGTATAGCCATCTGCGGACAGTTGATTGCATTTCTGCATCGGTCGCAAAGCGACGGTCGGCCAGGAATTTCTTCATGGGATCAAACGGATGAAAGTCCGATGGTGCAAGGTCTGGACTGTATGGTGAATTCTGGAGCACCTCCGAACCAAATGTGTTGATTTTCTCATGAACAGAAGCCGCAACATTGAGGCGAGCATTGTCATGAAGAAGTTTGACATCGTCGGCATTAATGTTACGGCGTTTGTCACGAAGAGCACGACGCAACTTTACCAAAAGTATTCACAGTGGTCTTGTGTTTAGCAAAGTCCACCAACAAAACACCACGCATATCCCAGAATAATGTCACAAGCACTTTCTTTGCAGATTGCGTCACTCTGAATTTTTTCCTTGCTGGGGAAACAGCAGGTTTCCACTCCATAGAGGTGTGCTTTGTTTTGGGCGTGTAGTGGTACGCCCAGGACTCATCACCAGTGACAATTGCTTCCAGAAATCGCAACGCCTCCAAGCATGTCATCATTCGCTGCCCTTGTGGTCGTCTGTCAGATTCTTAGACACCCAGCGTGCACTAACTTTATGAAATTCCAGTGTGTCATGCACGATATCGTACACCACACCGTATGAAATGGTAAACTGCTGACAAAAGGCTCGCAGTTAGATCCGCCGATCGTTCAATGCCTGTGACATTCCGCTGGTTTGCAGCTGTTATCGGCCGCCCGGTACGTAGCGAATCACAAAGGTTCTCACGGCCGTCTGAGAAGAATCCACACCACCTGGAGATATTGCTACAGTCCAAAGTCTTCCACATACAGCCACTCGTGTCCCTGTGAATTTCACTCGAGTTGTGTATTTTAACCCACAAAAATCGCACAACACTTCTCTGGTCTTCACAATTTGACGATAGTAACATGCGCGCCATCTTTGTTGCGCAGTTCATGCTTCTCTCGCTAGAGCTGCACATCCAAAACAAATTGTGTCTGTAGTGAAAACGTCAAACTATATCTCCGTGAAATGTCAACATCCCAGCCGCAATACCAACGCAGAAAAAAATTATTGTGCGTTACTTTCCGATCCACCCTCGTATTACACAAATGCAAGAGTTGGGATTTGTCTTGACTGCGCCAAGTATGAAAGTGGCACACCAGATGGCCAGGGTTGTCGGGCGAAAATATTAGTTGAATGCAGATAGCGAAAGTGCCAGGTAACGATGGTGGTTTCATTTTAAACAGAGATACAACCTCACAATAAGAGCTCCTAAAAGTCTTGCTGCCAAGAACTCACAGGAGTCGTAAATATGTTTGTTTTATGTTTTTTTCTTTGTTTAATGTTTTTAATTTTATTAGCCCTAAGATGTTTTAGAGACTGTTGTCCGGACGATCTCTTATTTTTACATCGACAGTCCTTGTAAAATGTTAAAATTAATCAAAATATGTCTATCTCTACATGACGGTAAAAAATGTGTTTATGTTTCATATTTTATTCTTTGTTTCATTATTATTCTTTACTGAGCCTAATATAGTTCAAAGACAGTAGTCTAGAAGATTTTTTTTTTCGTGAACAATCCTATGAACTGTTAAAACTGATGAAATATTCTATATCATTGAAATATATTTATAGACTTCCATAAATAAGAGGTCAGTAAATAGTTTAGTGTTTAAAAACACTACTGTGAATTTATATAAATATAATATGTTTAATATGACGTAACTATGTATTCCTTTCATTCACGAAATTGTCTTACCACTATCACGAAATTAGATACCCCTATCACGAAATTACCTACCAAACACGCACATTTTCAATCCTATTTTATTAAAATTTAAAATTAAATAAAAAATAGAAAATACACCTCTCTGTTATATATTTTGTTGCAATAATGCCATAGAAATAGAAAAATATAGTATCATTCTCAAAATGGGGAAAAACTAGTTATAATATTAAAAATATCACGAAAATATGTTTCCTTCCCCTACACGCCGTAATCTTCTACTATTATATTAAATACTGTCTCCGTTCCTCTAAATTTTTTAACGACGTTATGTATGTTGTTTCTTTGTGGAACGGTGACATTTGGAAATTTTCTTGCAAATCTTCTGATCACTTTTTACAGATAAATCTCTACCATGAAATCTTTTTGCTATAATGCATATTTCTGTGGTGCCATGTAAGGAAGCTAAATATAAACACTTCACTAACACAATCAAAAGAATAACACGCTACCTAACGGAGAAGAATCACTGCTATATCTGAAGACTTCACTAACAATAGTTTTGAAATTATATATTTTTAAAATATATTTTATATTGACGTCACAAAAAAAGACTCCTTGCGTCAAAGTTTTCAAAATTTTTAGTTCATATTTGCTCAGAATCTTGAATATAGTTATGAGAATAAAAATTGATTATTTATTTTGATGTACCGAAGTACATATGATATTTCCATGCAGATATTCTGCTTTCTCAGATGATGAGAGAGAGATGGAACGGAGAAAAATTCTCTCCGGCGCCGGGATTTGAACCCGGGTTTTCAGCTCTCCGTGCTGATGCTTTAACCACTAAGCCACGCCGGATACAATCCCGACACCGTTGAGAATCGTCTCCGTTCCATCTCTCTCTCATCATCTGAGAAAGCAGAATATCTGCATGGAAATATCATATGTACTTCGGTACATCAAAATAAATATGATATGCGTAATAAATCACTTTGTGATTTAAAGACGGCGCCCATACCGTCGGACCCCGGCCAACCAGTCACTCATCTGAGTGCACCTCTACACATGTATGGACTTCGGTCCTGCGCGCATAGACATCTATGACGTAGTGCAGAGGGCGGCCACCAGAGGGAACCCAAGAGATGGAGCTTAATCTGAGATGATTCTCAACGGTGTCGGGATTGTATCCGGCGTGGCTTAGTGGTTAAAGCATCAGCACGGAGAGCTGAAAACCCGGGTTCAAATCCCGGCGCCGGAGAGAATTTTTCTCCGTTCCATCTCTCTCTCATCAAAAATTGATTAGCTTTTGAGCTCAGTCTAAATAGAGAGACACTATACATTTTTAAAATTTATGAATTTACCATTACAGCGTATTTAATCTAAGTGCAATATGAATAGGCCCGAAGGAACTTAATATTAATATTTCATACAAATGCTAATTAAATGTTACTTACCAACATTTATATTGACCTCTGTGAGAAGTTTCAAACCAATATAACAAAAACACTGTTGCGCAAGGAGCATTATTTATTCAATAAATTCCTTAAAATTTAAAAAAACCAGAAAAAAACATTAAAAAGAAAAAAAAAACATTTCTCTCAACTCACGCACCGTGTGTTTGGCCGCATATGATTAGATCTTTTAAAACAGTCTCAAGTATAATTACAATCATAAAAACAAAAAATTGGATTTTCTTAATTTGTCAGCATTATTTCACCACAGTGTCCCCGTAATATGTGATGTCTGGTTTGAAGTCAATTTATCTCTTCTTCAGAATAATGTCTATATCTATGTTTGTGTTGTGTTTCGTACTGACGTTTGACTTGTTTTTACAAATAACATAATTTTATTCATTAAACAGTGCACTTCAGCGCCATGTTCAATAGGCTATATGAAAACTGAAGCTTCTACTTATCATTAATAGTACATTACGCAACGAGTCTATAATGGTAGTAATTAAGACGCAAGTATGCTTGTTTATGAAACGAGCGCAAGCGATTTTCATAATTTTCATACGAGCGTCTTAATTACAATAATAATAATAATAATAATAATAATAATAATAATAATAATAATAATAATAATGATTTAATCTGGCAGAGTTAAGGCCATAAGGCCTGCTCTAACACTCAACCAGGAGTAAAAACTGCGTTACAAAAAACTACAAATTTACAAAGTACACTACAATTTTACACACAAAACTGAATAAGATAATAATAATAAAATGTAAACAACAAGTAAGAAGAAATCAGACATAATATATAACATAGAGAAAGAAAGAAAAAAGCATAATAAAATGTGAACAGCAGGTCAAAATAAATGAGGCATACAAAGTATAAAAAATAAGACAATTATTGATAATAATAATAATAATAATAATAATAATAAATAAGAATAGTAATAATAATGATAATAACAATAATAATAATAATAACAGGCCTAATAGTAATAATAATACTAATAGTAGTAATAAAATAGTGCAGTACAAAGCATACAATGAATACAATATTTTTAAGTACACACAGTAAGGAAAATTATGATTATATATAGCTCAACTTATCACATTAGAGATATAACATTATCGGAAAATATGAAAACAAAAATATAAAATAAGTTAAATATCACTAGAACATAAAAAAAATGTGAATACGTGGAAACAAGCAATACAACACTTGTCTTAATAGTAAGTTAGTTTGGCAACTCGTCATAAGATAATTTTCTAACTTGGATTTGAAAGATTTCAATGTTCGGCAGCCCTTGACTTCAGGCGGCAGAGAGTTCCAGTGACGAGAGGTAGCAACAGTGAAAGATGAGGAATACAGAGATGATGTGTGAAGTGGAATTTCTAGCGTGTTATCGCGTTGTGATCGATATTAATATTACGATAGCGAGAGAGATTATGGAAACGAGCGAATAAATAATAGGGGGATGAAGTGTGCATAATTCGATATAGGAGAGAAAGTGAGTGCAGATTTCTCCTCTCATGTAACCTAAGCCATGATAACTTCTTGAAAGAAGGTGAGATATGATCATAATATCGAACATTACAAATGAAGCGGACGCACGCGTTATGAACACGCTGTAGTTTCTGAGCGGAATCAATCCTGAGATCACTAACAAAACGTCGCAATAATCGAAGTGAGGTAGAATGAGTGTCTGTACCAGCGTCTGTTTTAATTTAGATGGATAATGATACAATCTTTTTAGTGAATGGAGAATAGAGAATGCCTTCTTACATGTATATTTAATATGCGTATCCCAACTGAGATTAGATTCGAAATGCACTCCGAGATTTTTATAGGCAAGTTTCATACGACTTTTTATGCTCGACCATATTTCTAACTTGAAATTATTCAAAATTAGGTCATGTTATGGTTATGTGCGTACTGACCTGAATTGTCAGATGTGCGCAGGCGCGAAAGTATTGATTTTTTCCGAGGCCGAATGTCATTGACCTTGATAGAGAATAATATGAACATTAGTCTGATATAACCTGGAAATTGATCTAGAATTGAAAAACGAGATGACAAATTGAATTTATTTGAATATTATTTACAATTAACGCTAATTATTATAGTAACAGAACACAACCTTCTGCGGCAGTATTGGATTTCAAGCCTCCGTGACTTTTCGCTAATTGTCTTTCGATTGGATATCTGAGAATAATCGATACTTGCGGTTTTGTAACGGTACAAAGGTGTCTTGTCATTGGCTGAACACCTGAACTTTAATGAATAGGTGTACTTTAATGAGGTGCATTAAAGGGCTACTACCAGGTGTATAATTACTACGTTTCGGCATGGTCGAGCATAAAAATCTTTATTTTAATCTCGCTTGCGATCTGTAATGGTCTGCAAAGTTGTATGTGCTGTAAACTAGATATGAATAAAACTAACTGCCGCTCTCGCTCGCTGTGTTCGTTGCATTTGTCTTTCGAGTCTCGTCTCGTCTCGTCTCGTCTCGTCTCGTCTCGTCTCGTCTCGTCATTGTCGTGCGCTTCGAGTCTCGCTCATCATTCTCGAAATACCATTTGGTCGGCGTGGAAAGATTCCGTAACTTTGAATAACGTACAGCTGTCAAAAAAAAAAAATTGGCCGCACTCGTGAACAGAGAATATTTTCAAAGTCCACTTCGGGTCGCGGCGATGTTACACGATGCATGTGCTTGTACAAGCAGTTCCGGAACTATGAAAGTGTTCCATATCTGCGCCTCGTAGACCAGCAGTAGAGTGCTTGTTTAATGATTCAAAGGTCGTGGGTTCGGGCCTTCTTCAAGTTTTCATTTTATTTTTTAATCGTTCTTTAGCGATGTAAATGATATTCAAATTATCATTTATATCCAGTTATCGTTCTTTATGGATATCACGTTATTTATATTTTGTTATCGTTCTTTAGAGATATGAATAAAATTCAGGTCATCATTTGTATTCTGTTATCGTATTATAACGATATCAATAATAATTATTATTGTTTCTCCAATGGGGGTTAGCCCTATTTTACATATGTATGTTAGGGCTATAGTTTTATACACAAAAAAGATAAGCATAAAGAAAAATGGAAAAGAAAATTAAATTAGCTTACGCGATGTAAACAAAACATAAACAATCCGTAAATTAGGCATTGCGATTGCAAAACAAAAATCAGGTATCAATTTGAAACATACAAAAACATTAACACACATACGTAACACTTCTATAACACAAATATGCAGCTTTCCGTACCATACATCATAAATTAATACACAATAGTCACACAAACACAATTAAACTATAATTACGACATTGCGACGACATCAAGCATCCCATAACTGACTCACATACATAACAAATCAAGCATCCGTTACAACACATACACTTCAACATAGTAACCACACTTTTAAAAGTTACAAATTTGGCTCCAAGAAGAATAAATAGGACACTGTTACTAATTACTATTCTTCTACAATTTCTTAAATACATCTGTAATAAATCTGCGAAATTCTGATATGAATAATATTCACGTTTTTTATATAGTTATCGTTCTTTAGCGATTTAAATAATATTCAAGTTATCATTTATATTCTGTTTTCCTTCATTAGCATTATAAAACAATATTCAAGTTATTTATATTGTTATTGATCTCTCGCAATATATTAATTAAACAAATCGATATTTATCATTTATATTCTGTTATCGTTCTTTAGTGATACTGTATAAATATTATTCAAGTTATTTATATTGTAATCGTTCTTTAGCGATATAAATAACATAAATTTAATATTAGGTTTGGAAAAATCCAGTTGCATAATACTGCTATTAGTTTTTCTTTTTGTATTATTACATTATACTATCTTGAACCACAATAAAATGAAAAGGAGTAACGAGGAATTGAACCTGAGACGTTGACATCTAAATTCCGACGTTCGTCCGCTGAGCTACGAGAGCAAAAGTGTGGAAACATTTTCGGAAAAATTGGCCCAATCACACTCTAAGTTATTCTGATGATTCGTAGAAGCTAGTCCAGGATGTGGGGGGCAAAGGCTAATTGAGATTTCCCGGTCTCTGATCGGGTCAAACATCCTGATAGAATTAATATTTAACCCTTGCCGTGACTTTCGGTGAAATCCGGAGGGCCCAATTAGTCAAATCCACTCTCCTCATCTCCACGCTTGGGCCCCCTGGAATTTAATAAGATGCGAAAGAGATAGTGGTGTGCGGAAAGCAACGGGATGTTACCGCATTTAGGCCTATCCTTCCCAAGAAAAACTGCAAACATGAACAAAGGAAGCTTTTAATAGAAGAAGAAGGATCTTCTTCGGACCTCTGGAAAAAAGAACTAAGGAAGAGACTAGTGAAGTGCTTTGTGTGGAGTGTGGCATTGTATGGGGAAAGAACATGGACATTACGACGAAATGAAGAGAAACGAATTGAAGCATTTGAAATGTGGATGTGGAGAAGAACTGTGCGTGTAAAGTGGACAGACAGAATAAGAACTAAAATTGTGTTTGAAAAAGTGAGTGAAGAAAGAATGATGCTGAAACTGATTAGAAAGAGAAAAAGGAATTGGTTGGGTCTCTGGTTGAAAAGAATAATAGACGACATTAGGATACGTGGATCATATGCGGAGACTAAGAGGAAGGCAGAAAATAGGAAAGATTGGAGATTGCTGGGTTTGCAATGAAAGACCTGCCCATGGACAGAACATTTATGTGTGTATGTTCAGAATGCCTGGAATATCGTGTCTAAGAACAGTCACTATTTGCAAAGACTATCAATTCCATGCCCACTCGACTGCAAGATGATCGAGATAAGAGGAAGATAGACTAAATATTGATTTGTGGCTTTTTGTTTTGTTTTTTGAACGCTTAATTGTTTGAATGTTTTAAGGCCGACGCCAGTAAATTTGTTATGTTTATGCCAAGAAAGATATTTTATTGACAACAAAATTTTTTTTCTTTCCATTTGCAGCCACAATATCATAATGATAATGATAAAGTCATGGCATAATATATTAATGAACCTGATGTTAATTACTAAAATAATCATAAAAGAGAAAGCAGCCATTATGTATAGTTTGTCTCTTTCAAAAACAGAACAAAAAAGGACATAAAAAGCACGAGGTTGTAGTCGAACGCAGGACCTCATGAATAAGAGGCCTGAACGCTACCATTATGCTATCGAATAACACACAGTATACTTCAATTATAACTGTAGATATCAGGCAACGTGGTCCAACAACATGTAACATCGCCTGTCTCCGAATTGTAGCGAAGATACCCGAAGGGAACTTTGTTTCTGGAGAGCGGCCACTTTTTCTTTTGACAGCTGTACATCATTGAAATAAATAACATTATACATTTTAAATGAGACAAAAAGACGAAACAGAACAGTATCGTAGTCATCAAAATGTTCTGATTCAAGGTTGACTTCGGGAGTGATCAATCTCGAGTCTCGGAACACTCACAACCAGTCTTTACGTCAAGGACGCGACGTAGTACAGCATTGTCGTGCGGGATTTCGGCTTCGCGGGCGCTGTTAGTCTCGCTTTCTCGATCGTTGTTCATCTCTACTGTAAACCCTTTCTTACTGCAGTAGAAGCAATGTGCCTCAGACAGAAAACCGCCCGCCTAAGGAGAGAGTTTAAAAAAGCTCGTGCACGGAATTACTACTAAGCATCGCATCTCTGATTTAGGTCGTTAAATTCCTGCACATAATGGAAGTGATAAGTATATAATATAATCAAAACATTCATACACAAATGGTAGCGTTTGAGACTCGTATTCGGCAGATGCAGGTTAAAAATCCCGTGGCCAGCCAATCTGACTGGGGTTCTTCATGGTTTCCCTCAGTCACGAAGGCAAATGCCAGATTGGAAATTTACATACCACGATCCATACCGCCTCAATCACCAGTATCACGAACATTAATCAAACATTTATAATCACTTACATGAACACAAGCCATCTACAAAACACAATAGAAACTGGGACTTAACAAGAGAAATAACGGCCTACTGGTATACCCACAGATCCTGACAACGCTATATGACCACAGGTGATAAAGCGTGTAAAGATAAATTTAAAATAAATTGCCAGCATAAAGCGACATGCACAAGATAAAAGCACTGTAACCTGAAACTTCTAAAATAGAAACATTCTGTGGCAGATGGTAAACCCTTTAACAAAATTCCTGATGGAAATAAATAATGCACAAAACAACAAGATCTTTAATACTAAAACCAGGAAACTCCTGATTGTGCATAGTTCTCAATAAAATACTTCAAGTCTCACGCTTTTCACTTTTATTACTGAGAACAAAATGTCTATTTCCTATAGTAATATATCATGTATTAATTTCTTTTATAATTCTGTACTACTATGTCTGGTATATTATTACATATTAATAATTTTGTTGCAGGATTAATACGTAACCTTGCAGCCCCACCACCACCACCAGCACCACCACCACCACCAGCACAACCAGCACAACCAGCACCACCACCACCAGCACAACCAGCACCAGCACCACCACCACCAGCACCTCCACCACCACCACCACCACCACCACCACCACCACCACCACCACGCCAGTGCTATGACAGGGCGAGATGCCATACATCTGGTGTGGTGGAAGGCAAATAAATGGAGTGACGAAGAGGTGGGCTGTGCCATACCACCACCGCCGCCACCACCACCACCACCACCACCACCACCACCACGCCAGTGCTATGACAGGGCGAGATGCCATACATCTGGTGTGGTGGAAGGAAAATAAATGGAGAGACGAAGAGGTGGGCTGTGTCATACCACCACCACCACCAGCACCGCCACCACCACCACCACCACCACCACCACCACCACCACGCCAGTGATATGACAGGGCGAGATGCCATACATCTGGTGTGGTGGAAAATAAATGGAGAGACGAAGAGGTGGGCTGTGTCATACCACCACCACCACCAGCACCGCCACCACCACCACCACCACCACCAACACCACCACCACCACCACCACGCCAGTGCTATGACAGGGCGAGATGCCATACATCTGGTGTGGTGGAAGGCAAATAAATGGAGAGACGAAGAGGTGGGCTGTGTCATACCACCACCACCACCACCACCGCCACCACCACCGCCGCCACCACCACCACCACCACCACCACCACCACCACCACGCCAGTGCTATGACAGGGCGAATTGCCATACATCTGGTGTGGTGGAAGGCAAATAAATGGAGAGACGAAGAGGTGGGCTGTGTCATACCACCACCACCACCACCACCACGCCAGTGCTATGACAGGGCGAGATGCCATACATCTGGTGTGGTGGAAGGAAAATAAATGGAGAGACGAAGAGGTGGGCTGTGTCATACCACCACCACCACCAGCACCACCACCACCAGCACCACCACCACCACCACCACCACCACGCCAGTGCTATGACAGGGCGAGATGCCATACATCTGGTGTGGTGGAAGGCAAATAAATGGAGAGACGAAGAGGTGGGCTGTGTCATACCACCACCACCACCACCACCACGCCAGTGCTATGACAGGGCGAGATGCCATACATCTGGTGTGGTGGAAGGAAAATAAATGGAGAGACGAAGAGGTGGGCTGTGTCATACCACCACCACCACCAGCACCACCACCACCAGCACCACCACCACCACCACCACCACCACCACGCCAGTGCTATGACAGGGCGAGATGCCATACATCTGGTGTGGTGGAAGGCAAATAAATGGAGAGACGAAGAGGTGGGCTGTGTCATACCACCAGCACCAGCACCACCACCACCAGCACCACCACCACCACCACCACCACCACGCCAGTGCCATGACAGGGCGAGATGCCATACATCTGGTGTGGTGGAAGGCAAATAAATGGAGAGACGAAGAGGTGGGCTGTGTCATACCACCACCACCACCGCCACCACCACCACCACCACCACCACCACCACCACCACGCCAGTGCTATGACAGGGCGAGATGCCATACATCTGGTGTGGTGGAAGGCAAATAAATGGAGAGACGAAGAGGTGGGCTGTGTCATGGCCACCAACAGCTAAGGCCATGACAAGGGAAGTTCTCGCCACACGTAATGCCATGGCGAGATGACAATCGTGTTGTGTGGCATAAGAGAACATCCAGACGGGAAGAGGTGGGCTGTGTCGTGGCCACCAACAGCTAAGGCCATGACAAGGGAAGTTCCCGCCACACATAATGCCATGGCGAGATGGCAATTGTGTGGTGTGGCGTAAGAGGAGAACATCAAGACGGGAAGAGGTGGGCTGTGTCATGGCCACCAACAACTAAGGCCATGACAAGGGAACTTCCCGCCATGGCGAGATGGCAATCGTGTGGTGTGGCATAAGAGGAAAACATCAAGACGGGAAGAGGTGGGGTGTGTCATGGCCACTAACAACTAAGGCCATGACAAGGGAACTTCCCGCCATGGCTAGATGGCAATCGTGTGGTGTGGCATAAGAGGAAAACATCAAGACGGGAAGAGGTGGGGTGTGTCATGGCCACCAACAACTAAGGTCATGACAAGGGAACTTCCCGCCATGGCGAGATGGCAATCGTGTGGTGTGGCATAAGAGGAGAACATCAAGACGGGAAGAGGTGGGATGTGTCGTGGCCACCAACAACTAAGGCCATGACAAGGGAACTTCCCGCCATGGCGAGATGGCAATCGTGTGGTGTGGCATAAGAGGAGAACATCAAGACGGGAAGAGGTGGGCTGTGTCGTGGCCACCAACAACTAAGGCCATGACAAGGGAACTTCCCGCCATGGCGAGATGGCAATCGTGTGGTGTGGCATAAGAGGAGAACATCAAGACGGGAAGAGGTGGGCTGTGTCGTGGCCACCAACAACTAAGGCCATGACAAGGGAACTTCCCGCCACATATTTTGCCATGGCGAGATGGCAATCGTGTGGTGTGGCAAAAGAGGAGAACATTCAGACGGGAAGAGATGGGGTGTGTCATGGCCACTAACAACTAAGGCCATGACAAGGGAACTTCCCGCCATGGCTAGATGGCAATCGTGTGGTGTGGCATAAGAGGAAAACATCAAGACGGGAAGAGGTGGGGTGTGTCATGGCCACCAACAACTAAGGTCATGACAAGGGAACTTCCCGCCATGGCGAGATGGCAATCGTGTGGTGTGGCATAAGAGGAGAACATCAAGACGGGAAGAGGTGGGATGTGTCGTGGCCACCAACAACTAAGGCCATGACAAGGGAACTTCCCGCCATGGCGAGATGGCAATCGAGTGGTGTGGCATAAGAGGAGAACATCAAGACGGGAAGAGGTGGGCTGTGTCGTGGCCACCAACAACTAAGGCCATGACAAGGGAACTTCCCGCCATGGCGAGATGGCAATCGTGTGGTGTGGCATAAGAGGAGAACATCAAGACGGGAAGAGGTGGGGTGTGTCGTGGCCACCAACAACTAAGGCCATGAAAATGGAACTTCCCGCCACGTATTTTGCCATGGCGAGATGGCAATCATGTGGTGTGGCAAAAGAGGAGAACATCCAGACGGGAAGAGATGGGGTGTGTCATGGCCACCAACAACTAAGGCCATGACAAGGGAACTTCCCGCCACATATTTTGCCATGGCGAGATGGCAATCGTGTGGTGTGGCATAAGAGAAGAACATCAAGACGAGAAGAGGTGGGCTGTGTCATGGCCACCAACAACTAAGGCCATGACAAGGGAACTTCCCGCCATGGCGAGATGGCAATCGTGTGGTGTGGCATAAGAGGAGAACATCAAGACGGGAAGAGGTGGGGAGTGTCATGGCCACCAACAACTAAGGCCATGACAAGGGAACTTCCCGCCATGGCGAGATGGCAATCGTGTGGTGTGGCATAAGAGGAGAACATCAAGACGGGAAGAGGTGGGCTGTGTCGTGGCCACCAACAACTAAGGCCATGACAAGGGAACTTCCCGCCATGGCGAGATGGCAATCGTGTGGTGTGGCATAAGAGGAGAACATCCAGACGGGAAAAGGTGGGGTGTGTCATGGCCACCAACAACTAAGGCCATGATAAGGGAACTTCCCGCCATGGCGAGATGGCAATCGTGTGGTGTGGCATAAGAGGAGAACATCAAGACGGGAAGAGGTGGGCTGTGTCGTGGCCACCAACAACTAAGGCCATGACAATGGAACTTCCCGCCATGGCGAGATGGCAATCGTGTGGTGTGGCATAAGAGGAGAACATCCAGACGGGAAAAGGTGGGGTGTGTCATGGCCACCAACAACTAAGGCCATGACAAGGGAACTTCCCGCCATGGCGAGATGGCAATCGTGTGGTGTGGCATAAGAGGAGAACATCAAGACGGGAAGAGGTGGGCTGTGTCGTGGCCACCAACAACTAAGGCCATGACAAGGGAACATCCCGCCACATATTTTGCCATGGCGAGATGGCAATCGTGTGGTGTGGCATAGGAGGAGAACATCCAGACGGGAAGAGGTGGGTGTGTCGTGGCCACCAACAATTAAGGTCATGACAAGGGAGCAACCCGCCATGGCGAGATGGCAATCGTGTGGTGTGGCATAAGAGGGGAACATCAAGACGGGAAGAGGTGGGGTGTGTCATGGCCACCAACAGCTAAGGCCATGACAAGGGAACTTCCCGCCACATATAGGCCATGGCGAGATGGCATCGTCTGGTGTGGCGTTAGGCGAGAACCTGGCGAGGCTAAGAAGTGATGTGTCGTGGCCACCAACAAGAAAAGCTACTTGAACGAAATTTTCCGACACAGATGAAGGGTACACGGGAAAAACGAACAATGTCACATTTCCATTAAAGGTGAGATAGTGATCTATTTCAGTATATAACTGCAAAATTTATTTATGTTTCTACTTGAAATGAAGGAAATGATGAGTGTATCTGTTGTTTTAATTCTCCTTCACCACTTTTAGTAAAAATAATACTAAAGTTTGTAGTAATACAGTGAATTAGATAATGACATCACCCTTAACACCATTGTGACATTGTTCGTTTTTCCCGTGTACCCTTCATATGCTATGGCAAGATCAAGACATTTTAATACGCAGTGGATTTTATTTGATGTTAAATTAACTGTTGCCGACCGAAAAATTATATTGGAATGAATACACATAGTCTCATGTTACTGTTTCTTATATTTGTTTCGTTAATAACTTTTTAATTTATTAGTTCTAATTTTATTGTAGGGGCTACATCTGTATTTTTCAGAGAAAAAATTTTCGAAATGAGCTCTTTTAAAATGAAATCCTATCAAATTAACCAAAGATCAATGTAATTAATGTTATATGACACTGGAAGCAAAACTTGGGAGATGTGAAAGTAATGGTTTTAATTTTCTGCAGTCACCTGCACTTATGTTGTACTTTAAAATCGTGTGTTCAACATGTAGATAATATGTAATGTGGGGTAAATATGTAAAATATGTAATATCAAATTTAAATATATTAGTTGTAATTACAAGATTCGCAAAGATTTGTTATTTATATACGGTTAGGTTGAAAGGAATATAATATGTAATTACATAAAAATCCGGTCCCTATTAATAACTGAATCGTAATTCTTCTCCTTTAAAAGAAATGAAGGTAAAAGTCGTTACATCTGATTAGAGAATGTTTGTGAATATTATTTTCCTAATCAGAAGTTCTTCAACAAATTATTTGCATTGTTTAACTAAAATTGTAATGACTCGTCTGTGTAATCCCAGCTAAATTAATTGTGGCCAGACGTTTCCAGCTTATAAATAATTAAGCACGGCAGAAATATTTGCGACACGCTATTAATGTATTAATATCAGAATTCTTAAAAGATCGCGTACTCTCCTGTATGAATCGCAATTGTTTGTGCAATCACATGCTTTCATCAGAATATAGTGTAACTTTTATTTCATGCTTTACTTTTACTTAAATTTCTGTTTTTATTAACTATCTTACCCTTATTAGTCTCTCGCAACTGTCAAGATTCCTTAGACAGTCATAAAACGAAAACAGTTACGAAAGAAGCCTTCAAGTGCTGTAAGGACGCAAGCAGTTCAGTTGCTATCATTAGCCCAGTAATCTACTGTCTGAAGGACGGTTACCGACGCGTAAAAATGCAGGTTCGGACACCTGTAGTCGGAACTCTCACAGCAGTACCCGTCTTATCTCAGGTTCTGAGTCATATTATACGACAAGTACGTGGGGAATTCAGTTATGTACGCTTATGACTTGTAGTAGTACTGGTGATACGTGTGTATTTCCTACACTGAAGCGAAA
This sequence comes from Periplaneta americana, assembly GCF_040183065.1. Classification (NCBI taxonomy): domain Eukaryota; kingdom Metazoa; phylum Arthropoda; class Insecta; order Blattodea; family Blattidae; genus Periplaneta; species Periplaneta americana. The sequence continues at coordinate 162,367,241 of NC_091131.1, forward strand.
TTCGTCATTTTCGATAAGATACTGTTGTCATACCCGGAACTATAATCACCGGCAACGGATTTATATGTACTAAAATTATAAAATACTGGTATATATTTATATGTACTAAAATATATAATTAAATATAGATTTAAATTAGGAAAATTGACAATTTTCGTTTAATTAAAATAGGTATATGTTTTACCTATGCTTCTCGTTAATTAAATATGAATTCCAATAGTCCACTGTTGTCGAGTAAAGGTTAGCCTACCTCACCGTGAAACCGACGAGCCATGGTTCAATCCTGGTTGGGACAAGTTACTTGGTTGGGTTTACCCCAGGTTTTCCCATTTGAAGCATAATTTCTGGATAACTTTCGCGTTGGAACTCGGACTCATTTCGTCTTTTTTTTTTTTAAGTAGGTTATTTTACGACGCTTTATCAACATCTTACGTTATTCAGCGTCTGAATGAGATGAAGATGATAATACTGGTGAAATGAGTCCGGGGTCCAGCACCGAAAGTTACCCAGCATTTGCTCAAATTGCGTTGAAGGAAAACTCCGGAAAAAATCTCAACCAGGTAACTTGCCCCGACCGGGAATCGAACTCGGGCCACCTGGTTTCGCGGCAAGACGCGCTAACCGTTACTCCTCAGGTGTGAAGCTGTCTCGAAGAATTTTCTCGGGACAACGGGACGCATTAGCGAAAAACGGGACGATCCTATATTTTACGGAACGTGTGGGAACGCTCATATGAATGTAACAAAGTTCCACATGTGATTGCTGAGATGGAGGGTACATCGGTCACTAACTTAAAAGTTTAATGGACTAAATATAACTTTATTTCCTATTGTTAACAGAATTGTTACTTTAAAAATAACAACAGAAAATAATTTTATAGTAATTACTCAAATGATTAAACGTTTATGGTTAGATTAGACATTCGTACGTATTTAATGTAATTTCACAATTTTTAATTAGCCTTAATATGGATTTTGTTATAATGTTTTAAAATATGAAAAATTATTGGAAAAAAGTTATAATATGTGCTGGAATGTAAAATACGGGAAAATATCGAAAATAAAAAATAACATTTTTGCACATCGTTATACAGGAAAATAATACAAAATGTTATTTATTGGAACGTTATAAATAGATAGGCCGTATACATTTATATAGAAATCCTTTTCCTAATAAACACGTAAAGTAACAAAGACCACGATAATCACTGCTGTTACTATAATTATACCACAGTAGTCTCCTTTATCAATATTTGCATGCAAGAGTATATTGTCGATTTAAAGTATAAATATTACTTTGTCGCTATAAAATGGCAGATATTGAATACAGATTAATTCATTTTTATGTTTTCAACATTTCTGATACTTCAAAATTGACTTCGACATTATGTTTGCCAGTGTACTATGTACTGATTAAATTGCACTATTGTTGTTTAGTCAGCTGTCCGAGGACAGGTCTGAACCCAAGTGACACCAACAAGGCATCACTCATGGGGAACAGGCCAGGAGATAATGGGATAGGGTGGCCACTTTCTTTCCCCCTCCATTGCATACATCGCTGACTAGCTAGTCAGACTTCAGATGTAAAAATTACACTAATAAACAAAATTGAACTTCGAAAAGAAAATTGCATGAAATAATATATTATGACTCTTTATATTTTTCTACGTTATGAACTGAAATATAGCCTCAAAACGTGCATGGCATTCACAGATTAAAAAAAAAAGAACTAAGTTCACATTCTTGAAAAACAAACTCACTTTTAGTATTATACTGAAAAATATCACCTCAAATGTAATCTATACTAATAATAAATCTGTAGCCGAAATTTTTCTGGTAATTTTCGATTTTCCAAAAATAATTGGTCCTAACATACATAATTAACCACCCTGAAACCGAAAATCGCTTTTTTCAAATTTTTGTTTGCATGTCTGTCTGTGTGTCTGTATGTTTGTTACCTTTTCACGCGATAATGGCTGAACGGATTTCGATGAAAATTGCAATATAAATTAAGTTCGTTGTAGCTTAGATTTTAGGCTATATGGCATTCAAAATACATTATTTAAAAGGGGGGGTTATAAGGGGGCCTGAATTAAAGAAATCGAAATATCTCGCTTATTATTTATTTTTTGTGAAAAATGTTACATAACAAAAGTTTCTTTAAAAATAATTTGCGATAAGTTTTCTTCCTTGAAAAATTTTGATAGGACTGATATGTAATCAGATATATGAGTTTTAAAATTAAAATAACTGCCATGTAAGGCCGTGTAATGAATTAAAAAACAAATGACTTCGTCTATAAGGGGCCTTGGACAGCAAAAATCGAAAGCTATGAAAGATAGCCTACAGAGAATGTTTCTGTGTATGTATGAAGTAATATCGGAAACTAAATTAACCGATTTGTATAATTAATTATTATTTCACCATTGGAAAGTGTAGTTTCTCTAGATGGACATAATGCCATAATGTTATTACAGTAACTTCTGATATAATATAATATAATATAATATAATATAATATAATATAATATAATATAATATAATATAATATAATATAATATAATATAATATAATATAATATAATATAATATAATGTAAGTTACTTTAAGGGTTCACAACCGTAGTGGGCCAAGCGCCATTTACTGAATACGTAGAAAACAAGGGTTAAAATTAAGTTATTACCATAATTCAATGGAAACCTATAACAAGTGAAATAAAATATACACATTAAATCTAAATGATGTCAATCTTCATTAAACTATGATTGCACGTAATAAAAATTAAGAAACAGGTTAAAGGAATTGTCATTGCACCAAATGAGTGTCTCTGGACCAAAATGATCGCATTTTAATTATTTGGATGCAATTTAAATTAAGTAACATATTAAACGATTTATCCTTCTATCAAACACGAATGTTCCCTGGATCAAACGTCCTATTTTAATTATGTAATTACTTTATATTTATTTCTAACGGGTGCAGCGGAGCGCACGGGTACAGCTAGTTAGTAGGCCTATATATAAATGTTATCAAAGAGTCAACTTGTCTGCTCGATTATAAATAAAATCTAAAATCAACTAGGGAATAACACCTATATCGAAGTTAATGGAATCAAAACGTGGCTTTATAGGCCTACAACATTGCTACTGATTTCATCTTGGACGAGTTAACACAGGATAAGATCGCACAAACTTACTTTTATGAATTGCTTACAAGATGAAGAAAACTAGTTTTAGGATATTCAAATGATATAATCATTGTTGAAAAAAATTTTTTCCATTACCCTCACAAACATGGCAATCCAATAATTTGAACAGATTGGCCCACCTCCAAATTCTAACAAATCTGTTTGCATCTCTATTGAAAATATACCTAATCATTTAGACGACAGACCACTTTGTATTAATTAATGTACGTCTCGTGACCAGAATATTGTACGAAATGGAAATATAAAAATTGGAGATTTATCCTTCTAAGAGGTGGAAAAATTCAAATATCTTGGAGCAACAGTAACAAATATAAATGACACTCGGGAGGTAATTAAACGCAGATTAAATATGGGAAATGCGTGTTATTATTCGGTTGAGAAGCTCTTATCATCCACTCTGCTGTCCAAAAATCTGAAAGTTAGAATTTATAAAACAGTTATATTACCGGTTGTTCTGTATGGTTGTGAAACTTGGATTCTCACTCTGAGAGAAGAACATAGGTTAAGGGTGTTTGAGAATAAGGTGCTTAGGAAAATATTTGGGGCTAAGCGGGATGAAGTTACAGGAGAAGGGAGAAAGTTGCACAACACAGAACTGCACGCATTGTATTCTTCACCTAACATAATTAGGAACTTAAAATCCAGACGTTTGAGATGGGCAAGGCATGTAGCACGTATGGGCGAATCCAGAAATGCATATAGAGTGTTAGTTGGGAGACCGGAGGGAAAAAGACCTTTAGGGAGGCCGAGACGTAGATGGGAGGATAATATTAAAATGGATTTGAGGGAGGTGGGGTGTGATGATAGAGACTGGATTAATCTTGCACAGGATAGGGACCGATGGCGGGCTTATGTGAGGGCGGCAATGAACCTTCGGGTTCCTTAAAAGCCATTTGTAAGTTAGTAAGTAAGTACTAACATAGGTTCTCTGAAATAGGCTGAAACAATTGTTATTTGCGGATCGATTTTTTCGATAAATAGGCCTACACTCAACGTTCTGTCAAAATATTCTTTTTGCATTAGTTCTCTAATTTGAGGTCCAACAAATACATCCTCTTTTCATAATAATATACACAATTCACTCAATATTCAACAGTGTTATTTGATTTCTTAAAGTATCCGCGCAATGCTTGTAATTATTTTTAAAACCAACAACTAGATTATCAGTCTACATGTCCGTAATTATAAATTTCTAAATCCAAAACACAAACTGCACCTTGACCTGAAATAATTTATATAATTAAATTAAGAAAATTTCATTTACCCTAAGAAGATTTTCATTATAACGGCGGTAGTTTTCCTCTAAACCAGTTTTTTTAAATTTCCCACAAATTTACTTTCCCTGACTTACGTCCTTTAACAAACCTGAGTCAAATATTTATAATGTATAATGATTTATTTTGAAGACGGTATTAATTATTTGTATGTTAAACTAAATTACTTACTTACTGGCTTTTAAAGAACCCGGAGGTTCATTGCCACCCTCACATAGGCCCGCCATCGGTCCCTATCCTGAGCAACATTAATCCAGTCTCTACCATCATATCCCACCTCCCTCAAATACATTTTAATATCATCCTCCCACCTATGTCTCGGCCTCCCCAAAGGTCTTTCTCCCTCCGGCCTCCCAATTAACACTCTATATGCATTTCTGGATTTGCCCATACGTGCTACAGGCCCTGCCCATCTCAAACGTCTGGAATTAATGTTCCTAATTATGTCAGGTGAAGAATGCAATGCATGCAGTTCCGCGTTGTGTAACTTTCTCCATTCTTCTGTAACTTCATCCCTCTTAGCCCCAAATATTTTCCTAAGAACCTTATTTCAAACACCCTTAATCTCTGTTCCTCTCTCAAAGTGAGATTCTAAGTTTCACAGCCATACAGAAAAACCGGTAATATTACTGTTTTATAAATTCTAACTTTCAGATTTTTTGACAGCAAACTGGATGATAAGAGCTTCTCAACCGAATAATAACACGCATTTCCCATATTTATTCTGCGTTTAATTTCTTCCCGAGTGTCATTTATATTTGTTACTGTTGCTCCAAGATATTTGAATTTTTCCACCTCTTAGAAGGATAAATCTCCAATTTTTATAGTTCCATTTCGTACAATATTCTGGTAACGAGACATAATCATACACTTAGTCTTTTCGGGATTTACTTCCAAACCTATCTCTTTACTTGCTTCCAGTAAAATTCCCGTGTTTTCCGTAATCGTTTGTGGATTTCCTCCTAACATATTCACGTCATCTGCATAGACAAGAAGCTGATGTAACCTGTTCAATTCCAAACCCTCTCTGTTATCCTGAACTTTCCTAATGGCATATTCTAGAGCGAAGTTAAAAAGTAAAGGTGAGAATGCATCTCCCTGCTTTAGCCCGCAGTGAATTGGAAAAGCTTCAGATAGAAACTGGCCTATACGGACTCTGCTGTAAGTTTCACTAAGACACATTTTAATTAATCGAACGAGTTTCTTGGGGAACTTATATATTTCATTACGAAGTCATTATAGGTAATATAATTAATAACATAATTGATATTATTAATGAGAATGACAGTTTCATGTAGATCCTGTATGTTTGCTCGAATTTCATCTTAAACTTTCCACTATGTTAGAGAGAAAGAATAGATTTCCTTAGAAAAGGGTATCACATAATTATCAGTTTTCAGCAACATAAAAACTAGGCCTATCAAAGTAGTCCGACTGTCGTTGGCCAATTGAGGATCAATAAGCTTAGCGATTGGCTTAAAAAGTTAACATGGACTTAAGCTATGTCTCAAGATTTCGAGACTGGTTCTATACTCGTAGGAAAAGTTGTAAGGTCTCCCTGTAACAGAAAGGTTATTGTCGACAGGATAGATTTTCAATAATATGAAGAAAGTTATATTTTTGTGGGTGTACAAGTAATAAACATCTACGTAGGCTATATGAATACAATGATTTAATAAAGGCCTTATATTAAAATGAGAGAAAACCAATGTTTGCAGTAAATGGCTTAATTCCAACTTCCTTTCTTTAGATATATCTAAATCAACTTTAGTTCCTTTTTCGTTAACAGCTGCCAGTGTTCAAAATTTAAAATTTAGCGATAAATATAGACTAATAATACACAGTGAAAATTGTTTAGATCCCAAAAGTTGTAAATGTCCACCTTTGAAAGACGCCATGTATGTCAAATATCTGGGTATCATTATTGATCAGAATTTAAAATGGCCTCATCACATTACTTATCTTTGTAAGAGGCTTCGTAAAACAATTTATAAATTCGTTAATCTTCGATGCTACTTACCTATTAGAGTTCTACGAAATGTTTATTTGGCCATTTTTCAGTCTATCATTCAATATGGTATAATTGTTTGGGGTGGAAGTACAAAAATTAATCTTAGTCCGTTAAATTTACTACAAAAACGAATAATTAAAATTTGTTTGAAGAAACGTTTCGATTATCCAACTAAATTAATTTATTCTGAATTTAATGTATTTAATATTGAACAAATTTATAAGTATACGCTGTTAAAATTTTATCATAAAAATCGTAATAAGTTTGTATTACAGACACACAATTATGACACAAGACGAAATATTAATTCAACATTAGTAGAACCTAAATGTCTCACATCTGCTGGTCTAAAGCATAGCATACATTTTGGCCCTCGGTTGTACAATGCTTTAACTAAATTACACCCAGAACTTCTAACATGTAACCCACTAACATATAACAAGAAAATTAGAAACGTGTTAATATCTTCAATTTGATTAAATAAATGTATAGCCTATGTGTATGAATTAATCAACCTATATTATATTTGTATTCTATAATTTTGAAATATATATTAGTCCTACTTTTCACGTGCGATATTATTCTTCTCTAGTGTTAATATTATATTATATAATTCCATTGCCGCTGTAATTATATTTTAGTTCCTATTTTATTTTACTTATTTATTTATATTATTATTTTTTATTTTAATATTATATCTGAACTGCGACCGAGCACGAGCGCTGCTCATTCGGTCTCAAATTTTGTTAATACTACTGTATCTTCTTTTTATATTGCTTGTATTATTTTATTTGTATTTCTCTTTGTTTGTTTTGTAATTATATTTCTTTATTCTGTATATTTGAAATAAATAAAATTGAAAATTGAAATTGAAATTGAATGTTAGTAATAAAACTGCCTTATTATTCACGTAGGTACTTTTATATACTCGTATGTAAATAAATTACTCAAACTGAACATGACACTCTTACATTAAATCTTTTGAGAAATGAAGTAGTATTTAAAATTATTAGATTCCATAAAATCGCATTCCGTTTTGTGCTGTTGTAAAGGATGATATTTCACAGCTTAACAATGGTTATCACTGCCTGGCCATGCATCGTGCTGCCGATAAAACTGAATGAAAAATAGCTCTTAACGGTCGATGATGCCCGGTTAATAAAAGAGTAGAGAAATATACTGGGGGCCTATCGCGATTGTTAACGGTTCAATGGTCACGTTTGGAAACGACAATTTTGCTCGCGAGCACCAACTGAAGCGGAAATATGGCTGCCTGTGCCATAGAGAGTCGTACTTACAGATAATGATCTGCCAACAAGATGGTGGAAGTTTTGAAGAAATTGAGGTTATGGTGGAACTTGGAGTTATCGATATTCGTGTAGAAGGGGGGTGAAATCAAACGGTTAAGGATCAGCTCTTTACTTGAATTACTCTTCAATCCGGTCGTAATTCTATAGTCACGTTAAATAAAGGGTGTGAAGGAAATTATATTGTATTATTTTTAATATATATTAATAATCTTTTAATGATAGACCTTAAAGAATATGAAGGTGATTTATATTCTTATGCTGATGATACTGTTTTACATTTTAGTAGAAAAACTTGGACTGATGCTTATTATAATGCAAATTGCGACTTAAATTTAATAAAAAACGGTTCGATTTAAATTCACTAGTAATTAATAAAGATAAAAGAATAGCTATCCCATTTTCTTTAAATAATAAAGGTAATAAACCAATTTCATTTATACTACAAATTAAAATGCATAATTCTGATTGTTCCGATATAAATTGCAATTGTTCAGTTATTAATGAAGTTAATGAGGTTAAATACTTGGGTATAATAATTAATGATAATCATTTAAAATAGAACAATCATATTCATTATATTTGTAATAAATTACGTAAAACATTAAGTTACTTTGTTATTCTAAGAAATATTTTGTCAATTAACTGTTTACGTGTAATTTATTTAGCATATTTCAATCTATATTTATGTATGGCATTATAGGTTGGGGTAGAACTTTATAAATCCACCCTTTATCCGTTAATTTTACTACAGAAAAAAGTATTAAACATTTGTTTAAGAAAGCAGAAATATTACCTAACTGAATTGTTTAAACATTTCAAAGTTTTCAACATTAAACAAATGTATTATTTTATTTTATTAAAATATGTTCATAGAAATTTTAATAACTTTGAAAGGTATATACATAAATATAGAACTAATAATATGAATTCTCTGCGTTTGTCTGAACCAAAATGTAAAACCAATGCAGCTTTTTATCCAAGCATGAATCAAGGTCCCAGATTATTAAACAAATTTTATTCCAATAATATTTCAACCACGAATCCTCTCCAAATTAATAAAAAAATTTAAAAAAAATTGTATTGGATTTATAGTTTGGGTTTAAACATATTAAACACTATTTAATCTGTATTCACTCTCAATTTTAAATTTATTTTTGTCTGTATTGGAATCCCCTCCTGAGCACTAGTCTTACTCATTCAGGAGTGGGCTAGTTTATCTTTCATTGTATTTATTAACTTGTATTCATTTAAATCTTACTAGCAATAATAAATAAATAAATTATATTTTTCACTCAGTAAATAACGTACCTACTAATCTATCTAAACATATAATTTCAGAAGAGCTATTCAAGATGGTACACTTTATGTCCCTTTCCACTAGAAAATTGATAACGTTCTGAAAATTCTTTATTTTCTATCTTGTCTCAAATGAATGAAAGATACACATACCTCCCGACTATCACACTCTATAGTAATGAACAACTAATTTCAGATAAACAGTTGCAGGGAATTATTTCCTGCTTTATTCTTATACATTTTATATTTGCAATATTTTGATGAGAGAAATAATGTCGAAGCATTAAATGAAATGACTGAATTTCGTAGTTTTCTCTCTAACAGAATATATTACGTCTCTTTAAGAAACCCAGTTGAAGGGGAAAGTATGACGTCAACCTCACTCCAAATCTTTCAGACACGACTGACGTCCGTACGTCACTCTCAATCTCAAACTTGTTTCAGTGGCGGGTAGTACAGAAACTCATGTAAAAACAATCACTACTCTAAACATAAATTAGGATAAGATTGATAAGTTCACGCACAAACTATTAAACATTCATCTGTTTAGTGATTAACTGATCGCACACACCTGTTGTTTTGCACTAATGTATCAATCAGAGTGCTGCATTGGAGTTAAATCGCTCGCTTGAACTCGGTCGAGTGTCACGCCCTCGAGTGAGATACGATCAGTCGTGATACGCTCGTAATAAATAGAAGCACAGTACAAGGTCATCTCACCGGCATGTCTTATCTTGTATGGAAGGCGACAGATAAGATACACACATGTTTTGCTCACACGGTAAAAATAAGGCTTTATTTTCTGCGTTTATGACAAACGTTTAATGGAACAGTCAATGGAACGTACCAAAACAGGAACATGAAGTTATAAATAAAATAGTATGAAAAACTTCGATATACAGTTATTATTCCTAATTAATAATTGTTCAATATTTGATTTACCACATATATAATATGATAGGTCCATACATAGTGTTCCGCCTATATACTGCGACAATGTAGAAACGTTTTACAAAATATTACTGATACAGCAGTAGATTAATAACAATATTAGTACAGAGATAACGTCACAGAAAATATAATAAAACTAATAATCATGCTACACAACTGTTACAAAGATTGACACACTAATTATTAAAGATTATTACTGTTATTATTATTATTATTATTATTATTATTATTATTATTATTATTATTATTATTATTACTAGAAAACTTGATACAGTTCTTGTATTATCGTGATTGTGTTCTCCGTTTATAATAATTATATTCATATCCAATAACATCTGTTAGATGTGGCAAAAACAAAATAACTCCTGTGTGTGTGTGTGTGTGTGGGGGGGGGGGAACATTTACCTACAACATTTATATTACATTTTAAAGCAAATTTTGTAGTAGTACTATGAAGAGGTTAGTTAAACACTGCAAAGTTTTGAAATGATAAACATCTATGATGTTACTACACAGTTCATTACTGTAACAAGAACGAATGTCTAACGCTCGGCTTATACCGTTCGAGGATTTATCGCTCGTGACAATTTTACCCATCATGCATGTGCGCTACCTATCGGATTATGCTATGAACTACTTGGCGCTCGAGCGAAAACGTCCGATGCAGACCTTTGGTATCAATATTCGGCTGGATTGTGATAGTACACAGACGTAGAGTTAAGAAAAGATGACAGTCATTTAACCTCGAGCGTGCCGCTGATTTACACTGATTCATTTTAAAAAATGCTCCCAACAATATGTTGGTCCAAACATTGCAATTTTAGGACCTGCAACATTTTTCATGTCAAAATAAATTTCTATTGCCAATAATTAGTATATAAATGTCGACCACGTTTCCCTAAATGTTTTTATGAAAGTGTTGGAAATAAATCGTTTAACCATTTTGTCATTTATCAAATTAAAAAATCCCCAATAAAAACAAAATTTGCCGACCACTGCTATAGGTGTATCCAGTATAGATATCTGGACGCTTTTCTCTTCCATCTAGCATGAATTATTTTTGTACTTTCACCAAATCTGAAGATATATTATCAAACAAATGATTTATAGATTAATCTGTATTCAGTAATGCGTTTCTATTCATCTATTTTCAAAATGGTATAGCACATGTCCTTGAAAGAACACTATAAAATGTAAGATTTTTTGTTATATTTTCTTGTATTTATTCCCTCCATAAATTGTTATATTCTCTCCACAAATACTTTCAATTATTTCGAAGTTCAATGCGCTAATATGAAATGAATTGCATGTGCATGTAACTAATAATATGATTCTATAAGACGAACCCGGAAAAAAAAAATATTCTAAAGAAAACATTAAACAAACTGAAATGACTTCAGCATTATAAAAGAATTTTTAAGAGTAACTTCGAAAATTAACTTATTTGAGGATAGATCATAGCAACAGATCAACACTGTGAAGACCATGCAAATATATTGATACATGAACAAAGACGGTCAGACACAAACGGACTGACAAGTAGAACGTACTGATTTTTAATAATTTGATCCTAACTTCTGTAGTGAGTCGAAATGTAACTTGCTTGCATCTCATTACCAACATGTATTCACCCCAAACGAGAATAAAAATGAACAGACTACCTCTGAATTAGAAAAAGAACTTATAGAAAATATTAATAAACCGACTGTGCCAGAGAAAATTTCTCATACTACTCCACAAGAATTGTCTCACTTCATTCAAAGGCTTCCAAATAAAAAATCTCCAGGCCATGATCTTATACCCAACATTGTACTAAAGAAGCTCACCAACAAAGCTCTTGCTTACTTGACGATAATTTTCAATGCTGCCCTTTTAATTGGGTACTTTCCTCGAGCCTGGAAGCTTGCTGAAATCATTGTTTTTCATAAGCCTAACAAACCTAAGCACTTGCCATCAAGTTATCGACCTATTAGCTTACTGCCCACGCTATCGAAATTGTTTGAGAAGGTTATTCATCATCTCATTTCTAAATTTACGTTCCAAAACAAGATAATTCCAGATTTTCAGTTTGGCTTTCGTCCAAAACATTCTACAACACACCAACTGCAAAGAGTCACTGAATTCATTATAAAAGGCTTTGAAGAAAAACAGTATACTGCCACTGTGTTTCTGGATATTGCCCAAGCATTTGATACTGTTTGGCATGATGGTTTAATGCTAAAATTATATAGAATTGGTTTTCCTGACTACCTCACACGCATCGTGAAAAGTTTTTTATCCGAGCGTCAGTTCTCAGTACGTATAGATGGCATTAAATCAACGCTTCGTCCAGTTTTAGCCGGAGTGCCACAAGGATCTATACTGTCACCACTTCTCTTCAACATCTTCACATATGACATTCCATGCTTACAACCGTCACACGTAGCTATGTATGCTGACGATACAGTTCTCTTTTATTCTCATAGTAACCTAAATACTGCAATCAGCACTCTTCAGACATCCTTACAGGAGCTGTCTAAATGGTTCTCTGACTGGAGATTACTACTCAGCATTACCAAGACAGAAGCTAAAATCTTCTCTTTAAGGCCTATTCATAATCCACCTCCTTCGGTTCTTCTAAATGAACAAGTTACATGGCTCTCCAGTCAAGAAGCTGTCAAATATTTGGGAATATTATTAGACACGAAACTCACATGGAATGCCTATATAACTCGCATTGTTACACTAACCTCTTCTAGAATTCGAAAATTATACCCTTTGGTTAATAGACGTTCACAAATTGGATTGGACTGTTCAATGCTACTCTACACCTCGCTTGTACGACCTCTTTTAACTTATGCAGCGCCAATGTGGGGGACTGCAAATAAGACACACATGCATCGCCTACAAGTTCTCCAGAACAAGTTCCTGCGTACTGCAACAAATGCCCCCTGGTTTGTAAGAAATCAACAACTGCATCAAGAATTGGGAATTCTTCCACTAGACAGTGCATCCTTTCAATGTCAAAATCTTTCTTCAACAAACTTCCTGGCGTTCCTGGAGCTGTGACATATAACATTGGAGCAAGATCTTGTCAGCCATCTCGACTTAAAAGGAAACTCCCTCAAGACATTCTTCTTAATGATACTGACGACTCTTCATAACACAAAAAATCATCATATTTTTGTTCACACAATTCACAAAAATGTTTAATTAATTAATTTAAATTAATTGGAGGAGCCTTTAGAGCCAACTTCAGCATGATATTCTGCATGTGATATTCCATAATTTAACAATGGTCTGTATAGCAAGTTTGCTGGTCGACCAATATTAAACATAAAAAAATAATAATAATAATAATAATAATAATAATAATAATAATAATAATAATAATAATAATAATAATAACTTCTGTAGTCTGTGGTTTCTGTAACCTTAATCGATCCTTACTATCTCTAGTCTATGGATGTTTTTGTAATTATAATCGATCCTCACATACTGTATATGGTCTATGGTTGTTTTGGTAATAATCGATCCTTATTATCTGTAGTCTATCGTTTTAGTAATCATAATTATTGAGCCTCACATAATTATGTAGTCTATATTTCTTTCCGTACCCTTAATCGATCCGTACTATCTGTAGTCTATAGTTGTTTTCGTAATCATAAGCGATCCTCACATACTATATGGTCTATGGTTGTTTTGGTAATAATAATCGAGCCTTACTATCTGTGGTCTATGATTGTTTTCGAAATCATAAACGATTCTCATGTAGTACAGATTCTATCTGTAGTCTATGGTTGATTTCGTAATAATAATCGGTCCTATTATCTTTAGTCTATCTTTGTTTTCATAATCATAATTGATACCCATATACTATCTGTAGTCTATGGTTGTTTTCGTAATAATAATCGATCCTATTATCTTTACTCTATCTTTGTTTTCATAATCATAATTGATACCCATATACTATCTGTAGTCTATCATTGTTTTCGTAATAATAATCGATCCTATTATCTTTAGTCTATCTTTGTTTTCATAATCATAATTGATACCCATATACTATCTGTAGTCTATGGTTGTTTTCGTAATAATAATCGATCCTATTATCTTTAGTCTATCTTTGTTTTCATAATCATAATTGATACCCATATACTATCTGTAGTCTATCATTGTTTTCGTAATAATAATCGATCCTATTATCTTTAGTCTATCTTTGTTTTCATAATCATAATTGATACCCATATACTATCTGTAGTCTATGGTTGTTTTCGTAATAATAATCGATCCTATTATCTTTAGTCTATCTTTGTTTTCATAATCATAATTGATACCCATATACTATCTGTAGTCTATGGTTGTTTCCGTAATCATAACCGATCCTATTATCTTTAGTCTATCTTTGTTTTCATAATCATAATTGATACCCATATACTATCTGTAGTCTATGGTTGTTTTCGTAATCATAACCGATCCTATTATCTTTAGTGTATCTTTGTTTTCATAATCATAATTGATAGCCATATACTATCTGTAGTCTATGGTTGTTTTCGTAATAATAATCGATCCTATTATCTTTAGTCTATCTTTGTTTTCATAATCATAATTGATACCCATATACTATCTATAGTCTAGGAGTGTTTTCTTAAACATAATCGATCCTTACTTCTATAGTGTATGATTGTTTTCGTACTCATAATCTTTATCGATCCTTACTTTCTGTGCTCTCTTGCTGTTTCCGTAATCATAACTGATCCTTATTAGGCCTACCTGTAGTGTTCATATACAGTACATGTATGCAATGTAGTCATTAGGTACAAAGGCTGTCAAAATCACATTAAACGAAATTAAACTATACATGAAGATACGTTGTGGAGAAATGATTGTAAGGGAATGTAATGGACAACGTAACAGTATAGGGAACATATTATACCGTAAGATCTCCCTAATAGGTAAGTATTGCATATTATTCAGTTTAATCCCATGCGAGCCTAAGACGAAGTAACAGGTAAGATCAAAAGACGAAATGTGGCTGAGGTGAAAACTGGAATGTGAATTATCGTTTTCATCAAACATGTAAATTATTAAACGTCACATTACAGATCCATTACATAAAGAGAAATATGAATAAGAAAGCTAAAGGAGTTGTTTTATATTACAAAGACAATGAACGTATTATGTATATATCACCATGTATATTAAGTGTCATATTACAAATCCATATCACGGACATAAAAGAATTTGTGCGAGATCGTGCGTATTTGCTTGTTTTCCTCACAGAACCAATACGCGGTAAGTGTGAAATACCACATTCAGTATTCCCAACGTAACACACATAACAATTTCCCTCTTCTTACCGCTTAAGCGCGACATTCATTTTACTGCTTTAGGCTTTTAACATATAATTTTTAGAGACGTTTCACATAGTAATAATTATAAATTGGAAACTTACCACTGCAATTTCACCTAAATTGCAATGTTAATTATTGTTTTTAAATATTTGCAAAAATTAAGTAAAGTCTACTACTCCACGAAACTTATTGCATTCCTGATACAAGTAACATTAAGGAAGCCGTGAAAAAATCAACAAGATTCTAGATGCCGATGTTATTACTGCAATATGTTATATAAATAATAATGTTAAAATATTAAAATGAAAAATAAATCATTACATAACCTTACCGTTTGTTTTAAGTTCGCATTTATAGACTGGGGGAAAAAAAAGACAGACGTATATCACGGCCTGCAGGAGTATAGTAAACACAGAAAACATTTTATAGCAACAATGTTGAAGAAAGATATTTTGGTTTTCCGAAGTTGCCGTCATTAAACAGAAATCAACATGGAGATTTCATTGAAACGAATTAGAAATTCGTCTTTCAGGTATGTATAAACGATCTTCACACAAAATAATGTACGATACACGAGCGGTATGTTTGTTTTCATGTTGTCGGAAATTAAAAAAGCTCAACTACGTTTCGCTTTTTCAATCTTTTCCTCGGACATGAAAACGTCAACATACCGCTCTTGTAACGTATATTACTATTTCATTCATATAACGAGAATAGTTAACATAACACAGTTGTGCAGATAGAAGAAGTGCAATTCCAACAAACCTTTGAGCACGTACTCGAATGCTAAACTACTGCTGGAGAAGAAACGATTCTCAGCACATTCAATAAAGGAAATCTTGTGAAATTTATTCATGAGATATAAGAGACGCAAGACAAGAAGGGGCTCGGCAGTAATGTATGAGCTCGTACATCAAAATGACTAGGAAATAAGTTGAAATCTGCATTTCCTCGCAAGCCAGGTTTGGAAACTGTAAATAACAGGATATGTTCAGCGACATATGCTAACCGATCCATCTCTGCAGTGCAAATAGCCACTTCGTCAACTCAGAAATCTCCCGTGTACGCTGGCGGTGCAATCGTATGAGGAATGTCTGTTGGCACCGGAGGATGAGCTCGAAATTAGATGCCATTCTAACTTTCGAGAGAAAAATATACAATGCAAAGTCGGAAATGCAATAAAAGGAAAACATCGAAATGTTATCAAGTAGCGAACTGAGTGGGAATGTTTCATTCTACCGAAACTCTTTTAACTCGGTCTCAGAGCTTATGAAAGAAGATATCTTCGATGACTATTTTTCCTATTTTCATTGTATTCGTAACAGAACTTTTTTTTTTGACAATCTGTTTATATAATACCAGCTACAGAGAAAAAACTTCAATGAGTACAGAGGTTCAAATCATAACGACATTTCACACATCGATTTCTGTTTCATTACTGTTCCATACTGGTTTTCAAATATAGACCAAACATGTTTTTCTCTTCTTGAATTTCTTCTTTGTACCTACTGGATGTGCATTGCTGTTTTCTTTTCATTCTACATTTATATCCTATTTGATGCAGGTGGTAATTACATGTTTGCATTAGTTATTATTCCTTAAAATTCCGGTGCCTGACTGCCATCGCTTTCATTCTCTCCGTCACTCTTCACGTTGTCAATGTAATCACTAGTTGTGAAAGTCTGTAACAAATAATATGGCAGGTTTAAATCACTACCGTTACTTGCATAATTTTCATTTAAATTTTTCACTTGTTTACATAATGACGCTGTATCAACTGCATGGTTATTTAGCGTCGATGGAATTGGTGTTAGCGAGATGATATTTTGCGAGATAAGGCCAAAGATTCGTCATAGATTCGCCTTACGATTGGGAAAAAACTCGGAAAACCCCAACCAGGTAACCAGTCCAAGTGGGAATCGAACCTCGCCCTAACGCACCTCCGAATCAGCAGACAAACACGCTATCGCCTCGACGAACTTAAAGGAGGAACGAAGATTATTTTGGTGAATATGCATAAAAAATATAACAAAATATGAACAAAAATAAAAGATGCAAAGATATTCCTCTCTTGGCTAGTAAAGCATTCATTCGACTAGTGTTTCGTCTAAATTAATCTTCAGTTAAATTAAAAGCTGTTACATATTTGTTGAATGTCTCATTTTATGTATTTTCCATACCTCAATGAACAACTTTTTTCCTGCGTGCATGATTTTCTTTTTAGCCAAATGTATAGACTCATAGAATTGCTGCAAGTTTGACAATGTCTTGTTGGATTGTTAAAAATATTAACTGTGCAGTATTTAGTAATAAGTCATTTCTAATTTTTTAGAATTCATAATTTTGTGAATATAAGATAGGCCTATTTATCTTTCGAGTCCATTTTTGGTTTCGTACATACTTCCGTTAAATTGTCCAACAAAATACATTTTTCTGGAATTTTGTGTGTGCAATTTAGAACAAATATAAGCAGATATTTCTAATTTACTTCCACATAAAAAATGTAAATGTAATACTGATCCTCATTATTACTTCCCCAGGCAGAATTACAGTTCCTCTCATACATACATAACTCATTAATTAGATATACAATGATGATTATTGGAGGATAAAAATTCGCTTTGGCGCCGGGGATCGAACAAAGTGCTCTAACCACTGAGCTACCCCGAAGTTCAATCCACAGCACCGGATCGAATCCCCCTCCTCTAGCGTTTTTCCCTTTGTGACCTGACTCCACAGTAACATACACTGATGGGCGAATTAGTACCGGTACTGTATATGTTATGGTAACAATGTTTATTATTAGAGGAGAATATCATTGTTACCATAACATATATCTTCTGTAGGATCAAAAATTAATCTTTGCGTAGAGCTAACCCTCTTCTAAGTACAGGTCACAGAAAAATTTGAGAAACAAATTCGATTAATTATGTAATATTTTTCTTTCTTTTTTCTTAAATTAACTAAGTTTAAATGTGAAGTTTACAAGCTCTGCTAGGTCCTGAATTAGGTGTTCAGAACAAATAAAAATGCATGAAACTTGTGCACATTTGTGTTTAATGAACTCCATTAGTAAAAGCCAAGACAGCTCTTCAGAATAACAGCAACTAAACCTTGCTGGGGCTGTTTCTTCAGACTACTTCGACTAGTGAGGTTTGTATGTTACCTAAACACAGAGAAAGTGACTTGTCATAAGGACCAATGACAAGAAAATTGAGACAGGTAAGTCAAAAACTCCCTAACTCCAATAAACCAAATTTTGCAGGAGAGAGAAAAAACTTATTATTTCTCTTATCAACTTTAAATATTACACATTTATCTATTAATATTGTGTAAAATGACATTCTTTATTAATTAAATACTTCAAACCCTAACTTTTTACATTATCTTACGCTACAATTTGAAATAAACACTGCTGGAGTTAGTGGTTTTCTGACTTCCACAGTGTATTAATTAAGAAAAGTGAATAAATATGAGACATGTGAAGAAAAAAAAAAGATAAGTATATCATAATTCCCTTATGAAACATTGGAATATACGAGAAAATGGAAGTTTATTATTAAGATTAACATTGCTACATTTTTTTTTAATTTCAAATATATGAGACAGAAAATCACAAATTACCATGAAACACATCAAAATACACAAATAAAACCACAAACAATATTAAAATGTTAACACAGTCTCATTCATGTTACATATTCTGTTTTTTCTCTCACTCTCATGTTCTTCCTGCGCATCTAGATTCTAGATTATTACCGTCCGCAAACAGAGTTTGGTAATTCATCCTACTTTCCTCAGAAATAAACTGCATTAAATTTTTGCAAGTCCTTTCGCTTTCCTCTTTCAATAGCAATGCTGAATTGTACTTTAGTTGACTGGGGAATGATGCATCTGTATTGCGTTTCTGGAAGTTAATAGACTCGATATTGTGCCTTTAATAGTCTTACTTACATGGATTTCATAGATTTTTGTGACATTCTGAATACCGTATCGAATCACTTTACTCAGCTGGTTGAGCGATAATGTTGCCACTTACAGGGAAATTAAGCTTGGAATGCAAAAACTCTCTTATTCCATGGAGTAAGTGGAGTTCTGATGTCCACGAGTTTTAAAACAGCCCCCAGAATGCAGATGAATGTCGATATTAGTGTATTCTTGCCTTCCACGCGTGCGGGACAAACTAAAAAGCATCATCCAGCCCATAACTCAATTTTGTCAAACATTGGAGTTAGTGGATTTTTGATCTCTCTGTCTCAATTATTGTTAACTTTTAATACTGAGATCTGTGTTCAGTTTCTTGAAGGAATTTGCTTATCAAATTTGATTATAACTTTCAGGATAGATTGACAATCTAACACGTATGGTCAAAGTTATAGCAATTCTATGAGTTTATACATTTGGAACAGTAGAAAAGTGATCGAGAAATGGGGTCAAGTTATTACAGAAGTCTAAAAAGAAAAACATGTGTAACAGTTTTTAACTGTCACTGAAGTTTAATTCAGACGAAACACTAGTCGAATGAATGGTTTATAAGCCAAGAGAGGAATTTCTTTCCATCTTTTATTTTTGTTCATATGTATGTACGTATTTATTTACACTGCAAGTGGGCAAGCACCCGGTGGCAGTGGTATATACAATATAAACAATACACAATAAAATGATAAGCAATACACAATAAAATTTACAATACACAATACAATTTTACAACACATATACAATTTTATACACAATACAATAAGAATACACAATACAATTTAACACAATAATAATAACACATAAATAAAATACCTAATTTTACAACACAACCTACATAATTATGTATAGGTCCTACATAAGTTTCAATAGTCTTTCACTTTACTCTCATCTCATTCCCTGTAGTGGCACTATGACGCATTTCACTAACACTTTAGCACACATTTCACTGACACTCTGTAACACATTTCACTGACACTATAGAACACATTTCATTGACGCTATAAATTATCACTGATCGGAACTGTTCACTGCACTGTAAAACCATAACTTCACTGACTCACCTCGCTTCACTGATACAACAGTTCAAATAGGTCAAATAATTACATCCTTATGCATATTTATAAACAGAACTACATTTAAACTAAACATTTCTAGTCTAAGGCCCTCTTACACGCTATTTTTAAATAATTTACAATTCAAACCAAGGAAGTAAACTCGTCAGGCTAGATAAATACATGTCACCTTAAAAAATTAAATGTTTAATTTCACCTTAATTTTAATTTGCACTTTATACACAACTTTTTAAGTTATTCTTGAATCTCCTTAAGGAAGGACAGCCCTCAAAGACCGCTGCAGGTAAGTCATTCCAATCATTTATAGTTCTATTTAAAAATTAGAATTTGCCTACATCCGTTTTCTGTTTCCTACATTTGATTTTAAAATCATGATCGTAACTACCATAGTACGTTGGCTTTTCTCATTGGACTCTACTGAACAAGAGTTCCACAGAATATTATGAAGTTTAATTACAACACTACGTGGTTTTTAACATGATTCTAATTTTATGACTTGTAATATTACATTTTAATTATGGAGATGTTTTGTACACCATTAATCTAAAACAGTTTATCTACCACCAATGTAATGGCTACACAGTTTGATATTGTGATATTGTATAATTGTGCCTGAAGATGCCTGAATGGGCGAAAACGTTTGCAATTTGTAATTCATGTATATAAAACGTAATGACCATATAATATAAGTCATTATTTTACATTGATTTGTCTTTTGACTGAGTAACAAATATTATATTGTGTTTATCTATAATAATTGACAATCTGAATATTTCCATCATGCTTTCTAAATTTTCTTATCAGCTTTTCTGATTGTCCGTGCCTCACTGCCGTAAGTTAGAACTTATAATAATGTAATAGGCTAAAATGATTCACGTTGAATCTTTCGCACACTACTTTTAACACTTGAATATAAATATTTGATTAAATGGAGATCTTACTCGTGTTAATTAACTTATGTAAGCATGTGCGGCTTACAGCTGTTTCGGTGCTACTTGACACCATCCTCAGAGCCTTCTGTGTCTCGGCGTCATCTCAACTTCGCTGCCTGTTGTGTGGGTGCGTTCGTGTGATGAACAGTTGTATCAAATAGTGTGTGTGTGTGTTCTGAAATTGATCTGTGTGTTGAGAATTTGATTAGGGTGTGTTTTAGTGTGTCTGTATATTTCATATTGTTCTAGTGTGTTGAGTTTTTGGTTTTTGGGTTGTAGGTATATGTAGAATTTCTGTTATTGCATGTGTGGTTAGCATTAGTTATGTGTTCGGCATATGTAGATGTATTGTGTCCCCTGGTTATTGCTTTAATGTGTTCTTTGTATCGAGTTTGGAATGATCTGCTTGTCTGTCCAATGTAGAACCTGTCGCAACTGTTGTATGTGAGTATGTATACGCCTGTGTGGTTGTATTTATTTGTTTGTGTTGTTTGTGTGTTTAGATGTCTTTGTAGTGTGTTTTCTGTTCTGTATGTTATGTTGTATTTCTGTTTTCTGAATGAGGATGCGATGTTGTGTGTGTTTTTGTTTTCATATGTTAGTGTGATGTATTTCTTGTGTTCTTGTGTTTGTATTGTGTTTTGTGTGTTTTTGTGTTTGCTGAGTTTTAGTTTTGTCTTCCTTATGATGTTGTCTATTATGTTTGAGTTGTAACCATTTTCTTGTGCTATGCTGCATTCAGGACAATGGTACACAGATTACTCAACATACCATGAGCCAACAACATTACAATGAAGAAGTGAACACAATCAAATACATAGCACAAGAAAATGGTTACAATCCAAACATGATAGCTAACATCATAAGGAAGACAAAACAAAAACTCAACAAACACAAAAACACACAAAACACAATACAAACACAAGAACACAAGAAATACATCACACTAACATACGAAAACAAAAACACACACAACATCGCATCCTCATTCAGAAAACAGAAATACAACATAGCATACAGAACAGAAAACACACTACAAAAACATCTCAACACACAAACTACACAAACAAATAAATACAACCACACAGGAATATACAAACTCACATGCAACAGTTTCGACAATTTCTACATTGGACAGACAGGCAGATCATTCCAAACTCGATACAAAGAACACATTAAAGCAATAACCAGAGGACACAATAAATCTACATATGCCGAACACATAACTAATGCCAACCACACTTACAGTAACATAAATACAGACATGGAAATCCTACACATACAACCCAAAAACGAAAAACTCAACACTAGAACAATATGAAATATACAGACACACTAAAACACACCCTGATCAAATTCTCAACACACAGATCAATTTCAGAACACACACACTATTTGACACAACTCTTCATCACACGAACGCACCCACATAGCAGGTAGCGAAGTTGAGATGACGCCGAGACACAGAAGGCTCTGAGGATTGTGTCAAGTAGCACCGAAACAGCTGTAAGCCGCACACGATTACATAATTAACACGAGCAGGCCTAAGATCGCCATTTAATCAAATATCTAAAACAATTGTTTAAAATTCTTAAGAGAAGTTAGTCGTTAACATGGGAAGGATGTAGAATTATTAATGTGCTTATATTAAATATATTGTTTTTCTGAACAAATATATACAGTATATTCCGTGGATTTGTATTCATTAAATGTGCTCGTTCAAACAGTGGCGCTATAATGACCAATAACACACATTACAAAGTAGGACCCGCTTTGCAAAGCACTACGGTCAAAAGATCCATGCACTAGTACCGAGGTAAAATTCTGCTAATGTAATACATTAAATGTACAACTGTTGAATAAATCCATATCTAACTATATAATGCATATTGAATTTTAAACACTATGTTCCAAAACCTACTTCCTCCGAGTTATTGTAGGCTTTCACTTCGTAGAAAAACTATTTAAGCTAGATTTATTACATTTTCAGACCATAGGCCTATTAACAGATGTACAGATATACCAGATAATTAGTATTAGTATTAATTTATTTAACCTGGTAGAGATAAAGCCGTCAGGCCTTCTCTGCCCCTCTACCAGAGGATTACAACTATAATATGAAGAATAAAATTACAATTAATATTAAATTTACAATTACAATTACTATACAAATTAAAGTACGACAAGATTACCTGATAAATGAAAGCTAGACATTTTATCATAGAAGTTAAGAACAAAGAATATTTTTGTATTTACTGAATTACAAATTAAACCTAGAATAACAAAATTCTATAGTGATGAAATTACCTGATATTGAAATATTTTATGATAGATTAAGAGAACTATTTACAAGAAACCATGTCTGAACGAGTCTCAATTACTGACCAAGTGCCTAGTAAGTTTGCGTTTGAATTCAATTTTATTTCGACAGTCCCTGACGCTAGCAGGTAACGAGGAGGTGCGATGGGATGGTATTGTTAGTATTGTTTCATGGCGAGAGCGTGTGTTCAGATTGTGGTGGGAAGAAAGGTAAGTGAAGCGAGACGACAGGTACGAAGGAATATAAGAGTTCAAGATTTCGAATAGAAGGAGAAGAGAATGTAAATTTCTTTTCTTATCTTTTCTAATGTTACACTATGAGGTCTATTAAACTGTATTAAAATTATTCCAATCTCCATTTAGTTATACGATATAAAAAACCTATTTCCAAATTTAAAAAAAATTCAAATATTTCCCAAAACCATAATATTTAAAGGAACCCTAGCATTTTTACCAAGAGTACTTTCTATTATTTCTAAGTTAATGTGATTGAATTTTTTAAAATCTGAAATGTGTAGGGAAAATAAGGTGGTACCAATGTATCTAGCACATATGTACTTTAGTTATTAATGAAAATTTACTTTCGTTACAAATTTCATCAAGAACCAAAGCAATTCATTAGAACTCGAACGTATAGGAATTAGAGTCCTGCAAAACCGGTTGAAAACCGAAGGAACTTACATAGCGCTACTGAACGCCTGGCTTTATAGGCAGTATGCGAAGTACATCTACTTGCGTACTGCCTCAGCATTCGGTTTAATGAGTATTCGAGTTGATTCGATCTCTCTGTGGGTGGACGGCTCTGGCGTATAAAATGAAGATCACAGTGAACCATCCAGATATTATAGCTGCGGATCATCAAGAGGAACAAGCAGCATGCAGCGTGAAACTACAGACGTTGTAAAGCGTATATTGCAAAAAAAAAAAAAAAACTTTCGGTATCCACAAATTACCAAGGTTGTAATTTTTACTTACGCTAGAAAACTGAATTATAATATTAAAATAATGACACACTTAAAAAAAAAATTAACTCGATCAATAGTAAAACTAGAACAAAAATAACTTTATATCTTCTGAAACCTATTACAACCAATGCTTTTAGTATGTTTACTATGACTAGAGAATTAAACGTAATATAGGTTTTTCATTCATTTAAGTGAACCTTATCGCCCCGTACAATCTGCAGGGTTATTTCACTTCTACCCTGTATATGAATAGCTACTGTTTTGGAGGAATGCATTTAGAGTTCCATGAATAAGTGTTTCCACCAAGCGTAACTTTAGACTAGTAAAACAGATTTATTAATACATAAACACATGAAGTCAACTCTGATCATGTAGTCTATGATAATAGGCCCTAATAATAATTGTGAACATCAAATTGTTGATATTAGCACGTGTGTAATAAAATAGTTCTTTGAATGACACTTGTTTTCTCTGAAGTAGATCTTTTCTATACAGAATGATTTGTTTCTAAACCTTGCTATTCTTTTGTTATTCGTAGTTTAGAAATGTGTAAATTATACTTATTTTGTACAGAACAACCACCATTGGAAGCCAAAGTAATCGTATTGTTGAAAATAACATTACTGTTTATCTTTTTAAATTGATTTCTTAATAAATAATATTGAAACTGATTAGAATAATTAAAAAGCATGCAACTATTGTTTTAGAGGTAGGCCTATACATTTTTTTTAGTTTAAAGTACATACGTCATAGTGGGCTTATGTACTTATTTCCTTGAATTGTAATTATATTTTTTAATATGTTTACATTATGATATTTCACATTATACATTACATCTATTTTCTTCGATTGTGTCCATTGATCATTTATTTGTTATTAGTCAAATTACTGCAAGTTCGAAATACAAAAATAAATGTATTAAAGTGTCAAATTATTTGTATTCCTATTTCAAGCAAACATATTTTTGTAATTAAACAAAATAAATATCCTTCAATATTATTACTCTGTTTGTATAGCCTACTGAGAAAATGTTAAAGAGTTATTGTAGGATGAAATGTACCTGGGGTTATTTGGAGATCGTATTTTCTTCCTCCTTACCATTTCTTTCTGTGTGAGATTTGTGTTCTAAATAATTCGCGATCTTACATGAACTTATGTAATATCGATTATTGGGTTATACAAATCGAACAAGATTCAGTCAATATGTGACGAGAAAGAGTTACGACGTAATCAAATGATGAAGTTATGACGTATACTGTTTAACACTGGTATAGAAAAACGCCAGCTATATAGCGTTTATTAGTAAGAAAAATATACATGGCTTGTGCACGTCTTGTTCTGTGAAAAACTATAACATTGTTTAACATATCTATAAGCAACTTTCATTAGTAAAACTCTAAAAGTTTAAAATATAAACGATACTTATAAAGTTACTGCAAGTTCAGAATAATAAAGAAAATATAATAGTGTCGAATGAACTGTAACAGTACTTGCAAACACTTTCTTTTTCAATAAGACAACGTAAATTTCCTTGTTACTCCGGTTGTGTACTCGAAAAACGTTAGTTTCATGAAAATGCGCCTGATGTTCTGTCTACTCTGCAATACATCAGGCGTAACCCTCGACAACCGAGTTATTCGGCCCGATGTTCGTCGTAGCCGGTTGAGCTCCGACCGGCCGAATCTAAACCGGTTGTGTGCGCGGTTTTGCAGGTCTCTAGTACGGAATACAATAAAGAGTGTAATGAGGAGGTAGCAAGCAAAAAATTACGTATTTTTATTGGAACCAGAGTTATGAAAAATGAAACTTAGTTATATTTTCGCAACTTTCGCTTAATAAACAATTCTCCTTAAAATGACTATCCTATGATAATAAATAGTTAAAATTGCAGACCCTACTCATCAGTACAGTAGTTTCTGTGTCAGAACTGCCCTTGGTGACTCATGCAAAATAAGCTGTAGAACAATAGTCGCAATCCTGTCAATTAGAAAATCCAAGCCAACATTCATAACAGAGCCAAACAGTGCATGTAATCGTATGGCCGTCGTAAAATCTCTCTGACAAACAGACTGGAATATTACACAAAAAGTAATCCTCTCATCTCGCATTATTATCCAGACCTCGTTCAACCCATTTCCAGATCAGAATTACATTTGTAAAGGTTGAAGCTTTTAGACATGGATTAAAAATATAATAAGATAATTTAATGAAGTGAACTTCTGTCTGCAGAGCGTGACAGCCGCTGCATGTTGACTGTAGAATCTGTGCCAACTGTCTTCTGCAAACCTCATTCGATTTCCAGAACAGAGTAACTTCCTCGTGATCACGCAGTAGAGCACTGTGCATCTCTGTTAACAGCTTGTCACCCTGACTCCTTAAGGCTCATTCACAATGAAAATTAAACATAACATAACCGTTAACTTAAGAATGTAAACGTTACAGTAAAGTCAAGAAGTCATACCATGATTCACAATGGGAACATAAACATAACAGCAAACATACTTGGTAACCATGGAAACATAACAACGACGCCATTTCCTCATATTCTGTCGTATACTTCAGCGCTCTACGATTGTGTTCTGTTTGTAAATCACTTAAGCATAAGCATGAAAGTTTGGAGTTTGCAAACTTTTATGTTAACGTCTTACGGTAATGTTTATGTCAATGCTTATGTGAATCATTGTGAATGATCCCATTTGGTAGCCTGGGCGCAAACTTCTGTGTTTATGTTACGGTTGTGTTTAATTGTCATTGTGAATGGGCCTTTAGAGTAGCTAACCTTTTTTCAGATATTGAAGATCTCAACTAACACATACACGAAGTTCAATACAACATTGCAATAATGTAAGCTGATGAGCTTTCTCACGGTAATGAGACTTACGTCCAGTTTCTTCTGTGCTTATTCTAAATGTCTATCATTTTTCAATCGACAGGATTTAGTTAATAATATCGAAGGAGTTAAGTAATTCACTACTAATTTTTATCAAATTGCTTCAGATAAAGCGAATACCAGATTATGCTTGTACCATTACGCCCAATTTCTGTACAGAGTAAATCTAAATGTAGTAGTCATACTTCAAGTGTAAAACTATTTACCGATGAACTATAAATTTGCCGATATCATAAGGAAATATGTAACTACATTCGTGTTACAGGAAAATGTAACACGTTCACATGTAGAACTTCAAGATCTACATTGAAGAAGATGACGTCGATGCTAGGAAAACAGATGATGCTGTAAAGCCTTGGTTTTTCTGAACCGACGCATGCGACGTGCGAGATGCGAGACCCGCCTCGCACAAATCCAGACTATACGAGAGATAGTGAGTGGTTTCTATGGCTGCGAGATGCATCTGCAGAGCAAAAGCATGACGTCGAACTGAACGCTGTGGGCTTCTGTTGATCACCACTCCAATTTTCCATGATAACAATAACAAAATGGCAAAATGTTATAAACAATATTTAATTTTTATTCGTTGCTATCTCTATCTGTTATCAAGGATTACCATTAAACATTTCAAAATTTCCCGATCTTTTGGGCCACCTTCTATATAACATTTACTAATTACTGTATAATTTAATGTTTCGATAGCAGCTAGGCCCAATGCAAAAGTCGTCCTGTATTGCAGTTAATAAACCATAAGGCTAACCAAGGAATGTGATTTACTCTTTCCTTACCGTTTTGGTTAGGAATTGCAGAGAAGTACATTATTGGAATAAGGAAATGTAAGAGCAGACAGTTTCCATCTCACTTCAGTTCAAAAGGAAGCGAGGGTGTTTCCACTGCAAAAGGAGTTCACGCCGAACTGCGTAAAACGTTCGATTTCAAACACATTTAAAATCATTACTTTAGATATAATTTATAATGCGTCTTAGAGAACATAATTATTATTCCAAGACAGTTTCAGCAATCATTTGGGATTTGCTGTACCTTTATGCAAACAAAAAGAAACGTCAAATATGAAATGAAGGTGAAATTGAAGTCAGGGTATTGAAGACATAAAAAATGAGCGAGTGAGCGAGTGAGTGAGTGAGTGAGTGAGTGAGTGAGTGAGTGAGTGAGTGAGTGAGTGAGTGAGTGAGTGATGGGATGGGAATACATGTATGAAAGAATGGGTGGCTCGATGGCTAGACGGAAGTGTGGGTAAGTGAATGGGACAAATTAAGAGAGACAGAGTCGGCTGAGTAGACGGTTAGACAGACAGATAGACAGACAGACAAGTAGAAAGATAGTAAAGTGACTGATATTTCTTTGCTCTGGGATGTCGCAGGTAAAATAAATAAATGACTTATATGCAGCAACCACTATTCTTGTCCTCCAATATGGGGGGAGTAGTTTTTCTTCGATTAAATGTAATTAAACTTTCATTGAGTCGTCAAAAATATGGGTAGGGTATGAAAGTAAAACACTTTCATAATTCTTATTTATAAATTCAGTGTAATTGAAAGGAAATATTATGAAATTCAAATACACAAACTGTAAGAAATAAAACGTATGTATAGTTGCAATGTCATAGGCAAAACAAGGTCATTTTGAATTCCCTGAAGATATGTAATACAGTGTCCGGGTCCGTACAGTAGGCCTATATGAAGCTAATATTTCAGAATTCACTACAGTTAGAAAAGATATTAAAATATTCTTTTATTAGACGAATGATAACAGTATCCTCAAAATGTTATCGTAATATTATGGACAATATTTCCTAGCTTTTGAAGAAATATACAACTTACTAGGCCTACTCATCGCCAGGCTAAATATAAGGTAACCAAGTTTCCGTATGGTTATGAAATTGCAGTACAATATATGAAATAAATCTATGAAATAAATAACTACTCTATTATATCAATATGATTGTAATCAAGCATGAGAAAGTCCTTTTTTCATTTCTGCCTACCGTACTGAAATTTTATTCTGACTATATTTCTTCATTTTTATGTCTTCTCTGGAGTATGCTATCGTCCTGTTGCTCTGTCGTAATTGAAGAATTTAGAATATCACTTTAATAGTAACTATTCGAGAGTCTCTTCATATATGATGAGAAACGTTTTACATAAAAGTGTAACGTTGAAATATCTCTTACTTCTGGAAAACCTTATTTTAACATAAGCTTCAGGGACATCATTTCATTTTTACTTGCATTTTTATTGTACCTGCATTTCTGAATGTACTTCACTCTCACCCCTTCACTAATGTCCTTGCTCCGTGTGTCGATGTGTTGTGTCCTCTGGTTATAGCTTTAATGTGTTCTTTGTAGCGAGTTTGGAATGATCTGCCTGTCTGTCCTATGTAGAACTTGTCGCAACTAATACATGTGAGTTTGTATACACCTGTGTGGTCGTATTTATTTGTTTGTGTTTTTGTGTGTTGAGATGTCTTTGTAGTGTGTTTTCTGTTCTGTATGTTATGTTGTATTTCTGTATACGCCGATCACATAACCAATGCCAACCATACATACAATAACATAAATACGGACATGGAAATCCTACACATACAACCCAAGAACCAAAAACTCAACACACTAGAACAATACGAAATATACAAACACACTAAAACACACCCCGATCAAATCCTCAACACAGAGATCAATTTCAGTACACACACACTATTCGACTCCACAATCCAACACATTCCAACAATAAAACACACCCTCCTAACAGGCAGAGAAGTTCGAGATGACGCCGCGATCTAGTAGGCTCTGATGATGGTGCGTGATGCACTGAAACAGCTGTAAGCCGGACGAATATTTCATATTTAACACCAGTAAGTCCACTAGTTCATCAATTAATTATATTCAAGTGTTAAAAGTGGTGTACGCAAGATTAAAAAATGAACAAAAATTCATTACTCTTTTAGCGGCAAATAAATTATTTTTAAGAAATCAATTGAATTTGTTTTTTGTTCGTAATAACGGTATGCATGTGATTACGATGTTTAACAGGCGTTGTAACGGTAAAACGATTGTTCAATCATTATTAAACACCCTTATCGTTTAAATGCGATAGGCAAGGTTGAAAGTTATGCGTCGGACGTCAACGCTTCCAATGCGGTTAAGCATACATGCGGGAGGTAGCGTATAACCTCATAAAACAAGCAAGTGCATTGTCATTTGGGGGAGGGACCAGAGGGGGGTGATATTTATGATGACAGGATAACGATTTTGCGTGCAGGGATGTGCGATAGGCTGCATAATGTTACACCTCGCAGAGCATCCGCTAATAAAGACGGTCTTGTCAACAGTATTTTATAAGAGACGGGAGGAGTTTTATTGTATGCAAGAGATCTCAATCAAAATGGTGTAACTTATCTGGAAAATGAAATTTAAAACATTTTCAAGTTCAGCTGTAGTTATCTAAGTATGTAACAAGAGATATCAACTGTCCCATCCACTAATAGCATATCACATAGAGGCAGCAATTTATATAATAAACTTCCACAGAAAATCAAAGAACTTACCATAAGAAAATTAAAAAAAGAGGTAAAGAACATTTTATTAACACATATGCCATTTTGCACAAATGAATATCTAAATTTAAAATTTTAGAATTTAACGTTTCTTGATACTGCCTTTGACCATTTATGTTTCAGGTAACTCAGAGTTGAAGAAAAGACAGGGAAAAGCAAAACAGAAGATACTAGATAGAACAGTGGAGACTGAAGATCAATTTGCATGTCACTTAATATTAAACTGTTAAATTTATTTAGAATTAAGTCTATTTTTGTATTATATTGTATGTTATGTCATTTTTCTTGTGTACTGACGACGTCATGAATGCTTGTAATTCTATTCGGCTAATAAAGATCTAATCTAATCTAATCTAAACCTTTCTGTTATAATCAGAAACCTTCTCGACTGTATTCACATAGAAAATTATCTTCACTTGGTTTCTCCGTGATTGTAAGATATTTTCTGGTTTCGTATTACACATGAAAAACGGCGGAATTTCATGCAATTGCATGTTTTTTTTTCTTGGTCAGTTTCGGTCCCCTACGGCCATTTCCAACGGACTCCTCACGAATATTCACACGTTTATCACTGGGATTGTGGCGCTGGAAATCAATTTAGAACACTTTTCAATTTTTATTGTACAATATAAATGCAATTATCACTACATTGACACAATAATTCTTGCACGTAACACAGAAACAACTTCGGAACCGTAATTAACAGTCGCAGTTTCACTTCACTTCCACTAGATGACTCTTTGAGTTCCAGCAGACGCGTAGCAGGGATATCAATATCGGCAAACGAAATGAAACTGTGAGGAATGTTACAAGAGGTGTGTAGCACGTTAGGTTAGGTAGATTAGGTTAGGTTTTGTTAGGTGTGTAAGATAATATGAATGGTTACCACAGTTGGCGACAATCCAATCATTCTCCCACTCCACCTCAAATAACGTCACAATGACGGAATATGGCCGCCTTCTTCCTTCAAGTACGACGATTTTCCTATATAAGTAAGGAACCTATTTAGGGCGGGTCGGGTGAGACCACAGCTCTACCAGTGATCACATCGAGTTTTTACTATTCCACACTACAAAACTAAGGTATTTTCAGTGTTTGTTTTTAATTCCCAATACTGGCAATACATGGCTGAAACTTCACTTTTTTTTTTTTGGCATATTAAAGAGCAGAAGCGGATCTTTGCCGCTCATGGTTTTTATGTTCGAATAAAGCCAACTTTATTTTGCATAAATGCATATTTCGAGGGGTTTTCCCTTTTAAATGCATATATATTTTTGTTTTGCATATTTAAGTGCAATATCTTTTCTTGTTTTTTTCCGATTTACTACCTAATTTCAAAACTTCTCTTGGTAAAAATAAGAATAATAATTATTTAATTACTGTTAAAGAGATGAAGTTGTTGCGAAGCTAATGGACTCTTGTCTCTAGAGTACAAGTTGGTTCGTTTTCCATTTTAACATTAGGCTAGCTGCTGTTTTGTGTACATACTAGCCGTGTAAGGTAATTTGGTATTTAGACACCTGCGACAAGTGGCGTACGCAGAATTTTGTCATGGGGGTCATCATTAAAATTGTTACTTATTATTATTATTATTATTATTATTATTATTATTATTATTATTATTATTATTATTAGGTTGGTGCATAAGTTCGTAGCGTTTTTTCTTAAGTTTGTTAAACACATCAGATACACACAAGAGAGAAGTTAATCATCAACAATATATTCTGCTTCACTATATACAGCAGTCTGCCAACGCTGGACAAATTAACAATTACAAGGAAATTCACAACCTCGCAGCATTTTTCCAGCACACTACAGCATCACATGTGTTGGAAGAGACTATAGCTACTAACACGTAATCGGAAACGCGGAAATGGGAATGGGAAATAATCTGAGGAAAGCGAGAACACTGGACCCAACCACGTGGTCTGTGTTGCCACATGTACATTTTACAAGTTCAGTATCACATGCTTTTGAAGAATATCAGCTCTTGTAAAGTCATATTACCATTATTGTTATTATTGTTCAAAGCGGTGGCCGATTAATTTTTTATGTTAAAAATAATGCAGTTTGGAGTACCTACTTTCAACTTCAAATATATTTGTACAAAACTGACAAATTGGCTGTTGCCCTATCTAGTAGACAATGAATGGAAGTGAATTTCAGGGGCCAAAAAAGATCTGCGATACTAACATAGAACTACTTCCTCTTTGTTTTATATAAACCCAACTTTAACTTTCAAATATCCTTGAAAGTTTCAAACCATGAATAGCAAGCTATCTTAAGTGCAATGAATAATATTTGTGATTTATAATTAAAAAAAAAAAAAGTTTATATGATGTCTTTCATAGCTTTGCGTCAAAACCGTTTTTATTGTGCTCCTCCTACATGTATTAAAGTCTGGTTGAATGCTACATCGTTAGATGGCAGCGGTAGTGAGCTTGCTGCACGACCAGTCGGTTTTTATTTCCCGCCCTTACTCTGATTCAGAGGAGGATCTCCTCCCTAACCGTTCATTCACTTGCTTTAAAACTCTGCTTCTTTCTCTGGCCGCTAGTGCGCTGTTGTCTATGTGTGTTAATTGCAGTAAAGGAGGAAAGGATTGGTTTTCCTCCACACAAACAATCTCGCATCTTTCTCACAGTTATCTAGCAGCACTTGAGCCCGATTCGTTTAAAACTCGATCAACCGAGGTTTCCTTATAGCTGAGAACTTAAAAATTATCGAATCTTCCTCGAATTCCAAGGTACATATTTTATTTGGTATTTAATTTCGAAAGAAGAAAAATGTGAGGAGGACGTTCCTCCCTTCCCTCCCCCAAGGAACCGCCACTGACTTCGACAGATAATCTGAGACTGCTATTCGAAATCTCTATGCTGGAGAAACGCTGGTACTGATCTGTGGTCCACAATCCTAATCCGAAATAAACTAACTACATTAACGAGATTCGAAACAAGACATCTAAATTCGATGAAAAGTTTACCCTACGTGTTATAAATGCTTTAGTGAAATTAAATGTTTAAATATAACGAAAAATAATATCAGATCATGACACTTCTAACCCTACTTAAAATACAAGTTGGAAGTGAAATAACTAGGTATAGACGTTAAGAGCACTACGAAAAAACCTACATTATATTTTGTTGTGAAATTTACTGTTAATTAGATAATTAAGTATAAACTTTCAGCAGAGTGGCAACATCACGTAAACTCTCGTGGCAGTCAATGAACTTCAATGGCAATAAACCATTACATAGGCTATCTGCAAGGCATAACCTCTTGGGCTTACAATGTGCCATCTGTCTTTGAACTTGAATGTAAACAGAACACTACGTAGGCTGTTACCCATTGCCCATAACCTGTCTATGAACTTCGATATAAACGAAACATTACGTACTTTTTCATTTCCATTAGCTTATTAAAAGTTATTCATAATTTAATAACACTTAAAAACAATGTTCAACGCTAGAGTCATTAGACATCAAACCACAATAAGAACATTGGTAAACTCACTTGAAGCATTACACCAGTGATGTCAAAGCAAGCGCATTTTTCTGACCTTGACGTCGTGCGCGGGCAGCAATCGCTAAGTATGGAAAGAGGAAGGGTTGTGTATATGAATAAGCAACCTGTTGGATTAAGAAAACAGTGGTGCACAAACTTCAAACAGAACGTGAAATTTTATGTCGTTATTTTTATATGGCTTCTTTCTGTTTGATATTATCTATATTTTCTGTAAAACAAAAGTACTAACACCTATTTCTTAATATTGCACTTGTGTTTTAAATCTTAATAACATAATAGAGAGTTAAGAAGGAATATTCACTTAACTTCCATAGTAGTAAAATATTATACTGCATTAAGTGGATGAAACACATCATTCATAAAGAAAGTGATATTCCAAAGAAAGAGATTGATTATGACATGATAAGTTGGAATTTATATTGATGGTATTTTTAGCCTTACAAAAGTAATCAATAAACTAATCAAAACAATATTACAGTACAAAGCAAAGTTACCTAGGTACTGTAACTGTTTTAAGTGTAACTAATATTACATAACAAAACTCTTATCGCATTATGCTTTTAAGGTGATATTTGTGAGCAACTTCCTATCATCAGAATATTAAATTATTTTCTCGAAATGTCTCGAGCTATAGAGCTGACATTTTTACAACACATGGGCACGTATCTTTTCCTTATGATGTAAGAGTAGTTGCTTTGTTAATTCATTTCCTTACAAACAATTTCCATGAATATTTTCAAAATTTTCAATACACTATCTTCAGTAATACGTATATACGGTATATTATATTT
The DNA here is from genome assembly GCF_040183065.1 of Periplaneta americana. Lineage (NCBI taxonomy): Eukaryota > Metazoa > Arthropoda > Insecta > Blattodea > Blattidae > Periplaneta > Periplaneta americana. The sequence continues at coordinate 162,402,664 of NC_091131.1, forward strand.
AGGAAAACATTCTGAAAGGCTGCTAAATAAATAGGCCTATACCTGAAAATTTCACTTTTTTATAGAAAAGTTGAGAAAATATTTCTTTTGAATAAAAAAAAAAAAGAAACTTGTGAAAAATGAGCATTAAAATTAAAACTTGCATTCTTATAATGCACTTATACTTCTCAGGCAAATCTAAAAATTAACATGGATACAGTTTTAATAAGTTCTCTTCCCTTTATCTATTGAATCAGTGCTGGCCATCCCTGAATATAGCTCGACCAAGCGGCATATACCACCTCTTTCGTCTGTCTCTTTCCTTTCCGCTGTAAAGCGCTCAGGCTCTTCTGGGTTCTAAAGTGCGCGCTTGCTCCTGTGGGCATCAATTGACATGCCTGCATTACACGAACATTTCAGAGGTAATATTCAAAATGTCCCCCATTCGCTTCTACACATGCTTGACACCTCCTCAACAAATTTTGATGCGTCCTTACGAGAATCCCTTACGAGGATTATATCCTTAGCTGCCTGGAAAGTAAGCAACAGTTCTTTAAATGTTCTAAGTGCAGTCCAGTGCGATGTCCCAACCTCTGGAGCAATATCGCGAATGCTGCATCCAGGGTTTTCTTTCACCAATTTAAGATATCCTCCTTTTTGTCGATTATTTCTTTTGAGCTTTGCCGCTCACGGTTACGATAACCTGGAACAACCATGCCAGTATCACGGACCGCTGACGGACTGCGATAAATGTATCTGGATTTGGAATATTCCTCTCAGGATATCGCTGTCCTTAAAGCACTTCAGCTACACAGGAACTACTACACATCGTGTTTCGCCCCTAATTAATAGGCCTATCATATTAAGATATTCGCTGTTTAACAATCGCAGCATTATCTGATACACGCAACCACTAAAAGACAACTCCCAGGCTCTCCAAAGTAGGAACTGATACAACAATGAAACGAACTCAAGTTTGTCTATCGAGTAAACGACCCCCACCAACCACCCCTCTACGCACTGTTACAACAAGGAAACCAACTCAGGTTTGTCTGCCGAGTGAACGAAATCCATTAACGACCCCCTCAGGTTACAACGTTGCAACCTCCTCGAATTTTAAAATGCTTAAATTAACCTTACATTTACATTAAATTTACTTGAAAATCATCCACTTTAATAAAATGCTGAGAGAAAAAATAATTCTTCATTGGTTTCTCTATCAACATAGACATAAATCACGTTCCCACTCTCAACAGTTGACTCAGTCATTTAAGAAAGGGCTCAATCCATGTTTTTCCACAATTGAGTCTTCTATGTGTATAAGTTCCTAGACGGTACACCCATCTATTCCGCAGTATAGCATTGGAGAATCAAGCTGTCTCATATATCGTTCATTTTACAAATGGCTCAATTCATGGAGTGGAGACCTTTCTAAAGTGAACTGGCAGCATTCAGGAACTTATCTTATCTGACAGTAACGAATATAATAAACAGAGATTATGTACAAGCAATGCAATGCAAAATGGAGTCAGATAGAGACAGTGGCGGTGCGTGAATAAGCGCACAAGAGCACGTGAGCACCTTGTTTCCATTAATGCACGACTAGTTTTATTATTTGATACCGTATTGACGCAGTGGGGATGAATAATATCAGAATCGAGTATATTAAACTTCCCGCATCTTGCATAAACTTCTTATGTAAACTTGGCAACATCCGTTCACGTACAAGCCGTGCTCTTTTCAAGAAGGTTACAGGAATTTCACGCATGCGCGGGAGAAAATTGTCTTTCTCTGGCCGCTTATGACTCGTCAAGAGCACAAAGCGTTAAGTGAACAGTGAATCTATCCTACAGATGTCAGGTGCATCGATGCTATCGTTCACGTGCTATATCTCCAGGAAGAAATTTAATAGTCTGTATTCTAGCTTGTAGGTGTCAGCAGGTCACTGTCGGAACGTTTACTTTATGTGGATGAGTGTACAGTGTTGCTACGAGAGTGTAGTTTGTGAATTACTACATTTCAGTGTCAGCATAACAGCATAGTTTGGCTTTCAAAGACGTGCTGGCTGAATGTGATGGTGGTATGAATTTAAGTATCTGTATGGTAGTGTATAATATTTAAGAATAATATTTACTGGCATGTATTTATAGTAATCAATCTATGCGAATGGGATTACAGTACTGGTATAGGCTATAGTGTATCAGTGTTTTGTTTATGAATCAAAATATATTACTGAACACACGCTTTTGTAAATAACGGCATTGTGGTATGTATTTATTTTTAACAAACGTAAACAATGAACTCTGTTCAAGTAATTTGGAACAGTAAAGAACTGGGTAAACTGGCTTACCAGAAAAAACTGGAGATAAAATGACTGGGTTTCATTATTATTATTATTATTATTATTATTATTATTATTATTATTATTATTATTATTACTATTATTACTATATGTTCTTTTGAAGTTATTTACGGTTTTTTCGATAGTGAAACATTGGAATCATGACATTTTATATTATATATATATACTTACTTACTTACAAATGGCTTTTATGGAACCCGAAGGTTCATTGCCGCCCTCACATAAGCCCGCCATCGGTCCCTATCCTGTGCAAGATTAATCCAGTCTCTATCATCATACCCCACCTCCCTCAAATCCATTTTAATATTATCCTCCCATCTACGTCTCGGCCTCCCTAAAGGTCTTTTTCCCTCCGGTCTCCCAACTAACACTCTATATGCATTTCTGGATTCGCCCATACGTGCTACATGCCCTGCCCATCTCAAACGTCTGGATTTAATGTTCCTAATTATGTCAGGTGAAGAATACAATGCGTGCAGTTCTGTGTTGTGTAACTTTCTCCATTCTCCTGTAACTTCATCCCGCTTAGCCCCAAATATTTTCCTTAGCACCTTATTCTCAAACACCCTGAACCTATGTTCCTCTCTCAGAGTGAGAGTCCAAGTTTCACAACCATACAGAAGAACCGGTAATATAACTGTTTTATAAATTCTAACTTTCAGATTTTTCGACAGCAGACTGGATGATAAGAGCTTCTCAGCCGAATAATAACACGCATTTCCCATATTTATTTATATTATATATATATATTATTTATTTTTATTTTAATGTACCGAGGTACATATGATTTTTCCATGCAGATATTCTGCGTCATCATACGATGAAAGAGTAATGGAACGGGGAAAAATTCTCTCCGGCGCCGGGATTTGAACCCGGGTTTTCAGCTCTACGTGCTGATGCTTTATCCACTAAGCTACACCGGATACAACCCCGGCGTCGGACAGAATCGTCTCAGATTAAGCTCCAACTCTTGGGTTCCCTCTAGTGGCCGCCCTCTGCACTACGTCATAGATATCTATGAACGCAGGACCGAAGTCCACACATGTGCTGAGGTGTACTCGATATGAGTGACTAGTTGGCCGGGATCCGACGGAATAAGCGCCGTCTTAAATCACGCATATACTCTTCATCGTATTTTATATTAGGCTTAACGTACGATTTCAAATTCTCTTCGATTTTGGAACACATATAATATTTTATCACGAGCCGCCACTGGATAGAGAAGTGTGTATTTTTTCAGGCAAAAAACGAAGGAAAGGTGTTCGAAATCGCGATAAATATATGGCTTGGATTATGAAAAAGTAAAATTGAAGGCATTGAGCATGTGAACTATGCTGGAAAAATTGTGCCAGCAAGGACTGTTAAATACAAGTACTATCTAAATTATTTTCATGACAATTTTAACATAGCACGTGCATAGCTTGTGAAGACCTTCTCGTTAAAGTTAGAAGACCTACTTTAAATGATCGTGCTAGAAAGATGGCAGCAGCGGAGCTCATGATTCATAAACACAGAGCCCAGAAGTTCTTCACATGCATGAAATAGAGAAAAGAAAGGTGCCTGGAAAGTAACAGTGTCTTATCACTGTGCTTTGATTTCATGCAAAATTTGGTTCTTCCACGCATCCCTGTGCAAGATGTATTTTACCTTAGACAACTTTGGGTTAATGTATTCAACATTCACAATATTGCAACTGGTCACTGTGTCATGTATGTTCATCACGAAGGATAAGCGAAGAAAGGAGGAAATGACGTGTGTTGATTTATTTTTGACTATATTAACCCAGATAAGACTGACGTCCTATATATAGGATACCGGACGTTTCACACAAATATGTTAATAACAATGACTATGACAGACTAAATTTAAGAAAAAAAAATTGGAGGCAATTTATAACACATAAGGATTATGGTATCATGATTGCCGACTATGAAAATCTTACACAGCAATGTTAAAAAAATAAAACATTCCGTCCTATATATAGGACGACAGTCTTATCTGGGTTAAAAACCATGTGTCGAGAAGTGATACTGAACTTTTGTACTCGGACGGATGTGTTGGGCAAAATAAGAACCATGCTACGGTTAGAATGTGTGCTGCATTAGTTTAAACTCAAAAGTTTAACAAAGTAACTCATTTCATCCCTCTAAAGGTAAGCGTTCACTACATCGTATCGCGCGCATCGCCTCTCGGCAAATCCGTCCACGTTTCTCGGATGAGCAACTTTTCCGATGCGTGCGATCATGGCCATCTTTAATAAATCAATTTTAATTGCTCAACTGTTACTATTGTGTTGTGCCATGTTCAGTTTCGCGCCAAAATGGCAGACGGAAAACTTATTTCGCGTGTAGAAAATTGCGAAAAATTATATAATTTGAGGCGTTCCCATTACAGTAATCAAGTCGTTTCTTATATATATAATGTAACCAATACTTCTTTCGTTTCTTCCTCTTCAATTAAGACGCATGAAGCAATTACAAATTCTTATTCGCTAACAGACGTAATTATTAGACCTAACCTCAACCCCTCTGCTTTCGGTACGACGTCATGTTTTAAACAGCTGATAGGGGAATCCGATGAGGCGATGAGGTGGAGCCGTTAAGTGAACGCACTGCACTTAAAATATCCGTGGCGTGCGATTCGTACGAGGAGTGCGATAATGATGTAGTGAACGCTCACCTTTTTTTAAAATTAAATTTAATTTTTTTATAATATATCTATCAACTATTAGACTATAAATGGCATACTATGTTAATGAATTTTTTTTCTCTTTTTTTGTTTTTCTGTTTTTCCGCTTTTTCTTAAACTAGTACGTACACAAGACCCATGCCCAAGGCGGGACTCGAACCCACAACCTTTTGGACCAAGCGATAGAGACATGTCGTGCCCCTACCGCTTGAGCCATCCAGGTTGGCAGAGGGCACTCATGTAATGCTTGTGACAGGGACTTTGGTTTGATTAAAGATCAATTCGTAGGAAAGATAGGATATATTCCGTTACGGAATAAGTTTCAGTCATAGTCGCAGCTGCTAAAAATAATAGGCTTCTAGTGAATTTGGTGGAAAGTGATGATTTCGGATATTAGTAAATGGTGGTCTAAATTTTACAAAAAGATTGCATTTTGTTGAATATTTTGAACTAGTTTTGATATCTATTTATTTAATAACATTGTAATAATCCTAACCATATCCATCATGTTAAATTTCAGAGGAGTCACTTTTGAAAGAGCTCAACTCCATGACTTTCACCTTAAAATTACATGTATAATTAACGACAACGAAAGGTTACGCATCAGAAAATATTAAACCCTTCTAGTGCAATAATTTAGACTAAAAAGCAATTGAAAATAATACATTGTAAGAGAAAAAATGTTTTTTCATTCTATTGAAAATTTTACTTTCTTGTCATTGAACCCTTACGCAAATGACTGATTCGGTTATCTAAACAGAGGGTGTTAAAGATTTTGGGAAAATGATTTTCTTCTGAGAAAACTATAAACTTTATACATCTTGATTACACAACTTTTAACACTATATCACTTCGGAATATGTATGTTATGAACTTTCTTGTGTAAAATTGTAACGTACCTTGTTAACATGTTTCGACCTATTTTCGGTCATCTTCGGAACTGGTCGTTGTTGGTCTTGGTGCCTCTTGTTTCCTGTGTGGGTGCGTTCGTAGTGCAGAAAACGGATACAACCCCAACATAATAGACAACATAATACGTAAGACAAAACAAAACCACAAAAAACAGAAGAATACAACACAAACACAAGAACACAAAAATACATCACACTAACATACGAAAACAAAAACACACATAAAATTGCAACCTCATTCAAGAAATTAAACTACAACATCGCATACAGAACAAATAACACTCTATAAAAACATCTCAACACACAAACAACACAAACAAATACAACCACACAGGCGTATACAAACTCAAATGTAACACCTGCAACAACTTCTACATAGGACAGACAGGCAGATCGTTTCAAACACGTTACAAAGAATACATCACAGCCATAACAAAATTACAAAACACCTCCACATATGCAGAACACATCACAAATGCCAACCACACCCACAGAGACATCAACACAGACATGGAAATACTGCACATCCAATTAAAAAGTCAGAAACTCAACACACTAGAACAATATGAAATATACAGACACACGAAAACACACCCCAACGATATTCTAAACTCATAACTCAATTTCAAAACACATACACTCTTTGACTCTACACTACGAACGCACCCACACAGGAACAAAGGGCGCCAAGACCAGCAACGAACAGTTTCGAAGATGACCCAAAATAGATCGAAACATGTTAACAAAGTACGTTAAAATTTAATACAAGAAAGTTCTTATCATACATATTCCGAAATATAAACTTTACATCAATATGATTTTGACTCTTTTGTTATATGGAATATGAATTATTGATCCTCATAATTTGCCTGATTATTTTACTTCCTCCCTGTATAATCTCATAGAAATGGACTAAGGCCAAGGCATAAGTACGTAATAAGAATTAAGTAACAACAACACAACAACAAGGAATTATATTAAAACTTTTATTTCATAATATAGTCGTAACTGACGAGTTAATATTGATCACATCACTTCAGAAAATATTACTTCACTGTTATATTTTATTTCAATTTCCTGTGCTTTCACATTTCAATTTCAGTAATGGTAACAAAAACAAAACAGGACAAAATCCAGGTGTTCATATTAAGTGTAATCGCACAATCTACATTTTTCTCAGTCTCTTGCCTGCCGACCCGGAGTTGCGCTCGGGTGTGGGTTGTATTCCCGCTTGTGCTGATGACCTGGTTTGGTTTTGTCCGAAGATTTCCTCAACCGTAAGATGAATTTCAGGTAATCTCATTTCGCCAAACAATAATTGAAGTACGCCCCCGAACAACGCTGTATAGCACATCGATGTGTAGCACACCCTACACATGGAAAACACACTGGAATGTCGAATATCCATCCCCAAGTGGCAGTAATAGTCAGACATTTGAACCACTTCAGTGGAACAATGATGTATAGCAAACAAGATGGCGGACGCAGGCAGTATGCATGTTTCACAAAGCAATCTAAAACGTCTCAATATGTCGAGCAAACGGAAAGTTAACATGTATGAGTGATACGATATCACACGGAAGAAGCCACGGGACTCTGGAAAGCCATACAAAAGCGGGAAAGGCAAAGAGGTGCCTGGAAAAACCCTTCCAAATAAGATGAGTGGAACAACGCTGTATAGTGTTATTCTTACTGCAGAATTTTCGGTCGCCTGATTGAGTAGTTTGGGTACCAATGTTCCAACCACCCAACACAACAAAAACAAGCTGCATTTCGAACAATGGTACACAGACTACTCAACATACCAATGAACCAACAGGATTACAGACAAGAACTAAACACAATCAAATACAAAGCACAAGAAAACGGATACAACCCGAACATAATAGACAACATAATAAGAGAAACAAAACATAATCACAAAAGACATAAGAATAGGCCTACAACACAAAAAATACATCACACTAACATACGAAAAAAAATACACACAAAATAGCAACCTCATTCAAGAAATTAAATTACAACATCGCATACAGAACAAATAATACTCTACAAACACATCTCAACACACAAACAACAGAAACAAACAAATACAACCATACAGGCATATACAAACTGAAATGCAACATCTGCAACAACTTCTACATAGAACAGACAGGCAGATCATTTCAAGAACGTTACAAAGAACTGATCACAGCCATAACAAAATTACAAAACACTTCCACATATGCAGAACATCACAAATGTTAACCACACCTACAGAGACATCAACACAGACATGGAAATACTGCACATCCAACCAAAAAGCCAGAAACTCAACATACTAATCGATTTCAAAACACACACACTCTTTGACCCCACATTACACTACACAAACACACACTCCCAGTAAACACAAACAAAAGGCGTCAAGACAAGCAACAACCAGTTCTGAAAATGGCCGCTAGCAGGCTGAAACATGTTAACAAGGTAATATAAAATTTAACACAAGAAAGACAAGTTATACGTTTTCCGAAGTGATATAGTGTTAAAAGTTGTGTACTCAAGATGATATTTAAATGCTACAGAACCTTAAAGTGTTACATGCGTTATGTTATTTCGTGCCTTTTCTTTGTTTTTAATGTTTATAAGATCACAAATCCACGTGTTATTAGTAAGTGTTCATCAATAGAAGACTTACAGCATTGTTCCACTAAGTAACATACATCGTTGTTCCACTGATATTCCTTATAAAACTACTTCAATTTTAAAACATTCAGTAGTAGACAGCTGATTAAGAGTTCATATGTATTGTGATGATGTAATGTGCCTGTTACCTTGATATACGGATTAAATTATTGTGTATTTTTATAATATTGTTTCATGTGTCTACTGTAAAAAATGGAAAATGTTCTATACAGCGTTGTTCGGGGACGTACTTCAATTGTATAATCTTGACTTGGTCCACATTTTAAAGCTGCAAAGCTAATGTAAGATCTGTGAAATACAATACATGAAATAAGTAAGTGAAATAGCTGCTCCTTGTTTAATTTTAACTTACTTTCCTCCCTGCATCTACCTCAAGCCCTCCGTAACTTAAGACGTTGCTTGAATATACAGCTACTGGCACTGCAAGCTCCATGCTTCTCGCTTCGAAATATGCATCGTAGTAACGCTCTGAAACGGGATCGCTGGATTTCTCCCAAGTTGATTATATCGTGTCGTTTATTACGACGAAGTCGTAATGTAATAAAGAGCTCTAACATGGATGGAGAATTGAGCGATACAGTACAGTACAGTCAATTGTGTCGTATGGTAATAATTTTTTTTCGTGCATAAGTGTAATCTGTGACTTGAGCTGCAAGGGAACTTCTGTACATCGTGTTTCGCCGTAAGTTAATATCATAAACAAACATTGCTGATTTACTTCCATAAAAATCACAATAAATTTAAATTTGATCCTCACCATACGAGACAAAACTACAGTTTCTTTCTAAATACTCCCAAATGCCACACAACTGCTGGATTAAAACACAGCATGAATTTTGGACCCAAAATATATAATGCATTAACCCTTAAAAGCCTGAATTATTTTTCGTCAAGTTTTTCGTTTATTTCGTTATAGACTAATTAAATGGATGTAATTGAACAAAACAATGCTTTTGTTTTCAATTGTTGAAGCGAATATGTGGAATTATAGGGCGTTACCATATGGTAACGCTAGGTCATCATGTTGTCAAATCTTAAAGAATAAGTTGTTGCCTTATAATGACATCTTTCAAGCAATTTATTGAACTTAACTGAACTTTAGCATACAAATAATAGATTCATCACTCATTCACTGTTCTGCCCAAGGTCAGGTCCTTACTGCAAACCCAGCATTCTCTAATGTTTCCTATCTTCTGCTTTCCTGTTTGTCTTCTCGTATGATCCATATGTCTTCATGTCGTCTATCATCTGATATCTTCTTCTGCTCCGAACTCTTACCATTCACTCCTATTCACCATTCCTTCCAGTGCATCCGTCAGTAGGCAGTATCTTCTCAGCCAGCGACCCAACCAATTCCTTTTCCTCTTCCTAATCAGTTTCAGCATCATTCTTTCTTCACCCACTCTTTCCAACATGTCTTCAATTCTTATTGTCTGTCCACTTAACACGTTCCATTCCTCCCCTTATTCACATTTCAAATGCATCTATTCGTTTCTCTTCACTTCGCCATAATGTCCACGTTTCTGGCCCACACAATACCACACTCCATAGAAATAATACAAAAAATACAAAAATAAGAAAATTACTTTCACAATACCTGAACAAATATACATAATAGAATTATTGTCACAAAATACTTGTATGAACAAATATTTTCGTAACAACGTTTTCTAATTCCCAAATCATCCCATGCACTTTCACGCACCTGTTTGTAACATACATTTTGTTACTTGTACTTTCTTGCAACTCGTCTATTTTACTGTTAGTAGCAAGAGAGCACAAAGAATGAGTGACAACGTATTAGCCTAGCGTTACCATATGGTAACGTAAGAAACAATGTATTATATCCACAACAATGTTACGGATTGTAAACTTGTGCTTGGTGTACATGAATACCCAATCAACAATAAGTGAAATACCACAACAAACATTACAATCAAATTAATCAAAGTAAAAAATAAACTATCTTACTTCTTGTTGCTCTCCAAAATTGCTGCTGAGAAAGCAACATCTTAATGGCGCAGCTGCTCTTGCCCAACTGGTATAATAAATTTGTAATTTCATATGTAATAAGAAAAAACCAATCATGTAGCTTGGATTCACAAAGAAAAATTCCAGTTTTATTAATTAAGGACGGGTATGAAGCAAGTTATATTCCTTTCTGCACTGCGTTACCATATGGTAACGCTAGATTAAAATGGGTTAATTAGAGCTTACCCTGAGCTAAGTACACTTAACACACATAGATTTAAGAAACAAATCAGATTAATTATTTAATTGTTTAAGCTAATTAAGTTAAAAATTGATACTCCAATAGTCATGTACTTTTGTATTTTCTAGTTGTATATAGACCCTATTATTACATGCTGTATGCATTTTACCATTTATTAATGTCATTCTGCTCAATGAACTCTCTTAATTTTGTGATATATTTTGCATAACTGATCTGAACTGCGCCCGAGCAAGAGCTTCTGGTCTTTCGGGCTGCAAAGCCTAATGTAGCTCAAGTGTAAATAAATAAATAAATAAATAAATAAATAAATAAATAAATAAATAAATACGAGTAAGTAGACAGACAGGCAAACAAACAAACAAACAAACAAACAAACAAACAAATAAATAAATAAGTAGACAGACAGACAGACAAACAAACAAACAAACAAATAAATAAATAAATAAATAAATAAATAAATAAATAAATAAGTAGACAGACAGATAGACAGACAGGCAAACAAACAAATAAATAAATAAGTAGACAGACAGACAGGCAAATAAATAAATAAATAAATAAGTAGACAGACAGACAGACAGGCAAACAAACAAATAAATAAATAAATAAATAAATAAATAAGTAGACAGACAGACAGACAGGCAAACAAACAAATAAATAAATAAATAAATAAATAAGTAGACAGACAGACACACAGGCAAACAAATAAATAAATAAATAAATTAATTAATTAATTAGTAGACAGACAGACAGGCAAACAAACAAATAAATAAATAAATAAATAAGTAGACAGACAGACAGACAGACAGGCAAACAAACAAACAAATAAATAAATAAATAAGTAGAGAGACAGACAGACAGGCAAACAAACAAACAAATAAATAAATAAATAAATAAATAAATAAATAAATAAATAAATAAATAAATAAGTAGACAGACAGGCAAACAAACAAATAAATAAATAAATAAATAAATAAATAAATAAATAAGTAGACAGACAGACAGGCAAACAAACAAACAAATAAATAAATAAATAAATAAATAAATAAATAAATAAATAAATAAATAAATAAATAAATAAATAAATAAGTAGACAGACAGTCAAACAAACAAATAAATAAATAAATAAGTAGACAGACAGACAGACAGGCAAACAAACAAACAAATAAATAAATAAATAAGTAGACAGACAGACAGGCAAACAAATAAATAAATAAATAAATAAATAAATAAATAAGTAGACAGACAGTCAAACAAACAAATAAATAAATAAATAAGTAGACAGACAGACAGACAGGCAAACAAACAAACAAATAAATAAATAAATAAGTAGACAGACAGACAGGCAAACAAATAAATAAATAAATAAGTAGACAGACAGACAGGCAAACAAACAAACAAATAAATATATATATATATATATATATATATATATATATATATATATATAAGTAGACAGACAGACAGGCAAACAAACAAATAAATAAATAAATAAATAAGTAAGTAAATAGACAGACAAAGAGACAGAGAAACAAATAGATAAATAAATAAATAAATAAATAAATAAATAAATAAAACTTTCAGGAGGTGGAGATAAAAGGAATGAGCAACCATAATGGTCATCTCCACAGATTTAGTTCGGACTGTCCGTGAGGCTGTTCACCAGTTAACACAGATCGTCCTCGAGCACAAGTTGACCGACAATCAGATGGCCTATGGCACGATCGACGCCGTACGGGGACTGTGTCGTGTCCTGGTGGATGGGTAAGCAGTACCCTCCATTTGATTTATATTGACAAGCTGTTTTCGATTTTCACATAGGAGACTGTGCGCGGACTGTACTGTCTGGAATCACTTGGCGAGGCGATTTCTGTCCCTGCGGTTACGACACAGTACGCGCACAGTCCTCTATATCAAATCATTGTGTGAGATTACTCACAGACCGTCTTCAGGTAACTTCGGGTGTTTTCGCTCTCCATTCGGGTATAGCACCAGACATCTGAAGCTTCCGAAGCTTCCATATAGCATTTCTCTGTTATCTGCTAGTGAAACTCCTTGATTCCCTTCGCTCCGAAAGGGAAGCTACAACTCTGAGCTGGAAGATCAGTTAATAATACCGGTGCAAGATCAAGATCACTTCACTGGATCTTCTTTTAAGCAGCATAACATGGTGTGGAACTCTCCCTACTCATCACTTGCTCTCCAAAAATCATGAACCCATACATTTTTCCTCTTCATTATCCTTTTCTTTCGCTTTTGTTAACGCAAGGTACGACGCGCAAGCTATGACGTCTTCCTCCACTGTACTCGTGGTTAAAATTAGCCAAAAAGAAGAAAAGCCGTATGTATATTGCAAAATGTGAGAAAAACTGTCCACGTACAGCCGTCGCACAGTCCCTCATGTGAAAACCGACGACACACGACCTCGTCATGTCAGGGATTGCCGAACGGTTAATGAATTTAAATTAAGAATTACATATTTTTTCATTAAATTGATTCGTGAGTGTTAGCCGATTTTTATAGGTTATTCTGTGTATATAAATTGTCATTTAGGCCTATCATAAAGTAGAATTAGGATATGAATTGTAAATAACTTAATTATGTATCATGTTTAGTTAATATTTCATTATAGCCCGTGTAAGCTTGTTAATGTGCATGAAAATTATTTTTATATTTAAGTATGACTTTACTATTTTTGTCATTGTTTCATTATGCATTTCACTTCTGGTAGTGTGGAAGAGAAGGCCTCATGGCCTTAACTCTGCCAGAATAAATAAATGAATAAATAAAGAAACATTATCTTGTGTGGTGTAGCTTTAGATGCAACACAACCTCCATGATATAGAATACTAATGATGACCTGACTTAACTGTAACTGTGTTGTATAAAATATTACTACTGATACACAAATATTTTAACACATTATAGTGTAGTCACAATTTATGTAAAAATCCCATTTTATTTTAATTAGACAGTGATGTTACAAGTTGAACTATATCTGCATTTGTATCAAAATTATATTAATGTTGGATTTCAATGACAGTAAGTAACTAATTACTTGAAATATGCAATGTGTTTATTTTCTAACATATAAGAAATTAGCTGGTGGGAATATACTGTATATTTCATATTATGTTCATATCTGTTAAAATAATTAGAAATTAAGTTAACAGAATTGATTTATGAACACTTTGACGTCATGTTATAATTAGGCCTAGGTCTACTGTTTTTTTCCTTATATATTATTACTATATTATAAATAAGCCATATATAAATTATGTGATAGGTGATAACATGCAATTGCAATAAATTTCTTCGAATAGTTCCCGTACAGTCACAGCACAATACCACATGTGAAAACCGACCTTAAGGCGTCCCTCGTCCAGTATCTGGATGTGCACCTGATACCAGAGTATAACGCATCTCTTACACAGGACATAGTCGTAAATGTTGCAAAGAAAAGACTTGTTACTGTTTTAGTGAACGCCATTCTTATGCACTTAAATACAGCTTTGAACTTTGATCTATCGAATCAATCACAACACGACTCCATTACCCTTATGACATACAGCACCTTTAAGTAGTAATTCACAATATAACCACACTAGCGACCTCTAGGAATAATTATATGGATGATGGCACGAAGAAGCGACCTCTACTATCCATTAATATTTTTTTACTTGGTTGTTTAACGACACTGTATCAACTACCAGGTTATTTAGCGTCTATGAAATTGGTGATCGCGAGATGATGATGGTATTTGGAGAGAAGAGATCGGGGATTCGCCATAGATAACCTGACATTTACCTTACGTTTGGGAAAAACCTCTGAAAAAACCAACCAGGTAATCAGCCCAAGCGGGAGTCAAACCCACGCCCAAGCACAACTCCGCATCAGAGGCAAATTCCTCAGCCGACTGAGCTAAGCTGGTGACCTTCAATAATAATGCATTTGTTTATTTTAGTAATAAAATAAAGTAGTAAAGCTAATATTAAAGTTTTGATTACTTCTACGGGCATTCATATTAAAAAGTACCCATGAAGATGAATTTCCCATTAAATACAGAACAAGAACACATCTAGATGACTTAATGCATTCTTGGTTCTCCAGTGTTGCCATATTATTCAATTACCTCATCCTCACTCTTATATTATAACAAGTGAAATGCCTACTGTCCTTTGTAATAAACAGGGTATTGTACAATATCCGGGTCAAATCATAGTTTTTTGTTATGGTGGAAGACTATAGGCCTAATATTATTACAAAGATTCCCTGATAGTTATAAGCTGAATATAGATAAGTGAATAATAGATATTTAAAGAAAGTTTTGTAATTTATTTTAGTTTTTATTTTTATTGTTTGGCAATTGAAATTAATAATTACAATATGGTTCTACTTTATTCTGCATTTTGTTCTTTTTTTTTATTTTTCTTTACTAATTTTAATTAATAGCCATTAAGTAGTTCTACATTATGTTTTCCTATATTTTGTATTTCTTTTATTAATCACTAATTATAATTAAGAATTTGTAGATACTTTTACATTTTGTTTTTAATACATATCTTTAAGAAAAAGTCATTTTCTTTTGTAGCCTTCCTGAATGTTTGCATTTATTGAACTGATTCCCGAACACGGGCGGATCCACTGCATTTTAATGTGTGTATTTTTATTTGAATGAATTATTAGACTACTATTAACTCATCGATATCTAATAATTATAATAATAATAATAATAATAATAATAATAATAATAATAATAATAATAATAATAATAATAATCGAAGATTAGAACCTTGTTGTACACCAGAGTTAACGAAGTACATTATGTACATAAATACGAAAACTGGATAACTTACCTATTAATATACTGTGATCAACTTTGTCGGAACCTTTGGAAAGCTCAGTTTAAATAGTATCAATTTGATTTCGACAATAGACTATTAGAACAAACATGTCAATTGATGCCCATAGGAGCAAGCGCTCGCTTTAGAGCTCAGGAGAGCCTGAGCACTTTACAGCGGAAAGGAAAGAGACAGAAGAAAGAGGTAGTATATGGCGCTTGGTTGAGCTATATTCAGGGATGGCCAGCACTGATTCAATAGATAAAGGGAAGAGAACTTATTAAAACTGTATCCATATTAATTTTTAGATTTGCCTGAGAAGTATAAGTGCATTATAAGAATGTAAGTTTTAATTTTAATGCACATTTTTCACAAGTTTGATTTTTTTATTCAAAAGAAATATTTTCTCAACTTTTTTTTACAGAAAAGTGAAATTTTCAGATGTTTGTTTAGTAGCCTTACAGCTACTGAAACAATGTTTTCGTAAATCTAATATATCGTAAATACATATTACTGAAGATAGTGTATTAAAATGTTTGAAAATATTCGCATGGAAAATGTTTGTAAGGAAATGAATTAACCAAGCAAATTCTGTTACATCACAAACAAAAGATATGTGCCTATGTGTTGCTAAAACGTCATCTCTATAGCTTCAGCAGATTTCGAGATAATTTAATATTCTGATAACAGAAAGTTGCGCACCAACATCACCTAAATCATAATGCGATAAGAGTTTTATTATGTAAAATTAGTTACAGTTAAACATATACCTAGGAAACTTTGCTTTGTACTATAATATTGTTTTGATTACTTTTATAAGGCTAAAGATACCATCAATACCAATTTCAATTTATCATGTCATATTCAGTGTCTCTCTTTGGGATAACACTTTATTTATGAATGATGTGTTTAATTCACTTAGTACAGTATAGTTGTAGTTATTATGGAATTTGTGTGAATATTTCTTCTTTACTCTTTATTATGTTATTAACGTTTAAACCACAAGTGCAATATTAGGCTAAGAAATAGGTGTTAGCACTTTTGTTTGTCAGACAATATAGAAAATAACAAAAAGAAAGAAGCCATATAAAAATAACGACATAAAGTTTCACGTTCCGTTTGAAGTTTGTGCACCACTGTTTTCTTAATCCAACAGGCTGCTTATTCCTCCTAGCATACCTAGCGCTTAATGCCCGCGCACGACGTCAAGGTCAGAAAAATGCGCTTGCTTTGACATCACTGATCTAGACTCTTAGAAGATGCGTAAATTAAGCGATGTAGCGGGTATTCAAACGGACACATGGCCCCAGTGCCCAGCAATTGTTCACATCGCAGGTGATGGATTGCTGTCAGCCAGTCTGAGTAATGGGACGGGGCGTAGCGCGTGGACAGCTAGTAGGCCCCTCACGACGATAAACAATGTGACGAGCCGTGTCTGCACTGTTAAACCTGCCAATTTCCACGTAAAATTTGGGTTTTAGGGACCAACAGTCGTTTAACTTTGTCGTTGCTAATCAATTCTTTCAAGCTCATAACCAGTATATCGTGTGTCTTTTTAGGTATATTTATTTATTTATTTATTTATTTATTTATTTATTTATTTATTTACTAGCCGTACCCGTGCGCTCCGCTGCACCCGTTAGAAATAAATATAAAGTAATTACATAATTAAAATAGGACGTTTGATCCAGGCAACAACTTTTACAACAGCGCAAGATAATCTGCTTCGCTCATTACCAAATTTTCTTTTGCATTGCATTTATTGCATATATATTTTATGTATTTTAACACGATTCAATTGAGCATAGTTAAAATTTGAATTATTAAATAATGGATTGCTAAGCTAACGTACTATTACTGCATACTAAATCAATACACTCTCATTGTTCGTTAATTCTCTGAGATTAAAATGAGTGTACATAAATATTATTTGAAGAAATGCAGAAAACGAATGTACAAAATAGCCTATCAAATTTTCTGTGCATAAGAAGCTATTTTAATCTTACCTGTCCTCGATTTACTCAGACGTTACTGTAATAACATTATAGCATTATGTCCATCTAGAGAAACTACACTTTCCAATGGTGAAATAATAATTAATTATACAAATCGGTTAATTTAGCTTCTGATATTACTTCATACAAACACAGAAACATTCTCTGTAGGCTATGTTTAATAGCTTTCGATTGTTGATGGCCAAGGCCCCTGTTTCGATTGTTGTTGTCCAAGGCCCCTTAAAGACGAAGTCAGTTGTTCTTAATTCATTGCACCGTCTTAGATGGCGTTATTTTAATTTTAAAACTCATTTATCTCATTAAATGTCAGTCCTGTCAAAATTTTGTAAAGAATAAAACTTATCGGAAATTACTTTTAAAGAAACTTATGTCGTGTAACATGTTTCATAAAAATCAATAATAAGCGAGATATTTCGATTTATTTAATTCAGGCCCCCTTATAACCTCCCTTTTAAATAAAGTATTTTGAATGCCACATAGCCTAAAATCTAAGTTACAACGAACTTAATTTATATTCCAATTTTGATATAAATCGGTTCAGCCATTATCGCGTGAAAAGGTAACAAACATACAGACAGACATACAAACAAAAATTTCAAAAATGCGATTTTCGGTTTCAGGGTTGTTAATTATATATGTTAGGACCAATTATTTTTGGAAAATCGAAAATTACGAGAAAGAGTTCGGCTACAGATTTATTATTAGTATAGATTTATTTATTTATTTATTTATTTATTATTTTGCTATTGTAACATAAAATATAATAAATACAGAAAAACTTTAGCTCGCCCCTGAAAGAGTAGAACTCATGCTCAGGGGCGGATTCCTGAATTGAAATTGAGAAGTATACAATACAATTTGTCTTATGTCTACTGTGCAATTATAGTAACATAAATTTAAATGTACAATTTTTCAATTTTTATAAAATCCATACATAACTTTTTAAATTTAATACTAGAACTATTAGAATTGACAATTAAATATAAATTTGTTATATATTCTTGGGCCTAAATTACTACTATGATTAAATATTGTAACATTGTATTGTTGCATTTTGGTTCAAACAATCTTAAAGAATTCATATTTTTTCTTTCATAACTATGAGAATACACTTAAAAATTATTTGGATTTTTATGTATGAATTTTATTAATACAATATAATAAATTTGTCTTACGTTAAGTACATTAAAGTCTAGAAACAAATTTTGGGATGGAAAATCAATAGGTTTATGAAGACATATTTAATTATTTTCTTCTGTAATAAATAAAGTTGTTTAAAATTGGATTTAAATGAGCTACCCCATCCTATAATTCCATACATAATTACCGATTGAAATAAAGTTAAATATATTGTACGTAATAAACATATTGACAAGTAATTTCTCAACAAAACAAAATAATATACTATTTTACGTAATTTATTACAAAAGTAATTAATGTGTTGGTTCCATTTTAAATGATTATCGAAAATTATGCCTAAATACTTAACTTCAGAGGACTCTTCAATAATCGGACATTTACACTGTATAAGACAACAATCAGAATTATGTAATTTAATACTTAATATAGACGTAGGAGGTTTGTTACATTTTTTCAGATAATGAGAATGGAATAATTATGGTTTTATTATTGTTGATAGTAAGATAATTTATGTCAAACAATTTTTTAGTAATTTAAGTCCATTATTAGAATTATTATATGCATCATACCAGGTTTTTCCACCAAAAAGTAAAACTGTGTCATCTGCGTAAGAATAGTGAACTCAATTGTATTGTTGTATAGGTATAGGACATAGGGATTTAACATTTTCATGAGAAAGAAACTTACATATAAGTATAATGAAAAAGAAAACGTACTTAGTGAGCCATATTTAGAAATTAGCAGGCTATGACAATTTGCAAAATAAGAGAACATCGTTTATGGTTGCTAAGTAAAAGCTGGCGTTCTGTTGTTTTAAAAATTGTGAAAGGCTGCTAATTTTTAAACATGGCCTACTGTTTAAATTATTTCTTCATTGTTTTGATACATTTCTTATGACTGGGGCTAGCAATTCTATTACCTAAAAACTCTGGAATTAGGCATGCACGTATTCCCTAGCAAATACCGAAATTTGACATTAAAATTTGGAAATATGACGCGAAACAAATTAAATATCTTCCAAAAATTACTTACAAACTTTTTTATTCAACATTATACAATTCTTTTTTTAATATTAATTTCATGTATTGGCCATTGCGGGCTGTTCAGCCTAAATATAGAAGGGGGAAAAGATAGATGAAAAATGTTCAGTGACTGTCGTCTGTGTGACTGAATCATTTACAAGTATGTTAACAGAGTTACTGATTGTTTATGCATTATATCTGGCAGCAACGGGGTTGGAACCTCTTAAGAGTGACATGTTTTCTTAACATTATTTTGTTCTTTGTGTTTTGAAAACTTACTGCTAGCGAATCCTGTTAGCCTAAAACTTAATTTAACCATCACAAAATATTTCTAAGGAAAGGAAGTCCAAATTGAATAATCACAGGCAAACAAAATCTCTTGCCAATGGTGACATAAAACATGTGAATAACACTTAGAGAACTAATAAGCCATTTTAATATGACCAAAAAATATGCTTTTCTACCATTTTGGTCAAATATGAATTAAAGTCAAAATACTGTAAAATATGACTCAATATTATCAATGAAAACCATGCCTTCTTGTTCAGAAAAGCTTGAAATATGTTCAATTTAACTTAAGTTAACAATAAGAGATCAGGATATACAGGGCGTTTCAGAGGTGGTGTTACAAACTTTCAGGAATGATGGCGAAGGGCACATGTATCAATTTGAGATAAGGAACCCTGGTCCGGAAATGACTGAGTCGAAAGTTACAAGCAAAAATATTTGTGTGGAAATGAAATAATTTTATTCCTCTGTACACCTTATTTATGTGTATTTATCTGTACATCTTACACACACTGTATTCATCTGACGTTGTTTACGTTGTCTACTTACAGTATTCCGTTCAGTGCGCTGTCTGAGGGGTGGGGACAGGAAACTACACTAAAGCAATGCAGATAGCGTAATGTGTAACGGACATGGTCGGTCCTGATATGCACGTCTGTAGACAGCAGTGTATGTGTACAAGTTGCAGTGTCCAGTCGATCAGTCCTAGTGAAATGGAGGAGTACACGAGAGCGGAATAAGCAGACCTGATTTTCGAGTACGGATGAGCCAATAGGAACAGTAGACAAGCTCACAGATTGTATCGGGACAAGTACCCACGTAGGAGACATCCGGTCCATACCATCTTTCCACGACTGCTCCAAAGGTTAAGGGAAGGAGCGCACGTGGTGCCAAATTACAATTCCATTTCCACACAACTATTTTTGCTTATAACTTTCGACTCAGTCATTTCCGGACCATGGTTCCTGATCTCAAATTGATACATGTGCCCTTCGCAATCATCCCTGAAAGTTTGTAACACCACCTCGGAAACACCCTGAATATATAACATGTCACACAAATATACAGGGACATCATTTTATTTTTACTAACATTTTTAATATTAACCTGTAGAGAACCGGAAACACCGCTTGCTCCCCCCTCCCCCCACTGGAGTTCGATGATACTGGCGTAAAACACAAATCGCTCTACTAAGCATAGGATGGAAGAAAAGTAGTTCATCCATTTACGTAAACTAGGAAATATCGCGATTTTGAGTTTGATAATTTTCATTAGGTTTTTCTTTAATCAAAGTACAGTACTGTATTAAGAATAAGTGTTTTTACTCACGAAGTGAGTTATCCATGCGAACGTATTCATTATGCAGTGTATATTATACAGTCTACAGCACATTAGCGTACAATATAGAGAAAGAAGTTAAATTGAAAAATAATCATAATATGAATATTTAAACACAATTTTGAAAATGGTGGCCGTTCATTTCGATGCAGGCTTCAGTTCTTTTGTGCATATTATCGCACTATAGACTATTGCATCTAATTCCAATTGCCAGTTTCGTCCTTCGTACTAGTAACTCACGTTGAAATAATTCTGTACCTACTCTACGTACTGTGAATTCAATCTTCACTTCTGCCCGACCCGAAAATATAAAATTACTCAGACATGCTATCTACTGTCCGTCCAAGTGGTTATGCCGCAGGATTGTAGAAAGGGAGGAAATCACGTGACAGTTAATTACTTAACGAGGCCCTTTTATTTAAGTTAAATTAAACAGCTGTATAATATTACGTAAACGTCCAATTCATAAGAGAAATTAATGTTTTCAGAAAAGAGCTAAGACAGCCCAGCTTTTACAGAGGGGCGAGCAGAAGCAGGTGGGGGAAATCGGGATGCGACGTAGGCAAACGGACAGTACCTGTGCGAAAATATGGTTCAATATTGAAAGCTCTTTCGTCACTGGAAAACGCGAATATATTTCTGGAACGTACTATACTCAGTAACTCAGTACTGCTTACTATCTGCGGTCTTGTTTCTGTGTGGAGTTGGAACTTCCTTAGTAGAAGGGGTGGGAGTGAAGTACATTCAAAAACTCAGGTACAATAAAAATTGAAGTAAAAATAAAATGATGTCCCTGTATATTTATGGCATTCATAACCCCTATGTCCTATGCACAAGAAAAAACACAGTATTAATTTTTTAAGGTGTGTAAAAGTAATGATGTATCTAACATTACAGTCTCTCTCATAGTGCACCCTGTTCTTACTAACGTGGATCTGGAGACGCGGCGTAACATGTATTAACTGTTACAGCCATTACTTCTATTTCTTCAAGCAGTTGGCGCTGAGCTAAGGATCCAGCATATAAAAAGTAGACCTCCAACCAGGCAGCCAGACGGCTTCTACGGAAACGAGTAGCCCACCACTTTGTTGGTAACAGGTTACGAGTCTCCCTAGCGCCACTACAAAAACGTGACTAGGACAGAACTGACCAGAGCACTGGACTCTCCACCTCTCATTAACATCTGCGAGGCATGGTGCTAATTTCATTCATCCATTTCATTCACAATTCAACTGTTAGCGTGTACATTTTTCATATAATCATTTACAGGGGAAAATACACTACTGTTAGTTGAGAGGGCAAACGGCTTTTAGCTGGGAACCTCGATCTAAAGTTAGTGAATTGCAAGTCGGGAACCAATGGAGGCATGGGATGCTTACCCTGCCTGCCATTTTAAACATCATTCATTCTTTCTTCGTCCCCTTTCATTCATCTCGGCGGCGTATCATCCATGGATTGCCTCGAATAAAAAAAAAAAGTTATTTCGAATACTACTGTCATTAACAAATAAGAATTTTCTTTTGCATCTTAGAATATAATATTAGGTTGGTGCATAAGTTCGTAGCGTTTTTGTTTTGCGTGTTGATACTCCGGTTTATTTATCGATTGTCATTTTTCATTTGAAGTTCAATTGTTGTATGCAATATATTTTATTAAACTTGTCGAATTATTTCAAAACACATATTTCTTTGGAGAAAGTTTGTTGAACTTACTAATATACTTTTAAGATTATAGCAGACATGTTTAATAACAAAACGAACTGGCGGTAAGAGATTAATTTATATACTTCGTGGTCACGCATTCGCAAGAAAATTTAGTACACCGACAGAAAAATTGGAATCTTACAGTTTTATTTGTAAACCTTTTGCAATATAATATGTAGTACAGTTATGAGATCACGTGGAGCGAATGTTGAGTAAAAGATAAGAAATTTATAGTTTATCTCAATTTATTATATCATCAATAATCACGTACAATAAGTATACGAAATTTTGTTCTGTTCCATTCAGTTTAAATTTTTAACTAATTACACATTATTAGAAATGACGAATTATAGCTACTAGTTGTATGTAGCCACCATAACATGAAGCCAGTATTTAGAGCAAAAAAACAATAATAAAAATACGGACAGTTTTAACGGAGGAAGGATAAATGGCCGTGTGTACCATTCTCGATTATCTAGCCCGTTTATCAGTAATCTTGACAATAATCACGTTGTAGATGCTGTGCACCAACATTTTCCTTCGAATGAACTCAGTACCGTCAGTTGACAGTACGCTCACTTCAGAAGAATCCACTGAGCGCTAGGTTTCCGCGTTTGAAACAGCGAACAAAAGAACCCTGTCAATTATCGCTTCGTTTTTTTTTTTTTTTTTTTTGGCGAATTATTTGTTTAAAAACAATTACAATAATCATGGAAGAAAAAACAAAAGAACACTAAACTTCTCGCAGTTCTGTTAGTAATTCTGTATTTGTCACTGCCATCGTGATCTAGACCAGGCCGTAATGCAGGATTTGTGACGTCACTCGATGGGTCGGGCTTTTCTATTTGAGTATACGGAGCTGAGTGAAATATATTACTTTAATGCGTGTCGGTGCTCAATTTTATTTAGTGTAATGTGTGTATAAGATACGTTCACTTCTTATTGCATAATATGTTGCAGAAATGATTACAAAACTGTGTTATTTTAATGTGAACGGAGTTTTACATGTTAACATAACCTGTTTGCATCAACATTTTAAGTTTGGAATGGAAGCTATTTTGAGATTTATTAAAGAAGAATTATTTATATTATGATTTTAATTTAGCACATCTATCTTCCTTACCTGTAGGTAGAAAATTTACCACAGTCCCTCCTATGAAATTAGTGTAGGTACGTACGGTTGTGTGTTACTTCATCTGGTAGGTTAGATAAACAGAATTAAATACGACCCAGTATAGTAGGGAACAAATAAATAAAACAATTAAATTGTTATTCAACGTAATGTGTGCATAAGTTCCGGCTAGTTCCATTTATTTGTTGCATAATGTGGCAGGAATAATTATAAAACTGTGTTATTTTTATGTGAAGAGAATTCACCATGTTAACATAACCTATTTGCGCCAACATTTGAAGTTGAGAACGAAAGCTATTTTGAGATTTAATAAAGAATATATTTAGGATAAACTTCAAAACACGGTTATCTTCCTTACTTAAAGGTAGAAAATTCATCACACTCCCTCCTATGAAATGTACATACGGTTATATTACTTACTAGCGTTGAGGTATAGTTCCGGTAAATTCTCAACTGAAAACAGTTGAATTTATTTTTTGTGGAGATGCATTTAATCCTCTAAGCAAGGCATAATAAAAGCCTGAACTAACCTAACTAATTAGTATATGCAAGGTGTACGAATACGAAGGGAACTACTTCAGCGCAAGTTTAGCCCTAGTCACATATTAAACTAATCAAATTTCAGACTGGAGTACCGTCTGAAACGAACAAATACAATTGAAGTGTAGACAAATTGCATTTACAAGTTATACGTAGCGTTATGCTTAATTATGATGCATAATTGCGAATATAGAAATAAGACAAGTACTGATAGAGTAAACATAACCTATATTTTCAACACATCAAAATATGCGTGCGATGCAACTAAAAATTGTTGAAACGTGCTTAAATGAATGTGCAAGAATTTCGTAATGAAGCATGAGTGCTTTATTTCAACTAATTACAATTCTAGATACTGTAACAGTAATGAAAACTATAAGGTATAATTTTTCACAATATACTATATGTATCTCGCTTTTAGTTGAAATTGTGTATATTATCAAACATCGTATTATTTATAATGTAGATTATTTACACATAAGAAGGGCGCAATAATTTAAATTTAATAAAACAAATACGGTAAACTAACAATAATGGATTAGACAAGAGTAACATCAGTAACGCTGCACTTAGGCCTAATCATAATTTACTTTACATCCCAGTCAATGTTTCACTTTCACGTGTATATTATTACACATATTTACTGTTTATAACACCAAAAATTCGCTTAACCACATAAGGGCGCAATGTTTAATCGAAATAAAATCAGGTATTACACATACGAACTTTGCCTGCAACAACGTAATTTTTACATCAAAAATAATATTACACCTTACGTTGCAAGTGAATTGTGTCTGAAGCGTCTCACAATCACTGTTTAAAATTTTACTGATGCGATTACACTGCATTTCAGAGAAATATATGTTATTTTTCATGTACTGCAACTAATTGATATGGTTGAAAGACCGCCCTTCGCGATCAGCTGTTAAGCGAGTCACGTGGTCTGCCTTACGGCCTGTATTAGATCACGATGGCAGTGGTATTTGTATTAGAAAATAAAAGTACTGAATAAAGTTCTCTAAGAGAAAACAGAAATATATTTTCCTGTTAACAAAGTGTTATGCATTGTCTCCCGCAGGAGACGGAATTCTGATGTGAGTGCGCTCTATTGTTCCTACAACACCAGGAAACCCATCTATTGCACTTTGTAAGTCTGCCCTTGCTGGAAAGACAATGAAGCGTGGGAAAGCAAAGCAGTGATTTCTGACACTACTCTGGTGACACGTTGCACGTTGTCTGATGTATATTAGCAGTAGGATAACCAAACAACTCTCCCTGTTTTCCGGCAACTTC
The DNA here is from genome assembly GCF_040183065.1 of Periplaneta americana. NCBI lineage: Eukaryota > Metazoa > Arthropoda > Insecta > Blattodea > Blattidae > Periplaneta > Periplaneta americana. The sequence continues at coordinate 162,428,834 of NC_091131.1, forward strand.
CGCATTTTAGCTATTTATTTTTGGATCCTCCATACTGATATACTAATCTTCCCGTATTTTCCTTTATTAATCATGATCGTCAATTTTTTTAATGTAAACTAATCTGTACTAATAATAAATCTGTAGCCTAAATTTTTCTGGTAATTTTCGATTTTCCAAAAATAATTGATGTTAACATGTATAATTAACCATCCTGAAACCGAAAATCGCTTTTTTGACATTTTTGTTTGTATGTCTGTCTGTATGTTTGTTACCTTTTCACGCGATAATGGCTGAACCGATTTATATGAAAATTGGAATATAAATTAAGTTCGTTGTAACTTAGATTTTAGGCTGTATGGTATTCAAAATACGTTATTTAAAAGAGGGGTTATAAGGGGGCCTGAATTAAATAAATCGAAATATCTCGCTTATTATTGATTTTCATGAAAAATATTACATAACAAACGTTTCTTTAAAAGTAATTTGCGATAAGTTTTATTCTATACAAAAAATTTTATAGGACTGATATTTAATGAGATAAATGAGTTTTAAAATTACAATAACAACGCCATCTAAGGCGCTGTACTGAAATAAAAACAAATGACTTCGTCTATAAGCGGCGTTGGACAACAACAATCGAAAGCTATTAAACATAGCCTAAGAGAATGTTTCTGTGTTTTGTATGAAGTAATATCGGAAGCCAATTAATTGTTTAATTATTATTTCACCATTGGAAAGTGTAGTTTCTCTAGATGAACATAATTCTACAATGTTATTACAGTAACTTCTGAAACATATAGCAAATAATATAAAGTATACACATTAAAACTAAATGATATGTCAATCTTCATTAAACTATGGTTGCATGTAATAACAATTAAAAAACATGTTAAAGGAATTGTCATTGCACCAAATGCTTGCTCTCTGGACCAAAATGATCGCATTTTAATTATTTAAATACAATTTAAATGAAGTAAAATATTAAACGATTTATCCTTCTATCAAACACGAATGTTCCCTGGATCAAATGTCCTATTTTAATTATGTAATTACTTTATATTTATTTCTAACAGGTGCAGCGGAGCGCACGGGTACGGCTAGTAATAATAATAATAATAATAATAATAATAATAATAATAATAATAATAATAATAATAATAATAATCTAATAATAACTGGTAAATAAATTTTTAGATATAAATTGGCATTAATAGCGCTAAGCGAAGGGTCCCGGGATCGACACCCGGCTCCGGAACAATTTTTCCTTGAAATTATTCAAACCTGCTTTACAGGGAGCTACTACCTAAAAGTCAGATTTGCATAAAATATTCGTTGCTAGAGGTACGTTAACAGAAAGCCACAATTTAAGTCACACAGTATTTGTGTGCACTCAAAGTTGGGTTCTGGCGTTTTGTCAGCCCATTTGAATTGTGTGGATAGAAAGGAAAAATTATAACGGTGTCATGTATAGTTCCTGGGGTAGCTCAGTCGGGAGAGCATTCGTGCGCTAAGCGAAGGGTCACGGGATCGACACCGGCGCCGGAACAATTTTACTTGAAATTATTCAAATCTGCTTTACAGGGAGCTACTACCTGAAAGTCAGATTTGCATAATATTGACAGTTTAGTAGGTACCAATCAATACAGAAATTCTGTTCCAACGATCTTTGAAATGTTTCGTATATCTGTATGCACGAATGATTGTAAAGAGTTCCTTCCTCAATTTGCGTAGCAAGAAAAGAGAATAAAAGATTAAAATTTCTGCGGCATCCTGTTGACAAATACAAATAAAAACTAAGAAACATCCATATTTTAAAATATTATTGTACATTGTGACCTAACTCATATTTGAATCGGTTTTTTAAAGGGCATAAGTCAGGAAAAGTAAATTTGTGGGACATTGAAAAAAAAAACTGTTATAAGAAAGCAATTTGGAAATATTCTAATTCCGGACATGTGTGCTGATAACAATCAACGTTACAGTTGTTGGTTTTTAAAGTAATTATACGCATTATGCGGATATTTAAGGTTTTATTGAGATTAAAAATATGAAAAAGCCGCCCTTTAAAAAAAGTCAATTTTATAAGAAGTAAAATCAAATACGATATAAGGCGTAGCTCTTTCGGCTAAGGCACTTGCCTACCGATCCGCAGTTGCGTTCGGGTACGGGTTCGATTCCCCTCTTGGGCTGATCATCTGGTTGGGTTTTTTCCGAGGTTTACCACAATCGTAAGACAAATGCCAGGTAATCTATGGCGAATTCTCGGCCTCATCTCGCCAAATATCATCTCACTATCATCAATTCCATCGACAGTAAATACCTTGTAGTTGATAGAGCGTCGTTAAATAACCAAGTAAAAAAACACAAGTCATTATATATATTATTTTAATGTACCGAAGTACATATGATATTTCCATGCAGATATTCTGCGTCATCATTCGATGTAAGAGTAATGGAACGGAGAAAAATTCTTTCCGGCGCCGGGATTTGAACCCGGGTTTTCAGCTCTACGTGCTGATGCTTTATCCACTAAGCCACACCGGATACCACCCCGGCGTCGGACAGAATCGTCTCAGATTAAGCTCCAACTCTTGGGTTCCCTCTAGTGGCCGCCCTCTGCACTACGTCATAGATGTCTATGAACGTAGGACCGAAGTCCACACATGTGCTGAGGTGCACTCGTTATGAGTGACTAGTTGGACGGGATCCGACGGAATAAGCGCCGTCTTAAATCACGAAGTGATTTACGCATATCATATATTATTACGATGTACCGAAGTACATATGATATTTCCATGCAGATATTCTGCGTCATCTCTTACATCGTATGAAATCCGTCGGATCCCGGCCAACTAGTCACTCATAACGAGTGCACCTCAGCACGTGTGTGGACTTCGGTCCTACGTTCATAGACATCTATGACGTAGTGCAGAGGGCGGCCACTAGAGGGAACTCAAGAGTTGGAGCTTAATCTGAGACGATTCTGTCCGACGCCGGGGTGGTATCCGGTGTGGCTTAGTGGATAAAGCATCAGCACGTAGAGCTGAAAACCCGGGTTCAAATCCCGGCGCCGGAGAGAATTTTTCTCCGGTCCATTACTCTTACATCGTACAAGTCATTATGTTTAGTTGACAAGGTAAAATCTTACGGCACTGGTACAATGATGTAGATATTGTGAACGATTTTGGCTAACAATAAAGACCTTTTGTAATGCTGTTTATGATTCTAAAGTAGAAGAAAAAACCAATGTTTGGAACTGTGCTATATAATATTTTTTTAGCGATGTCGAGCTTAACTTACTTGGCAGTGGCTATGTCATTTTTTGCAATATAATTAATTACGTAGAATAAAGGTTGAATTATGGGTAGTGATAAGAAGCCTGCTGTAAGGAAGAGATCAGTATGTGGAAGAGGGGGCGTGCTATAAAGACATGAAGACGCGCTGCAGTCAGGTCATGTAATGAAGAAGGAGAAGGGATAAACAGCGGGAAGGGGCCGACATTGACAGAGATGCTCGATCCATCTTGTGCAAGCAGAGGCACCGCAAGATAATGGATTGAAAAATCACCTACTGCAGCTACTGACAATCAGGGGTATACCATAACAGCACCATCAACTGAGTAGGTATTTATTCGTAAATTCGTTGGATATATAACTTGTAGTTAGCTCGTCTGCCAGATGATAAAACTTCATAGACATGATTACTTAGTTATTTCTTATCTTTCTGGTGAATGCTACAAGTTTTCCGCAGTTTCAAAGGTTTTTAGGATGGGAAAAAAATATGTCTTACATATAAAATACATTTCATAAAGACAATCCTATTTATTATAAGAAACATGAACATTTATGAATATTTGCTTCCATCTTCATCAACTAAAATTGATTTTGCATACTATATCTGTAGTGCTCGGGAAAAGTGGCAAAAGTCAAAAACGTTAATTTCACAGGAGATGGGAAAAACTGTCCTAAGAATACATAAAGGCTTATTTCTTTTATTTCTCTTGATTGTTTATTTTGATCATGAGTGTACTTTCATTATAATAATAAGAATCTGAAAAATAATAATGTTAATGTCAAAATATGTGACTTACGCCATTTGGAGCACAGACATATGTCTCTTTGACCAGTCCTAATAACATTACAGTAGTCTTCTTACTGGAGTGTACATTATTATTCATACAGAATTTTTAACAACTACAGAACAGAAACAATGTTACCGATCAAGAACTCAACTTTTGATATAATATTAATATAACATGGAATTGAAATGTATACACTAGAGTCGTGCACAACCGGTTACGAAAAATAGAAATTATATATTGCTATTGAACGTCTGACGCTGTAGTCAGTATGCAAAGCTCTTCCGTCTCAGGTTCGGTTTATTGAATATTCCAGTTGTTTCTCACCCTTTGTGGGTGGACGGCAAAGACAGACCACACTGAGCTAAGCAGGAGTTTCAAGAGTCCTTGCAAGGACGCGATTATTATTGTGTATGCCTATTATTTAATTAATTCTTCTGCTCTCACTACAATCAATCAATCATCCATCGATCAATCAATCCATCCATCTATCGACTGATTGGTTGATTCATCCACGGATTCATTGACTGATTCATTAATTCACTGATTGGTTCATTCTTTCATTCATTCATTCATTCATTCATTCATTCATTCATTCAGGTATTACAGTTGGTATCGTCAAAAGCAAAACATCTTTTCATAAAAATTGTTTATTAATGAAATAATGCATCTGCTTAGAGTAATTAAAAGGCGTTAACAACTGTTTTAGAGGTATGCATTTTGAATTTAAAGTGTAAACGTTACAATAGAATCTACATATGTACTTATTTTCTCTTCTATTTAGTAAATATAATTTGTTTGATTCTTGCATTTCTTTACACACCAGATTTCATATTATGCATTACGCTTATTTTTTCTTTGTTGTTACTGGTGTCCATTTGTTCATCTGTATGTTATGAAGAAAGGCCCATTCACAATGAAAATTAAACATAACGTAAGCGTTAACTTAAGAATGTAAACGTTACGGTAAAATCACATCATTCATGATGGGGACATAAAAAATATAACCGCAAAGGTACTTGGTAACCATGGAAACATAACAACGACGCCATTTCTTCAAATTCTGTCGTATACTTCAGCGCTCCACGATTGTGTTCTGTTTGCAAATCACGTAAGCATAAGCATGGAAGTTTGGAGTTTGCAAATTTTCATGTTAACGTCTTACGGTAATGTTTATGTCAATGTTTATGTGAATCATTGTGAATGATCCCATTTGATAACCTGGCCGCAAACTTCTGTGTTTATGTTACGGTTGTGTTTAATTTTCATTGTGAATGGACCTTTAGGTGTAATAAAGTATGGAATCAATTGTAGGCGTATAATAAGAAATACATTTTTTTTAAATACACGTGGTAAATTTTCTTACGCATAAAATGTCAGTGTTCTGTGTAGCCTGCAAAACATCCAGGGCAACCGGTTAAAATTCGAACATTCGGTCGGATGCTCTCTGACCGGTTATAAGCCCTATTCTATAGCTTTCTAATATACGTACACTTCTCTTTCTAATCACCAATCTATTGAGAAACAATCACGAGATTGCAGGGTAATGACATATGTCACTATAGAACTCTTAGGTGAGCCAATTCAATCAAAAGAACCCTGAGAAAAATGACTCAAGTAGACTTGAAGCACTTTTCTCAAGCACTATTAGATCACACTGGTTTATGTCAATTTGATTTTCTCCTGTATGCATTATTCTAATGGGAGAAATATTTATGAATTTTTTCCCAAGCGTGCAGAAGTTCCTTAAGTTATCAGTAAATAATAAAAGAAATATTATGAAAATTGACTTAAGCCACTTTTCCCAAGTACTGCAGATATAATATTATAGGAACGAAAAGTCAATGTGATGAAGGTGACAATGTATTCTAAATTTACCCTATTCTCACGTCATTTAAATTATTATGTATTGAAATTCATTCTTTGGGACTTAATTTCTGCATACCTATCTTATTACTTTCGTATACCTGTTGTCTTAAAAGTCACAATTGTGTCTGTTTCATTTGGCACCACAAACTTAATAGAAGGCACAAGATGTTTTCTCTTCTGTCAGCTTACGTATAATGCGTAATTTTTTTATTAGGGATATTTTATTCTTATCAGTTTTATAAATCTGTAATTTTTTTTTCCCTTGAGGTGTGGTATTTTCGGCATTCTATGGTGGCGTGCTTGACGGTGAGGAAGCAATGACAGGTTTCACAGGTTGGTGGTTCATTTCTTGATATGAGGTAGGAAGGGGTTAATTTTGTGTGTCCAATTCTTAATCTTGATAATAAACCCTGGTCTTTTCTATTAAGCTTGTGGATCAGTATGTTAATGGAGCATGTTGACTTGACTTCGAAAAGTTTTCTGGAGGGATTGAGAGTCCAAAGTTTAATCTATGATTCTTTACATTTATTGTCTATGAGGGAAATGAAATCTCGATGTGGTAAGAAGGTATACTCGAGGGTGGTAGAATCGTTAGTGCTTTGTTTGGCTTCTCTATCAGCTGCAAACCAACAATTACAACATACGAAACGATATTTCTACAGCACTCAACAATACGAATGTTCTTCCACAAGTAATTCAATTCTTTAAAGAAATTCCCTTGTACAATATGATTTGATTATAAAATTTATACTGTTCATATACTCCTCTTCATTATTTTTTGTTTATTTATTTTTTTTTACCTATAGATACATTGTAATATATTGTGTAGGGGAGTAGTGGGTACAGTGAGACACAAAATATTAAGACATATGTATGCAAGTGAAATTTCAAGTATTTTTAAAATCAAGTGCAACAGAAATATACATTAAAACATGGACTACAATAATAAACATAAACAGAAATGTTAATAGATAAAGGACATAATATACAATGCGTGTTTGTCAAAAAAATGCAAATGTCTCACTGTTCCCATTCAGTAGGGCACAGTGAGACACCAGTGTCTATTTTATTTTATTGGGTTATTTTACGACGCTGTATCAACATCTAGGTTATTTAGCATCTGAATGAAATGAAGGTGATAATGCCGGTGAAATGAGTCCGGGGTCCAGCACAGAAAGTTACCCAGCATTTGCTCGTATTGGGTTGAGGGAAAACCCCGGAAAAACCTCAACCAGGTAACTTGTCCCGACCGGGATTCGAACCCGGGCCACCTGGTTTCGCGGCCAGACGCGCTGACCGTTACTCCACAGGCGTGGATGCCAGTGTCTATTAACGGACATTGAATTATTTTTTCGTCACTCACCTTTATAACTAGAATCAAATCGAGTATGAAAATACTGTTACTTTACTCATGCAACATACAACTCCACTGTTACAAACATTTCAACATCAAAATTTAACATCTAATAAAAAATATCTCACTGTTCTCCCTGTCTCACTGTACCCACTTCTCCCCTACTTTGTTTGTAATCTTCATTGCTTGTCTTGTATTGTTCTGTATATGAATATTGTGGTCGTAAAAAGACCCAGCAGTTATGCGAACTGAAATAAACCTTAAATAAAATCTGTAATTTTGTACTTGATATCGCTGAATATCACTTGAAAAGCCAATTGCTCAACTTAGGTGTAGTTTTCTAATAATAAGTTTAACGCATGTTTTTAACAATTCAGTTCATTTGCCACATAAATTAAAATAATGTCAGATTTACTCTAAGTACAGCCTATTTCTTAACATTCTATTAAGAATGTACACAAACATTTGTTGTGCACAGAAATAAGAAAACACTACTTATTCTTCTACATCATAAGAGAATGCCATAGACTTATAATATCAACATACAATAGATATTATTTCAGGTATAAACTGTAAGGCATAAGTAGATTTATTGAATTACTTTCACAACAAATTAATGTAAAATAACTACTCGTGAAATATTACCACTTCTCATAATTTGCTATTCACGAAAATTTGTGTTCAAAGGTATTGTACATATTCAAAAGCGTCACATATGCCAAATAAGGTTTTTAATGTATAATGCATTTGTAAAGAAACAACTATAAAAGCAAATCGCTTATGAAGGAGAATTTATTTGGACACTCGGCCACGAATACAAGAGTGGTCGTTGCCACTGTCTATGAATAGCATATTAACATTTATTACAAAGAGCAACTTATTTGGACCTACCTGGCTGTAAAAATATTTGTGGCAAGATACAACACAACTGCTAGAGATTAAACAATATCTATACTTTCTTGAGAGTTATAATGTAATTATAGAACACTTTTTCTCCATATAAAACAATTTACAATGAATAATATAATATTCGTACCAAATAATGTAGTCAGGCAGTATAATCGCTAACATCACACCCCCACATCCACAGTACAGAACTGATAGAGATTATATTGTCAGGCAGAGGGATTTTGTTATTGTTTACGTAGGATCTTGCCACCACAGCCCTTCTGTCCGTCATATCAATCACTCCCCGCCTGACAATCAAATGTTTATATTGCCCCTTCACATAATTATTAAGGGGTTAAGTACAGCTTACAGCAGCAAATTTTTAGAAATATTAAACATTTTTTTCCTCCATTACTGTATCTTGCACAATAATGAAAATTGGTATGTGTAAAACACTGTCCTTCTGCTATATGAAAAATATATTTTTACGATTAAAAAAAATTATATTTCTTTTTTTTTTTAATTCAAAATGGTGGCAGTTCACTGTGCAGTGATGAAGCGTTTCCCTCATAACTCATAAACTTGTTAACTTGTTAACTTTTTCATGTTCTCTCTTATTTATTGTATTGCTGAAACTCATGTTTACAATTTTCAGCTACATTCCTTAATAAATAATATTTTTGTTCATTTTGTGTTAGAAGAAAATACTGATATTTGACCGTTTTTTTAAATGAATTTATTTTTATCAGACAATCTATCAAAGGTAGAGAAGTAATCTTGCATCATATTGCAGATATGATATGCATAAATATACACACAAACATTTCATCACAGAATGTTGGATAGTTTTTTTAGTTATGTGGAAAACGCTTCATCACTGCACAGTGAACTGAATTTTGAAAACAAAAAATCTATTTTTTTTTAATCGTAAAAATACATTTTCTTATAGCAGAATGACAGTGTTTTACACATACCAATTTTCATTATCGTACAAGGTACAGTAATGGAGGCAAGAAATGTTGAATATTTCCAAAATTTTACTATTGTAAGCTGTATCTAACCCCTTAAGATCTCTCTTAAAATAAACAGTTCAAGCAATTATACATTTTAATGCTTACTGCTTTTTCATGTTATTGACGAGTATGCTTTACGCAGAAAATATGATGCTATACATCATTTCAAATTCAGCATGCCAAAATTACATAAGAAAACATGTTTTTGCCATATTTAAAATTACTGTTGAGTGGTGAACTTGATTTTTGTCACACATCAAAAGAGGTATGTAGTTGCAAAGCCAGATACATAACTTTTTTTCGAAAATGGGTTAATGTTATATTTCATATCTTCATATGATTCTACAACTGCTATAGCACTGTTATGCTCCAAAGCCAGATACATCACATGGATTTGTATGATGAAAGAATAGTATTGGTTGCAAATTCTTGGTTCCTTGCAAACGTTTTTCCTTCTTACTGAAAAATTATGTTTTAGTGATGTAGGTATATGATTTTGCAACTGAACGCCTTAAATAAAGGTATGACTTATGATATACTGTACCAAAATCAGTAAAAATTACATAGCATTTCATTAAGTTTCTTATATAATTTCTTAAGTGTCCGGAGGTCCACAGTTTATTATTACAATTATTACTATTACTATCTTTATTATTATTATTATTATTATTATTATTATTATTGTACATTATAGTTGTTACTTGGTTGTGAAATAAACATATTAGGGAGGGTTAGGTGACTTAAGAGCCTACTTGTACAATTGAGGACCGTTTTTGCAAAACTTGTTAACTGAAAAATTTAAAAAATTGAGATTTTGATGGATTCGTTAACATAAGGCGGGTCTCTATATGATGTTCAAAGCGTCTTAGTAAAATTGGGTTATTTCTCTTCATTGTAGTGTGTCAAACAAAGTGTGATCGTTTTTTCAAAACTTGCTTTCTGCTATAGGTGAGAGTTACAGCAAAACTTGCTTACTAAATAGTGTTTTGAAAATCAAGCTTTGAGGTATAACTCTCTGTAAAGTTTATTTGAATAATTTTGAGGGAAAAATTGTTCCGGGGCCGGGTATCGAACCCGGAACCTTTGGTTAAACGTACCAACGCTCTACCAACTGAGGTACCCGGGAACTCTACACGAGTGTTTTGTCTCTCCTGTAAAATTTAGTTTTTTCAGTTAGCAAGTTTCGCAAAAACGGATTATGCAATTACTTTGGTGAGTTACTCGGTAGCTCAACTGGTACAGAGCAGGCTTACGACCATCTTGTATTCGAGTACAAAATTTATAAATTGTATGCTGAAAGGGCAGGCCTAAAAGATTCTGATGAAAAGATTTTCTGGTCCGAGAACAACTTAGCCAGGTCTCGACTTTGGAAAAACTCATTTAGGGCTTAAATAAACAGATTTATTACTGAGGATCATTAGTTATCTCGTTAAAGCAAATGCCTGCGTGCGCCTTTGCTTATACAGTAAGACGTAGTAAATGAGCTAGTGGAAACTAGCAATGGAAGGACGTTTCTCAGTCCACTTTTACTTCTTCTCACGAGCAGGTAGGTTTCACGAGATAATGGTCTATACGAACTAAACATCTGCTAACAGTTAAATAAATCTAAGGGGCACATTTATAACCCCTCGAACAACATAAGGAGCTCAAAATGGAAACTATTACAGCAGCCAACCAGGGAACGATTAAGTAGCTGCAGACCGGCTGTATTCAGGAAGCGACCAGCGTACCTGTGGACCAGTCCGCGGATGGTGCAAGGATTCCTGTGGATTTTAGACTGTTTCCTGACAAAGGAGACAGCTCTTGTGATAAGCGCTGACGAAGCATCTACGGTCTGGCTTCTAAAACAATGGGAGGTTGTCAGGACAAGATTTGTAAACATGGAGTTACTTCTCAAGTATAAGCGAGAAATGGCTTGCTCCTTACTTCCAAATAAGGAAACTAACGCAATATGAAAGGAATCTGTGATCTGATTTCAGGATTAAACACAGGATAGTAAACAGTTTACATTCAAATGGTAAACACAATCGGTTATGATCACCAGAAAAGAGCAGACATGCAAAAGTGAAATAAAACAGCTATAACTGAACTGCTTAGATCAGCATAATTCCTTTATTCGAGCTAATCGGCGACAGAGTAGTTCGCACGCAAGGATTTTATGTAGGTGAATTAGAATTACACAGATAAAGGCAGAATTTTATGTAGGTGATTAGAATTACATAGATAAAGCCAGGATTTTATTTAGGTGAATTAGAATTACATAGATAAAGGGAGGATTTTATGTAGGTGAATTAGAATTACATAGATAAAGGGAGGATTTTATGTAGGTGATTAGAATTACATAGATAAAGCCAGGATTTTATGTAGGTGAATTAGAATTACATTGATAAAGGAAGGATTTTATATAGGTGAATTAGAATTACATAGATAAAGGGAGGATTTTATGTAGATGAATTAGAATTACATAGATAAAGGCAGAATTTTATGTAGGTGATTAGAATTACATAGATAAAGCCAGGATTTTATTTAGGTGAATTAGAATTACATAGATAAAGGGAGGATTTTATGTACGTGAATTAGAATTACATAGATAAAGGGAGGATTTTATGTAAGTGATTAGAATTACATAGATAAAGCCAGGATTTTATGTAGGTGAATTAGAATTACATAGATAAAGGAAGGATTTTATATAGGTGAATTAGAATTACATAGATAAAGGGAGGATTTTATGTAGATGAATTAGAATTACATAAAGGCAGAATTTTATGTAGGTGATTAGAATTACATAGATAAAGCCAGGATTTTATTTAGGTGAATTAGAATTACATAGATAAAGGGAGGATTTTATGTAGGTGAATTAGAATTACATAGATAAAGGGAGGATTTTATGTAGGTGAATTACAATTACATAGATAAAGGCAGGATTTTATGTAGGTGAATTAGAATCACATAGATAAAGGGAGGATTTTATGTAGGTGAATTAGAATTACATAGATAAAGGCAGGATTTTATGTAGGTGAATTAGAATTACATAGATAAAGGCAGGATTTTATGTAGGTGAATTAGAATTACATAGATAAAGGCAGAATTTTATGTAGGTGATTAGAATTACATAGATAAAGCCAGGATTTTATTTAGGTGAATTAGAATTACATAGATAAAGGGAGGATTTTATGTAGGTGAATTAGAATTACATAGATAAAGGGAGGATTTTATGTAGGTGAATTACAATTACATAGATAAAGGCAGGATTTTATGTAGGTGAATTAGAATCACATAGATAAAGGGAGGATTTTATGTAGGTGAATTAGAATTACATAGATAAAGGCAGGATTTTATGTAGGTGAATTAGAATTACATAGATAAAGGCAGGATTTTATGTAGGTGAATTAGAATTACATAGATAAAGGCAGGATTTTATGTAGGTGAATTAGAATTGCATAGATAAAGGCAGGATTTTATGTAGGTGAATCAGAATTACATAGATAAAGGCAGGATTTTATGTAGGTGAATTAGAATTACATAGATAAAGCCAGGATTTTATTTAGGTGAATTAGAATTACATAGATAAAGGCAGGATTTTATGTAGGTGAATTAGAATTACAGAGATAAAGCCAGGATTTTATGTAGTTGAATTAGAATTACATAGATAAAGCCAGGATTTTATGTAGGTGAATTAGAATTACATAGATAAAGCCAAGATTTTACGTAGGTGAATTAGAATTACATAGATAAAGCCAGGATTTTACGTAGGTGAATTAGAATTACATAGATAAAGCCGGGATTTAATGTAGGTGAATTAGAATTATTTAGATAAAGCCAGGATTTTATGTAGTTGAATTAGAATTACATAGATAAAGCCAGGATTTAATGTAGGTGAATTAGAATTATTTAGATAAAGCCAGGATTTTATGTAGTTGAATTAGAATTACATAGATAAAGCCAGGATTTTATGTAGGTGAATTAGAATTACATAGATAAAGCCAGGATTTTACGTAGGTGAATTAGAATTACATAGATAAAGCCAGGATTTTATGCAGGTGAATTAGAATTGCATAGATAAAGCCAGAATTTCATGCAGGTGAATTAGAATTACATAGATAAAGCCAGGATTTTATGTAGTTGTATTAGAATTGCATAGATAAAGGCAGGATTTTATGTAGTTGAATTAGAATTGCATAGATAAAGCCAGGATTTCATGCAGGTGAATTAGAATTGCATAGATAAAGGCAGGATTTCATGCAGGTGAATTAGAATTACATAGATAAAGCCAGGATTTTATGTAGTTGAATTAGAATTGCATAGATAAAGGCAGGATTTTATGTAGTTGAATTAGAATTGCATAGATAAAGCCAGGATTTCATGCAGGTGAATTAGAATTACATAGATAAAGCCAGGATTTCATGCAGGTGAATTAGAATTACATAGATAAAGCCAGGATTTTATGTAGTTGAATTAGAATTGCATAGATAAAGGCAGGATTTTATGTAGTTGAATTAGAATTGCATAGATAAAGCCAGGATTTCATGCAGGTGAATTAGAATTACATAGATAAAGCCAGGATTTTACAGATACAGATATTTAAAGCCAGACTTTTAACTAAGAGAATAATAGACCTAAATAACGGCATAGATAAATTGATTGTGCGTGAATCTTTGATTGGTTAAAATATCAAGGATGTCCTCCTTCAGAAAAAGTAGGACAGACAGGCTTCTAAATTCGATATTTACTAATCGTATGGACAGTTGGATGATTCTAGAATTTCTCACTACGGACATGTTAACAATCTTTGCAATATAAAATAAATTAAGTGAAGAAATGTATGAGACTCCATTTATTTCCGCTTGGTTTCCACTTTTGCAGTTGGGAAGGAAGTTATTATTCACTCATGGTTCCGTTCTTACAACTTTCGGTCTGGTACCTTATCGCTGTTTTAGCAACCAGACATTAGATGCTTCGTTCAGCAATGCCCACATAATAACGCCAACATTTCTCCGCTTAGCAGTAGTTTTAGAAATGTTTGCAATATAACAGAATTAAGGAAACTGGATTCATTACTGGGTGCCAAACCATTGGCAACATCGTATTCTAGGGAAACGTCGGTATCAATGACCTAGAAGAAATCCTTTTTGATTATTTAAATAATGTAACTATATATTCTTAATTCTGGTAACAAAGTGTAGACTGGAGATCATGAACGTCTAAAGAAAATTAATGGAGACTCTCACATGTGACTTTCTGTTAGATCATTAACATAAGTTTTAGATTGAAAGGCTCAGCTCCTCTCCAATTCTTCAGGAATACTACGAATACCAACTGAGGATATAATGGAGAAGAGAGGATTTCATTCAAAAGAACCTCCGGACGCCTCTGCCCCAGGGTACGTTATACCAACTTCGGCATCACGTACAAGAAAAGCGACTCATCTGGAACACTAGTTTCCTATCCTTAAAATGAATAACCAGACCCAACCTATCATCCCTAAAAAATCGGTACTTATTTCTGAAAGTCTCTGTATACAGAGTGTTTAAAAAATACGGGGCATAATTTCAGGTATGTATTTCCCATATGTAGACAATCAAAATAGTTCATTACAACATGTGTCCGGAAATGCTTCATTTCCGAGTTATGGCCTTCACAACATTGAAATTCACAGGAACGTTTTTCTTTCCGCAGGTCGTTGTCATTACAGAAGATGTTCAAAATGTCCACCTCCTGCTTGAATACAGACCTCACATCGATGTCTCATTGACCTGCGAACACGATCCCAAACTCCAGGAGTATTGCGTATGTCCTCAGATATGATAAGGATACAATTGATACTCCTTCAACAGTCTCCAGACAGTCGTATGAGGAACATTGACTTGCAACGCTACCCTTCGTGTGCTGATAGAAGGAGTCATGTTCACAGTCTCCAGAATCTCCTCCTGTACTTCTGGAGTTGTAGATCTTGGTCGTCCCCTCCCCAAACCAGGAGAGTTAAATTTTCCATACTCGCACAGACGTTAATGGAGACGTACAAATGTCTTCCGATCTGGACATTGTCGCTGTGGGTACCTCTCCTGGTACAAACGACGAGCCAGCGCAGCATTGCCGTCCGCCTTACCGTACATGAAGTGTATCTCTGCCAGCTCTTGATTTGAATACATGTCGCACAGTCTAACGCATACACAACACTGAATGTAACCTTCGCCTCGGAATGAACTGTCAGATTGCCCTCTTAATGTCTCCTTTGACGGCAACGACCTGCGGAAAGAAAAACGTTCCGGTGAATTTCAATGTTGTGAAGGCCATAACTCGGAAATAAAGCATTTCCGGACACATGTTGTAATGAACTATTTTGATTGTCTACATGTGGGAAATACATACCTGAAATTATGCCCCGTATTTTTTAAACATCCTGTATATTACATATCCTAGCTCTGTTAAAGAATGTACGTTAAATATTCAGATGCTTTTCGACAGATCTAAATTGCTATGGTCTTAGTCATTGTTCCAGAGAGTTTAAAGTTTGTAAAATATTGATATGAAAATGGATACAACGTGCTAAAAACAAAAAACTGGAAGGTATTTTTAACATTACTTCTCTGGATAACCGAATTTGGTAATTCTGGTAGATAAGAGGCTGAGAGAAGCTATTGATGAGACGTGAAAACTTACTCTTAAGATAGATCATAGATTCTATTTCAAACATCATTCTATACTTTGAATAATGTTTCCAGTGACACCTACTGATACCACAAGGAAGAACGTTAGTAATACGTAACAGAGTAAGCATACTACCACAGTTTAGTATACAGTAGAACCTCTATTATCCGTGGTAATTAAGGGGGTGGAGTAAACGGTTAATCGAAAAAATCGGATAATCCGTACCATATAAGGTTTTCATAAATTAAGTGCATAGATTAATACAATTTCGTAATTTCCTCCGTGGTCTTCTGTTTTAACATTCTAGATAATAGATCAGACGTTCACTAATTTAAGTCTGATTTTCAACGACGAAACTCCTTATGACGGCTGTCTGTGAAAAGATAGGAATAGTAGGCGTACAGGTCTCATGTTGTAGATTTACATACTTTATACACTTTATATATTTTTTTTTCATTAAATCGTGCACAGTTGTAATTCCTATTTCGCAATCTGATGCGAGATGAACCACAGTTTCTCTTTTTCCAAACCATTCAATTATTTGTACTTTTTTCGTAGCACAACACGTTTTCTTTTGACACCTGTAGAAAACATTTTGCATAAGTTAGACAGAACGGCCCCTTTAAGAGTAGACCATACTGTATAAGGGTAAAGGTTTGTAAAGAAAACACTCTGTAGAAAAAATTCGTACTAATATAATGTGCATACAGTACTTTATAATTGTTTACATAAAAAAGAGCGAGAGAGAAAGTTAGTCGGATAATCCATCAATCGGTTAGTAGGGTGACGGATAATCGAGGTTCTACTGTATACAGTTGCGAAACTTGGGATGTTTTTTTTTCCCCCTATCTCGCGATAGTTGCTAGCCGCTTGGAGCGTTGTGAGTACTAGGAACAATAGACTGTGTCACTGCCATCGTGATTTAATATAGGCAGACCATGTGACTCGCTTAACCCGGTCACGGAGGTTGGCGTTTCAACCATATAAATTAGTTGCAATGCATAAATAGTAACATATGCTTCTCTAAAATGTAGTGTAATTGCATTAATAAATTTAAAACAATGATTATGAGACACTTCAGACATAATTCACTTGCGAGTTAAGGTGTAATATTTTTGGTGTGAAAATTACGTTGTTCGTATGTGTAACATCTGACTTTATTTGGATTAAATATTGCGAAATTCTTGTAGATTCATTTATGCACGATTCAATAATTTTCAGTTGCACCGCACGAATATTTTGATATGTTGAAACTATAGGTTATATTTACTGTACCAATACTTCAATATTCGCATTTATACATTATAATTAAGCATAAAGTTACGTGTGATAACTTGTAAATGCAATTTGTCTCTATTTCAGTTGTATTTATTCCTTTCTTACGGTACTCCAATCTGAAGTCTGATTAATGTACTATGTTAGTAGACTAAACTAGCGCAGAGGTAGTTCCTTTGTACTCAAACTCCTTGCATATACGGATCTGTGACAGGTTAGGTTTGGTTAGTTTTGGCTTTTATTATGCCTTGCTTATACGATCACCTGCACCTCCACAAAAAAATCTCTTATAAATTCAACGATTTTCACTTCCGAAATCGCAGGAGCTACCTCAGCGCTAGTTCCAACGCTTTATGAGGGCTGCCTTATTGGCCTTCGGACACTTGACTATACGGGCTATTCTATTTCAAATCGACCGAAATATAGAGAAAATTGACCTTGCAATTTTTAAATACAATGAAACTTTTTCTGTCCGTTGACAACTGTGATATAATGCTTTGTGCAAAGTTTGAGGCATCAGAACTTAATAGTGTTTAAATTAAAAATAATTAAATTTATCGTATTTTCATAAAATTAGCAAATTTAAACTGTTGTGGCTCTGAAACCCTTTCACCTAATGATCAAAATCACGGTTTATTTTGATGCTGAGAAGTTAAAGTTTATATTGACATGTAAACAGTTTTTCTTACTTTTTATGGAAATGGAGAAATTTATATTTTTATTCATTAAGACGCCTTTGCCCACGAAAAGATATTTTTAAAATATATGGTTAGATTCCGCATTGAAAGTACAAATAAACACATATTTTTTACTGGTGGTACGTTGATAAGAAAGTATTGAAAATATCAAATAAAGAAAATAAATAGTACGCGCGTGAACTAACCAGCTGACTGTGAGACGGGAGAAAATTGTTTTAAACTAGCAGTGGTGCCATTTAGGAAGCGGTGCAATTTATGCTACTCTACCCTACAATGCTGTTGTTGTTTTCTAATGCCAGGCATTTGACAATAAAGTCATTTGATCTCTTGCACTCCAATATTTTTCAAAGATATTTTCATGGTTAACCACTGAAGCACAGATTTTAAGATGTTCTGAATCCATTTCTTGATTTGAGTTGCACAATGGACAGTTAGGAGACTGATATATTCCAATTCTATGCAGATGCTTGGCCAAACAGTCATGGCCTGTTGCCAATCTATATGCAGCTACAGACGATTTTCGTGGTAAATCGGGATTCAACTGTGGATTATGATGCAGAGAGTTCCATTTTTTCCCTTGAGATTGTGTTATCACATTTTGTTTGTTGAAGTCTAAGTATGTAGATTTAATAAATCTTTTCACAGAGTAATACGTAGATTTAGTAACAGGTCTGTAAGTAGCAGTGCTGCCCTTCTTTGCTAAAGCATCCGCATTCTCGTTTCCCAGGATTCCACAATGGGATGGTATCCATTGAAATACAATTCTTTTATTGAGTGTTATTAGTTGAGAGAGCATTTTAGTTATTTCTGCTGTTTGAGATGAAGGTGTGTGTCTAGAGACTATTGATAGAATAGCTGCTTTGGAGTCTGACAGTATAACTGCATTTTTAAATTTATTGAAGTGGCAGAGAAGATTCCTGAGACTTTCACTTATTGCAATGATTTCTCCATCAAAATTTGTTGTTCCATATCCAAGAGATCTATAAAGTGAGAAGAGACAGCACGTAACACCTGCACCTGCACCTTGTTCTCTGGAGATCAAGGTCCCATTGGTGTATAAATGAAGCCAGTTTTGTGGAGGGTACTACCCTGCAATGTAAAAATACCATTGCGACATCGCAGGCAACGAGACAGGAAGTCACCTTGCAAAGAAGGATTGCAAACTAAACAAACAACATGACTTATCCATCAGTTGTAACAAATATTAAATCAAGAACCAAGGCACCTGCACCTGTTAATAGTTTCATATGATAGGCCTATAGAACCAAGACAATAAATGACATTAGACTGCAACATACAACAAGAAGTGTATAAAGACGGCTTTACACTGAAGCAGCCATAGGCAATCGTGAACATCCGGCACGGTCGCACGCTGCAGGCAGGCAGCCTGGTCGCATATGGCTTGCGGCGCCAATCCGCCGGTTGCTCCAGTTCGCAAGCTTATCCAGCGCTGTTGGGTTCAGTAGTCCAGTCGCATGCGGCACGATGAGTTGGGATAAAACAAAGCTTCTAATTGAAGAATACCATGAAAATCATATTTTATGGGGCTTGCGAGATCACAATTATAAAGATAATAGAAAGAAGTTAAAGTTATGGGAAGAAATACCTCTAAAAGTTCGATTGTTCGGTAAGGAAACCAAAGAAAAAGCAAAAAAACTTTAGTTTGAAAACGACCTTCCACAGGTACATAAAGAAAAACAGCGGGTCAGTTCTGGATGATCAGTGGGTGCATTTCGGTGCATTGTGTTTTCTTCTTGTGATTGACGCACAAGAAAGTGACTTCCAACTGATAAGAATATTGATTCTGACGTAAGTGTTGTGTCTGGTTTACATAAAACTACTACATCAGTGACCAAACGCACGATTACGTAAAATTAATATTATAGGATACCTGTTATGAAAGAAATACAATGTCAGAAAAATAATAAAGAGCCGGTTAAGTTACTGGTATTTCTTTATTTTACACAATAAAAGCAATGAACATCGTTCAAATAGTAATATACGTCACAAAAGAGCGGTATGTTGACGTTTTCATGTTCGAGGAAAAGATTGAAAAAGCGAAACGTAGTTGAGCTTTTTTAATTTCCGAGAACATGAAAACAAACATACCGCTCGTGTATCGTACATTATTTTGTGCGAAGATCGTTTATTACATACCTGAAAGACGAATTTCTAATTAGTTGCAATGATATCTCCATCTTGATTTCTGTTTAATGACGGCAACTTTAGAAAACAAAAATATCTATACTCCAGCAGGCCGTGATATACGTCTGTCTTTTTTTCCCCCCAGTCTATAAATGCGAACTTAAAACAAACGGTAAGGTTATGTAATGATTTATTTTTCATTTTAATATTTTAACAATATTATTTATATAACATATTGCTGTAATAACATCGGCATCTGGAATCTCGTTGATTTTTTCACGGCTTCCTTAATGTTACTTGTATCAGGAATGCAATAAGTTTCGTGGAGTAGTAGACTTTACTTAATTTTTGCAAATATTTAAAAACAATAATTAACATTGCAATTTAGGTGAAATTGCAGTGGTAAGTTTCCAATTTATAATTATTACTATGTTAATCGTCTCTAAAAATAATATGTTAAAAGCCTAGAGCAGTAAAATGAATGTCGCGCTTAAGCGGTAAGAAGAGGGAAATTGTTATGTGTGTTACGTTGGGAATACTGAATGTGGTATTTCATACTTACCGCGTATTGGTTCTGTGCGGAAAACAAGCAAATACGCACGATCTCGCACAAAATACTTTTACCTTTTGCACAAATCTTCATTTTTAATCCAAACTTCGTAAGGTAGACACGTCTAAATATAACTGTCATGCAATGGGACACTTCCTTCACTTGACACGAAGTAGACTTTAAACCAGAGGTGAGTAGAAAACAATTTGTGCCGAATCCACAGTGAACGCAACCCGGATGACTTTCAGTTCTTTACCCGCAAAACTGAAGGAGAGAGTGAAGTCCTGACTATTTCTCGTTTTCAGTGACGTATTAGTATTTATACTGAACGTCCGAGAGACAGAACATTAATATCCCGCTCTACTACACTGGTAAGCAAAATTAAAGCAACAAACATATAAGGTAAAGAAAAACAGATAAATTCATTCGAAGTAAATCAATATAGGCAATATATCCGCTTTTTGGAAGTGGACACAGACACAGCCACTACACCACCTCTTGCTTGTACACACGTAAACTGTATAAAGGTATAGCGCGGGACAGCTTACCTAATACCCTAAGGGTGAAACCTAACCATTTTTCCCTCATTACTACATACTATAAGCTAGTGGATTATGGTGATTTTCTAGTTTTCAGGTTGAATTTTCTTTTGCAACTTCGTTTCGAATTTCGGTACCGGTACTGAGAAATACTGCAACTGGTAGTGATTTTGTAACTGTTATGTTGGCAGCAGTGACACAAGTTGTGAGTAGTTTGAATTCTGAAAATTCAAATTGTTCTAGATTTCTGAGCCCATTACTGGAAGCTAGTGAAATTTGAACACACTAATAATTAATTAATATCAGTATTAATATTAATACACAATAGTTATTGTATGTGTTGCTTTGTGTTGTGGTTACAGTTTCAAGATTACAGTAAGGTAGGCTAAGTGTAAATAAATATAACATATTTCGTGTGATACATGCCCTTGAGTAATCGATAGAAATACCATTTCACATTTTAATTAATTTGTATTGTGTTTAGACTTGCATTACAATAATGGAGTAAATATTCTAAAGCATACATTTCAAAGTGGCATTCGTTTTCGGAATTCATACTAATCATTTCACATGATCAAACAAAATACATTTTTAGGTTAGGTCTCGTGATTGGTAAACTGTTCAATCAAAGCAATGAATTTCAAGTTGTAAGATAAAATACATTTTAGTATTAGATCATACACTAATCTACTAACTACTAACATAATGTGCGAAAGGTCCAGAAGAAAAATATACTCTTTCACAAACTATTGAAACTTTCAGAAAACACCTCCCCAACATAAAGATGAGATGTGGTAAATAAGCAAGACATCGTTATCGTTAATACTGTATTATTATTATTATTATTATTATTATTATTATTATTATTATTATTATTATTATTATAATACATGGCATTGTGTGATTTTATCCTCTTTTGGTGATATCTAGTAGTAGTTGACAACACTGAAAAGACTGCCAAATTAATCTTTTAGGAATTACTCTTACGTGATCCTCAATAAACCAAGGGAGGGGGTGTGCACTACGGACAGTATATCTACACGGCTTGAAGGTCATGAATCACAGGGCTTCACGAATCCTTCTTTGCTCAGCGATGCTTTAAACTCATTCTGTCAGTCTTTGCCGCTTATTTCGGTCTTCTAGGAACTCGCTGAAGATCTAGAATGCCTGTGTCTCCTTCAGTTATATTTCACCACGCGCCGAGAACAATTGTTTCATCTGTCTTTCTAAGTCGAAATTTCCTGGAGAGGCATATATCCTTCTTGTCCCACTTCTTTTTCTCAGAAAGTTATGTAAATAGAAGCGACTATGACTCTTTTTGTGTTCTCTACATTCAAAAGTAATGATTTTCGGAATACACGAAACACCGTAACACATTAAGCCAAATGTGTTTTCGATAAATAATCGGGAGACCACGGCAATGCCTGTAAATGTATAACCTGGAGTCTATATTCAAATAAAGACCAGGGTTAGGTTTTATTAACTTCTCACTCAAGGGCGAAAATATAATCTCTTTCCAATTCTATTCCTGATAGAGGTTCGAGAGAAGGTAGATTAAATGTTTTTGTCTCCATCTTTTTTAAGAAAGTTTGTCTCCCGAAACACACCACTGTTTGAGATTCTATCCTGGCAACCAGCATTAGCGAAATTGAAGCAGCAGTTGGTGTCCCAAATAGCCATTGAAACAATACTAAACGTTTCCTAAGGTACATACACTGTGTCCGGGACAAAATTTACCAAAAAGAAAGTTTAATAACTTGCGTAATAATGGAGATAGGAAAATGAAATTTGCGGCAAATGAAAGAGGGACATTTTAAGTTTTATGTGTGATGTTGGCAACATTTGGTCTTTGTTGTTGACATAGCTGTAATTAAAATGGCGTTCACAGTGCAACAAAAAGTTCAATGATGCTATTGGCTTGCCGAATTCAAGTATCCGAAGATAGTGGAGAGAAGATTTTGACAACAGTGGCCTGAGAAGCAACCACCAGATAGGCACACAATAACAACTTGGCATAGAAAGCTTCTTGAGACCGGTTCTCTTGTAGAGAAAACACCACGCGGGAAGAAAGTGACAGAAGCGCAAGTCGACAGAATTTCAACGGAGCCCGTGTAAGTCTGTTCGCCGTGCCAGCAGGGAACTTGCAATTCCAAAGTCAACTATCCACGATGTTCTGCACAAGAGGTTACGTCTGCATGCATACAAGATTCAATTGGTTCAAAAGTTGAAACCAAACGTCTTGCCTGCACGATATGATTTCGCTAGTGACATGCTGTTGAAAATTGATATTGAAAATGGATATCTGCAGAAGGTCGTGTTTAGTGATGAGTCCACCTTCCACGTCTGTGGGATCGTCAACAGGCATAATTGTTGCATCTGGGGATCAGAAAATCTGCATGTAGTGAGAGAATTGGAAAGAGACAGCCCTAAGATTAATGTTTGGTGCGGACTTAAACATGAAACTATGATTGGACTGTTCTTTTTTGTGGAAAACACTATCAATGGAAATGTGTATCTTGATATGGTGCAAAATTACGCCATTCCTCAAATTCCACAGGGATATGTTTTCCAACAAGACGGAGCTCCGCCTCATTATGTATTACATGTTACAGATCACTTGAATGAATGCTTTCCTCAGCGATGGATTGGTCGAGGTGGACCTAAAGCATGGCCTCCCAGATCCCCAGACCTAATCTCACTGGACACCTTTTTTTTGGGGATATATAAAACACATTGTGTACACGACTGTAGTGGCAGATTTGGAGGATCTGCGTCGGAGAATTGTCGCTGCTTGTGCAACTGTCACTCCAGAGATGTTACGAAACACATGGCAAGAACTTGAATATCGCCTGGACATCTGTCGTGCTACAAGAGGTGCACACATAGAAGTTTATTAGTGGTTATTCGAAACTTTGGAAGTCCCTTTGTCAATTCCCGCAAACAGCATTTTCATCCATCAATTATTTGGTGAGTTATTAAACTTTGTTATTGGTAAATTTTACCCCGGACACCCTGTACTTTCGGAATTTGCAGGATTCTGGATAACGACATGTTTCCCATCGACGGTTCCAACGCAATGAGGAAAATTCCAGGATGCATCAAACTATCTAGAAATCTTCCTCCGGCCATTTTCTGTGTTAGGTATCTGAAATAAATAAATATTTATGCCTATTAATAAATTGTCGAGTATGTTCATTTTCCATTGTTTCTCCTTTTTATACAATGAGGACGTGGTACACCAGAATTAGGCCTAAATGATAGTGAAACACAACTGGACGAGGTTCAGTGTTCTCCAGGGCTCAAACACAGTCAACTTCATGAGCTGCAGGTAGACAATTCGTGATATCCACTTCAAAGTGTAGAAGACACGGCACTGACAGAGACGAAGAATATAGCAGAGGTCAAGAAGCCTATGAAATTCTCAAATTCTCGTCATTTGTGACGAATTTTCTACGTATGGGGAGCACGTGGGGAATTAATTTAGAAAACGAAGTGTGACTACGCAGACCTTTCTGAGACATCGTATAAATAATATCTTGTTTGATGGGGCAATGGGGAAGATTTATGCTCCGCCACCCACACATACGTTCTCTTGGTCTTTCCACTCCAGATGAAGTTCTCCTCGACCTTCTTCTGCCCATACCCCTTCCCGTGCTCCAATCTCACCTACGCCACCTTGTACTCTGCCTATTCAAAGGTATCCAGGCCCTCATGCAACTCCATCAATCAGCTCTTCAATTCCTCAAAGTGAAACAGTTTCTCTGGAACGCTAGAGAAAACATCAGAACGGACTACAGAATCAGGACTAAATCTATTTTAGGTTCGATTTAATTACTATGTGAAAGCGTGCTTTTGCTTTACGTTATGGTTACTTTGGTTACTAGCAAAATTGGCTTATTGAAGTGCTTTTTAATTGAATTTTTTTTACTAATATTCTTGTACATTTAAGCCAATAATCTTGATTACACAAAAATAAAGTATTTATTTCAGTAACATGTACAGTTGTAAAAAAAAAGTGACCGCACTGGTGAACAGCGAATATTTTCTAAGTCCACTTCGGGTCACGGCAATGTTACACGATGCATGTGCTTGTAGAAGCAGTTCCGAAACTATGGAATTATTCCCTATCTGCGTCTCATAGAGTAGCGATAGAGTACTCGCTTATGGGTTCGGGCCTTCTTCAAGTTTTCATTCTACTTTTTAATCGTTCTTTAGCGATATAAATAATATTCAAATTATCATTTATATTCTGTTATCGTTCTTTATCGATATCAAGTTATTTATATTTTGTTATCGTTCTTTTAGCGATATAAATAATATTCAAGTTATAATTTTTTATATTCTGTTATCGTTCTTTAGAGATATAAATAATATTCAAGTCATCATTTGTATTCTGTTATCGTTCTTTAACGATATGAATAACATTCACGTTTTTTTTATATTCTGTTATCGTTCTTTAGCGATATAAATAATATGCAACTTATCATTTATATTCTGTTTTCGTTTTTTAGCGTTATAAATAATATTCAAGTTATTATATTCTGTTATTTTTCTGTCACGATATAAATAATCTATATTTTATGAAAATAATTATTATAATACAAATAATCATTTTTCTTTGTAAAATAGGTTATTTTCTTTAAATAATTAAATATATTATATAATATCTTATATTAATTAAATAAACCGATATTTAGCATTCATATTCTATTATCGTTCTTTAGTGACACTGTATAAATAATATTCAAGTTATTTACATTGTTATCGTTCTTTAGCGACATAAATAATATTCAAGTTATAATTTATATTCAGTTATCGTTCTTCAGCGATATAAATAACATACATTTAATATTAAGTTTGGAACAATACAGTTGCATAATACTGGTGTTAGTTTTTCTTTCTATATTGTTATATTATACTAGTTTGTTTTATTTATGCCACGAAAGATATTTTTGTTGAGAATAAATTATGTTTTCTTTCCATTTGCAGCACAATGTCATAATGAAAAGACATGGCATAATAGTCTACATTAATGAACCTGATGTTAAAATTACTAAAATAATCGTAAAAGAGAAAGGAGCAATTATGTATATTTTGGCCCTCTGTCTTAAAAGCAAAACAAAAAAGAACATAAAAAGAACGAGATTGTATTCGAACGCAGGGCCTCACGAATAAGAATCCGTAACGTTACCATTACGCTATCAAGTAACACGCAAAATACTTTAATTATAATTGTAGATATCAGGCAACGTGGCCCAACAACATGTAACATCGCCTGTCTCCGAATTGTAGCGAAGATACCCGAAGGGAACTTTGTTTCAAGAGAGCGGCCACTTTTTCTTTTGACAACTGTACTTACCTTCAAAGTACCACTAATGGCTTTGCAAGACATTGGGGATAAAAAAGTGATATCGCAGAGTTAGATATTTTGAACAGATACATCAATGAACGACATGAATGTCCCGTACCCAAAAACCTCAATGTGCAATGTAGTTTCACTTCAGTTGGTATACTACCTAGATAATTGGTCGCGGATTTTGAAATGAGAGGAGCTACCTTGTTCAGAAGATAATCGAAGTCCTCTTACTAATTCGGGTAAAATTTCTGAACGGGTAAGCGCCATCAGCAAGGAGTTTATTTAAAAAACGTCATTGGGAGGTATATCAACATTTATGAAAAGCTGCTTGCACCAAGTCTTTCTCTGAATGCGTTTCCTCCTGTTCAAAAGAAGGTAGGCAACTGTCTGCACAAACTCACTCAAGAATTAAACCAACCAATCTCATTGGACGTAAAGGGGTCGGAAGCATGCAACAAGGATTGCTCCAGACAGCATGATGCGTGACAACAAGACTGGCAACAAACGATCGCATGCTGTAGGCAACTAGGTTGATACAGGTTGCCTCGGTGTAAAAGCCCCTTATATGAAAACGCAGAATTAATAAACCAAGTTCCAAGAAGATCAGCGATTGCCACATTCCGAATGGCAACTGGCCACGATTGTCTCAATAGACAAAAAATGTTGCATCACTATCTCGCTTATATGCAACAGTGAAGATCATACGGATGATAATCCTGCTCTGCCGTCTCAATGAAAGCTGCATCGTTTGTAAATACTGGAAGGCCCACTGCTAATGTCCTCATCGTTAGATGTAGTGAGTTAAAAAACAACATCAAATCTTTATTAAAATGTAGAAACGAAAATATAAAGTTATTCTTTCCAGAGAAGACCAAATAAATCTGCTAATGGTTTCATCTGCTATAAAACTTCTAACAATGTTCCAAGATGGCGTCATTTTAGCCTTTGCCAATATAACTCGAATTCCTATTGCAATACAAAAGGAAAAAAATGAGATATGTCTGGGTCATTGCAAAATTTGTATAACAAATGGACGATTGAGAACGTCAAAATTAAAGTACTATTTAGTGCATATTCTGCATGTATTAATATAGTGCAATGTCTCTGCCATAGTAATCAGC
Organism: Periplaneta americana; assembly: GCF_040183065.1. Taxonomy (NCBI): domain Eukaryota; kingdom Metazoa; phylum Arthropoda; class Insecta; order Blattodea; family Blattidae; genus Periplaneta; species Periplaneta americana. The sequence goes on from NC_091131.1 coordinate 162,456,350, forward strand.
CACTGTACACTCACCTTGCTTTACAGCACTGTTTTGAATGATGTAACAGACATGACATGGAGTAATAGACCTGACAGGTAACAGAGTTGACAAAGCAAACAAGCATGCGCTAACCTAAACTTTTTTTACTTAAAAATCTTGAAAATAGTAACTTAACTACTGGACACGTGTACTATTATGTCCCCTTGATCTTGACTTTATATGTTGTTATTTGTGGAAAACACAACACAAACAGATCTGACAGAGTAAAAATGCACGCTTAGACTAAAACATAAAGCAAGAGTATGCCAAATCAAAATGGGTGAACATAGCAGTACAATCAAAATGGGTCTTTGTGCATCATCTTCGCTTGTGCTACATCTGTGGGATTTCTTTTTCAACTGTGTATCCATAGGAACAGAATTGTGTAACAGATCTGACTGACTTACTGGGCTAGAGTAATTATGTAATCATGTTTAAGGAAATATAAACTCAGACATAAATGAATAAGTTTTTATAATATCAAATGTTTCTTTAATTTTTTTCTCAATTACATTATAAAACAAACCTTTATCTGGACATAATCATGCTCCATTTTAAAAACTTAACTAGTATGGACACGGCATTTTAGCTGTCACTATGAGAATTTTATTTTATTCTCGTGAAATATTTCACATGAAGGAAATAATTCTTGTGACGTTTACTACATTAGTATTGAAACTACTCACTGTTAGGAATTTATAACTCTATCGTTATAAATGCAATAATGGGAAGGGTAAGAATTGATGGAGATCATTTGTTATACAAATTCTGCAAATGACCCACCTACGAACCCGTAGGTTGCTGCCTCCTCGGCGACTAGAAACTATGGCGTCGTTGCTCAAGCTCTGGAACGAGAAAGCTCTGCTCATTTCTTACATGACCAAAACTCGTCCCTCTGATATTCATATAAACTGAATGCTAAATGATTGGTCAATGGAGGATCTGATAACTTCCAACAAATTGAAAGAATATTATACCCCTTTACACTAGACTTACTTCAAGGAGGTAGCGATTTTTCAGCTTCCCAGAACAACACTAGCCATTCGCACTTAAGGGGTTATATTTAGCTTACAGTAGTACAATTTTGGGAAATATTCAAAATTTTTTTCCTCCATTTCTGTATTTTGTGCAATAATGAAAATTGGTATGTGTGAAATACTGTCTTTCTGCTATATGAAAAAAATATATATCTTTACGATTAAAAATTTATTTATTTCTTTATTTTATTTTATTTTTTTTTTCAAAATTCAAAATGATGCCACTTTACTGTGCAGTGATGAAGTGTTTCCCTCATAACTCATAAACTTGTTAACTTTTTCATGTTCTCTCTCTTTTATTTTATTGCTGAAACTCATCTTTAAAATATCGTGCTCTTTCAATTACATTCCTTAATAAATAATTTTATTTGACCATTTTTAAAATGAATTTATTTTTTATCGGACAATCTATCAAAGATAGAGAGGTGATCTTGCATCATATTGTAGATATGACATACACAAATACACACAAAACATTTCATCACAAAATGTTGGATAGTTTTTGTGTTATGTGGGAAACGCTTCATCACTGCACAGTGAACTGAACGTTGAAAAAAAAAATGTAAATATTTTTTTTTTAAAACGTAAAAATATTTTTTTTTCATATAGCAAAAGGAGAGTATTTTAAACCAACTAATTTTCATTATTGTACAAGATGTAGTAATGGACGAAAAAAAGTTGAATAGTTCCAAAATTTTACTGCCGTAAGCTGTATCTAACCCTTAAAGGAACTTGTAATGTTACGTCTATATCCCTGTTACTTATGGTAAATTAAGTATTATGTGCGCTCAGACAAAATACTGTAGCCAGTAAGAAGATGAGAAGTATGAACTTAGTTGCGTAAAAAGCGTTACAGTATATTCCAAAAACAGTCATATAAAATAATTTATATTTAGTCTCGAAATAAACTTGTATAATTTATAAGAAAAATCAGCAACATAACAGGCATATTTATTAATCAAAATAGAATGAATAGATAGGTCTAAGTAATCAAATCCATGGTAGGTCTACGATATAGTAAATGGGCCAAAAATACAAACATGAAGTCATATTCCTTACCAAAGTGAAGCATTATGAACAGCAGAAGCAGAGTTCAGAGAAAATGGAATCGTATGATATTCACAGAGCTAACTTGGAGGACATTTTATAACTATCTAAAGAGAAGAAAGCTTTTAAGTTAATATATATTATTTAATGTACCGAAGTACGTATGATATTTCCATGCAGATATTCTGCGTCATCATACGATGAAAGAGTAATGGAACGAAGAAAAATTCTGCAGAGAGTGGCCACTAGAGGGAACCCAAGAGTTGGAACTTAAAACTGAGACGATTCTGTCCGACGCCGGGGTGGTATCCGGTGTGGCTTAGTGGATAAAGCATCAGCACGTAGAGCTGAAAACCCGGGTTCAAATCCCGGCGCCGGAGAGAATTTTTCTTCGTTCCATTACTCTTTCATCGTATGATGACGCAGAATATCTGCATGGAAATATCATACGTACTTCGGTACATTAAATAATATATATGATATGCGTAAATCACTTGTGATTTAAGACGGCGCTTATTCCGTCGGATCCCGGCCAACTAGTCACTCATAACGAGTGCACCTCAGCACATGTGTGGACTTCAGTCCTTCGTTCTATGACGTAGTGCAGAGGGCGGCCACTAGAGAGAACCCAAGAGTTGGAACTTAAAACTGAGACGATTCTGTCCGACGCCGGGGTGGTATCCGGTGTGGCTTAGTGGATAAAACATCAGCACGTAGAGCTGAAAACCCGGGTTCAAATCCCGGAGCCGGAGAGAATTTTTCTTTGTTCCATTACTCTTTCATCGTTTTAAGTTAATACCTGAAAGTGGGATATAAAGGCTCATTTAGAGGCCCAACTGCGACAGATTTTTATTTTTTCGTCACTGCGTAAAATATAATCCTGGCCGATTCAAAAGGAATATTGATGGACAAATTCGTCAGTCAAGCTGGATTGGTTGGGATATTTCCTTCCCCACAATCAGGATAATATTTTTAACTATACATTCATCAATGCTATAACAAAATTGCTCGGCTTTAAATAAACCAAAACGATAATAAATACTGTTGCAGAGTGCTCTGTTATGACTAGAGACGTGACGTCGGTATATTTATATTAGTTTGAGGTCGATTGAAGGTGAACACAAGACGCCGGACGTGTTTCAAGTACAGGCAGCGGAAGCGAATTTGACACATGCCTATGCAAACAGTTTCCGTGTTTTATATACGATTATTGCGTGTTATAAAATAAAGACAATACAATCATTGTATATATATAAGGATAAAAGGAGTCATACAGATCTTTGACGGAAACGATGCAGCTTCCATAAGTAATGCCCAAACTCTTATTGGAGATCCAAATATTAAAAAGCAGTGTGAATATTTAAGATGTCCACCTTCAAATGAAGGTGGACATCTTAAATGACTGGAATGCAATGTGGTTAAATAGTACAAATGGTCAAATCACAAAATCACTATATTTTCCCCACAGTTAAAGATAGACTAACCGTAAAGAATTATGAACCATCTTACATATCCACGCAATTTATGACTGGACACGGAAAATTTAATTCATATTTTGAACGTTTCAAAATTGACAACCCAAATGGCTGTTCATGTCCCTGTGAACAACCCACACAAACAGTCGACCACCTGTTATTTCAGTGCCCACTACAAGAACGCAAGAGATACCGGCTAGAAACCCACCTTAGCATGTGCGATACAACTTTCTCACCACCAATTACAAAAGTTCTTCTGAAGAAATATTGCATAAAGGAATTTCACATATTTATTACAGGTGTATTTAAGACCTTGTAGAAATAACAGTATTTAGTAACAGTGTCCTATTTATTCTTTTGCAGCCAAATTTGTAACTTTTAAAAGTATGGTTATCATGCTGAAGTGTATGTGTTGTAAAGGATGCTTGATTTGTTGTGTATGTGAGTCATAGTTATGGGTTGCTTGATTGTGTTTGTGTGACTATTGTGTATTAATTTATGATGTATGTTAGGGAAAGTTGCTTAATTGTGTTATAGAGTACCGCTATAAGAAATGTTTTGTTTATGTGTTGTAACTGTTCTCTGTATGACTCAATTGATGACTGATGTTTGATTTGCAATCGCAATGTTTAAATTACGGATTGTTTAGGTTTTATTTCCATTGTGTAAGCTAATTTATTTTTCTTTTCAATTTGTTTTATGCTTAGGCCTATTTTTTGTGTAAAACTATAGCCCTAGCATACATATGTAAAATAGGGCTACCCCCCATTGGAGATATAATAATAATAATAATAATAATAATAATAATAATAATATATTTCATCTAATTTTGAATTTGTCCTCTGTACAATCGAATGTTTCGAAAAGACTGGTGTGAAATTGGTGAGGCAAATTTCGATAGTATAAATAATCTCAACTCAGAAGTGATTGATCTTCAAGATGATATAAGCCGAAAGGTGTGAGAAAATGAACCTAGTAATACAAAAAACGGTGGTTTTAATTCATTATGCAAAATTGAAAGAGTTTTGTCAGATGATAAGTGCGATTGTTATCAGTAGAAGGCGTAAAAATATGCGTTACCACGCGATACAGGTTGGTTTGGTCTGAAGTATGAATGACGTCACAGGTACAAGCGCAATAACTTAAATGCACCACGAGAAGGCGGCAGTACAAGTAGAAACCAACAAAAATGATCTTCAGTGTCAACTTCTAATCGTATGGGAAAGAAAGCCAGTTGTTTACAATATTGCTTATTGCCTTTGTGCAGGTGGTAGTGTTGTGTAAAAGTGATTTAAAATACCTAAGTCGAAGGATTTGGAATTAAACACCTAAGAAATAAATACGGAAGAGAGATTTTGATTCCGCAAGGGAAAAATATTTTCTGTGCCGTACGCAAATGTGACATTAAAATTCGTATGAAATATTAGATAGAGCCGCATTATAACAGCAAGAAACATGCCGAAAGCGTACAAAGATCTTCGACATCAAATAATGAAAAACATAGATAATCTGAATTTAATGTGAATTTATGTAATATGATGATTTCTGCAAATATTCCGTTCAAGAAACTTGGTAATCCACATTTTAGAGGTGAAAAGGTGAAAGAAAAATTATACAAATTCAGCAAAAAAATAAAATAAAAGAAAATAAAATACCGGTTATACAGTTCTGTGCAACATTGTGAGTGGAGGGAAAAACAGCGTTACTACGACGCTTTCTTCATTTGAACTTCTAACATCTTGTGACATGGAAAGAAGCTTTTTTTGGTGTTGAAAAACTGTTTGAGTGAGAGACGTCGAACTTTCTCTTTCGATAATTTACGAATGTATATTGTGGTTCAGTATAATGCATCCTTTAATCATCAGGCGGTGGCAGTTAACATTTTAGGTAAGTTTTAAAATCATAACAACTATATTACAACTTCATTCCAGTATTTATAGATCGACTGAATGGAGTGATGAGGTTCTCATTACCAGATTGTACTCTCTTGCCGCTGTTTACGTGAGTGAATCACAACAGTATAGTCCGTTGATACTGAACTTAAGGTATAACGCACATCTTTCCGCCCTTTAGTTATCAGCTTGATATAGAAATGGATGTTGTGAAATATCTTATAAATGCGCCCTTGGTTTCAGTCGATGTCGGACGCAGTTTTTCCGCATACAAGGTTATACAGGGACATTACTTTATTTTTACCAACATTTTTAACATTAACTTGGCTATACTCGGAAACACTGTTGCCCCCTTCCATTACAGGAGTTTGATGTTACTAGTGCAATATGTAAACAAATCATTTTACTAGGTATAGCAGGAGAGAAAAGTAGTGTATCCATTTATGTTGTAGGGAAGTAAGATATTACGATTTTAAGTTTGATCATCACTTTTACGGAATTTATCAAAATACAGTAGAGTAGTAACATTTTTTTTCAAAAACTCAACTTTTCAGGCGGCTATGTAATGTCTACTTTATTTATCATATTAATTATTGGTGTTAAAATACAATATAGAGAGTGCACTTAAATTGAGGGGGTCATAAGTAAAGGGATGTAAGTGCACTTAAGTTACTTTTGAGAAAATGGGGTTTAAATATTTAAGCTTTCGTAAAATCGGTGAAATTTTTTATTTAAATTTTAATGTGTGATGCGATTAAAATATCCCTTTGCCATTAAAATTTTAGATACTATAGCTTACGCTGGATGCACTTAACTCATGTTATTACAAATGTCACTAGCATTCCTTTGCTTCTAGCCACCTCAATTCAAAAAAGCTAATCTGAATTTTTAAACAAGTTGCTGAAAATGGTTGCCGTTCATTACAATGCAGGCTTCAATTCAGTACGCATATTATTAAAAACATTTTGAAGCATATTCTCTGAAATTGAATTTATCGTTTCTTGAATATAATTTTTTAGTACGATATTATTAATATAGGTTCTTTCTTATATAGAAAAACGCAATCATATTTATGAAACACACTATACACTGCAGTGTTTACTTCACTGCTTGAAGACTTCGAATGCAACAGCGGCCGTAAGTTTGTGTGTCTGACGGGAGCAAGGACATTAGTGAAGGGGTGAGAGTGAAGTACATTCAGTAATGCAGCTACAATAAAAATGCAAGTAAAAATAAAATGATGTCCCTGTACTATCCGACACTCGGCGGTCATTTTCATTTGAAACTTTGAAAATGAATGTTGTTGTTCATTGCATCAGCAACCGAAACCAGTCGAACAACATGCAAGAAAACTGAGGTACAAAATAGATTTAATAAATAAATTAACGTAACAGTTAAATATAGGAAAAGCAAAATTGTACGCCATAAGATAATTTTTCGGCATTCTAAAACTGTAATGCAAAACTCTAACTATTAAAAAAAAATCTCTTCAGACTTATATTTGTAACAATTTAATTATGATTTGAAACAATTATTCTCAATATCACCAGCATTTTAGACCTTACCGATATTAACTCTTATATACAATGATTGTATTTTCTTGACTTTATAATACGCAATAATCGTACACAAAACACGTGTGTCAAATTGGCTTCCGCTGCCTGCACTTGAAACACGTCCATTACATTCTGTCCGGCGTCGAGTGTTCACCTTCAAACTAACACAAACATACCGTTGTCACGGTCCTGCTTATGACTGGGGATTACGTTGAAAACAAGTACAGGGACATCATTTTATTTTTACTTCAACTTTTATTGTACCTGAGTTTTTTAATGTACTTCACTCCCACCCCTTCTACTAACGAAGTTCCAACTGTCCTTCATACAGAACCAAGGCCACAGTACTGAGTTAGTGATTATAATACGTTTCAGAAATATGTTCGCGTTTTCCAGTGACGAAAACTTCCAATATTGAATCATATTTTCGCACAGATACTCTCGTCCGTTTGCCTACGTCGCATCCCGATTTCCCCCACCTGCTTCTGCTCGCTCCTCTGGAAAGGCTAGTGGCTGGGCTTTCTTAGCTCTTTTCTGAAAACATTAATTTCTGTTAGGAATTAATTGGACGTCTACGTGATATTATACAACTGTTTAAAATAACTTAAATAAAAGGGCCTCGTTAAATAATTAAATATCACGTGATCCCCTCCCTTTCCACGATCCTGCGACATAACCACTTGGACGGACAGTAGATAGCATGTCTGAGTAATTTTATCTGTACGGGTCGGGTGAAGTGAAGATTGAATTTACAGTACGTAAGGTACTCTTTTATAGAGTAGGTATAGAATTATTTCAATATGAGTTACTTTAGTAAGAAGGACGAAACTGGTAATTGGAATTAGATGTAATAGTCTATAGTGCGATAATATGCACATTAGAACTGAAGCCTGTATCGAAATGAACGGCCATCATTTTCAAAAATGTGTTTAAATATCCATACTATGATTATTTTTCATTTTAACTTCATTCTCTATATCGTACGCTAATGTGCTGTAGACAGTATAATATACACTGCATAATGAATACGTTCGAATGGATAACTCAGTTCGTGAGTAAAAACACTTATTCTTAATACAGTACTGTATTTTGATTAAACAAAACCTAATGAAAATTATCACACTCAAAATCGCGATATTTCCTAGTTTACGTAAATGGATGAACTACTTTTCTTCCCTTCTGTACCTAGTAGAGTGATTTGTTTGTATTTTACGCCAGTATCATCGAACTCCAGTCGTGGAAGGAGATAGCAAACGTTCAAACGTTGTTTCCGGGTCTCAATCATTAATCCAAAGGTATGATGTCCCTGTAGAAGTAAACACATAAAGCAGAAAGCGGACTAGAAGAAAGGGAAACTAGATCATTGTCAATACTGAAGTGCAGCTGTCTAGTTAATGTTATCAATGGTAGAACAGTGAAGTTCTCCGCTTGTCACTATTACGAACGAATCACCAAGTTGTGTGCTCCTTCCCTATACGTCGGACGCGTGAATGGAATGTAACCTGAACGCTGACCGCAATGTTTGCTCTCTATGAAGTTACAAGATATGAAGATTTGCATGCCATCCGAAGGTGTGCTATCCTAACTTCAACAGATTCCGTAGCTGTGGGAAGGCAATATGCGGCCAAAAACACATTTGCACCGCCCTTAGAAACGTCTTCTGAACCAGAGGATTTGAGCCTCTACAAGCCCAATGCCTGCATTCTCCCAATATTGTTGCATAATTCATGTTGGTCTTTGCTGATATCCTACATTTTGCTTTTTGTTTAAAACAACATCCTTCCTGTGTTACTCTTTCTATTCCTGTCACTTATTGTGATTTTGTTCCGGATCAAGACGCTTTATTCTATTCTTAACTGTTTATTTTCATGTTCTTTCATGATAAAATAAGTATAAGGCCTATATTTCTGAAAAGTAGACTACTCTCAGACATGTAGAGTTGTTTATTATCACACAATTAATTTTTTATTTGTCATATATAGAATATATTAAAATTTACATAAAGTTTTGTGACCTAATCTTTCTGTTTTCAAAGAAATGGGCATTTTTGTAGTCTACCTTTAGCATTAATGTATGTTAAATCAGTGTGTACAAAATTTCTGAAATCTATTTCTAATGGTTGTGGAGTTATGAAATAATATATGTGAAAATTTTCAAAATTTTGGAAAATTTAGTTTAAAGTAAAAAGTAAATTCTAAAAAATATTATTAATAACCTTTTTATACTTTTATCAGATATTTAAGTTCTAATAAGTCTTGTTGTGGTACCTTGTAATTTTTGTCCAATTGTGAGTTCATTTCCTTATAAAATTTTAGAAATTTAGAGCCTGCATTTTCTGATAATATTTGTGGTCGTTCATGTACATACACCCTCAATGCTGGAAAGTAAATACTGGAAATGGTGATCTTAGGCATTCAAGCAAGCTTGACATCCATTCAGCACTTTCCCGGACACTTACTACAGTTGATTTTCACTTACGTGATGTACTACACGAGTTTCGTACGGTTTTTATCTGGAACAATTTAGCGGCGTGTTGAACTGTGACTCTTGACACCCCTACATCCTGGGCTAATCTTCGCAAAGATTTCTGAAAGCTTCGTTCTGATCGAAATCCATTTCATGTAATGTTTCCTCAGTCAAGACCCGTTTAGGCATTCACTCGACACTTGACGCTTCTTATTTCGAACAGGCCTGTCTCGTTGAATTGCTTTACGAGTTCGTAAGATAAGGTTGGCTAATTCCGTGACATATTTATTAAAGCCTATATTTATGCTAAAATTGTATTAAAATTTTTCAAACAACACCTAAATGACGTTATTTGGACCTTTAGCTACAATTTTTACAACATTCAGTGACAACAGTTTCACAAGTTTGATATGTTGTTGTTGTTTTCTAATGCCAGGCGTTTGACAATAAAGTCATTTGACCTCTTGCACTCCAATATTTTTCAAAGATATTATCATGGTCAGCCACTGAAGCACAGATTTTGAGGTGTTCCGAATCCATTTCTTGGTTTGAGTTGCACAATGGGCAGACAAGTTTGATATATAATATATGATTCTTCATTGTTATACAGTGGCTAGTAAATCCGTGACAGGGATCCAAATTCCGTGATAGTGGTTTCTAATTCCGTGAGTGATAACCTAATTCCGTGATACTAAAATAATCCTTATTAACTCCATGTATTTGGAAAAACACTTTAAAGTCACGGTATATTGTTTTAATATGGATTAAGCAAGAAATGACAACATAGAAAAATGGCCTAAGTGACAAATTTCATAGAAAATACTTGTGTAACTACATATTACATATTAATATATTATAAACGAAATAAACTGAAAGTTAAATTCAATACAAAATTAAATTTGAATAAATTGAATTATAACACAATTATTTCTCATTATATATATATATATATATATATATATATATATATATATATATATATATATATATATTCCTAACAATAGCACTAATTAAATTAAATATATGCCCTATTATTTTATTATAATTATAATTGATGTTTTCTATAACTTATTTCTATTATTATTTCCACGAACTATTTTCTTTCATAGACATTAATTTTCACAATTTAGCGTCGGCATCACTGGCCGAGTGAGCCAGGAAGGAGAAATATGAAAATAAATCCGAAAATGGGAAAGTTCCTGTAGCATTGTTATTGTCTCACAATGTTTAAATAATCATACACATTGATTCAGCTGACTATAATCTACAGTAATATATCATTTTTATAATGCTATATTAATTCTTACCTCAAATATAAAATGTTTCTTCAGGAGCAGTCACAAGAGAAAGAAAAACTTACTGGTCAACCACCTTTCACTGAACAAAAGCTTCTGCAGTCGACTGCTTCTATTCAAAAGGCGGGTAGTGAATAGAATTGAAAAGAAGACATCTCCTGGCATCTGTTAGGTACTTCAAAAACTTAACAGTCAGAGACCACAACTCCATGGCAGTCAATTGAAATTTTATCACGTGATTAGGGGCATCACGGAATTAGGCACCTTTACCCCACACTGTTTTCTCACTTGGCACATGACCATCGGGGAAAAGACGTCTGAATTTACGGCAACACGTTCTCCACTTATATTTCACGAAAGTCTTACATATAAAAATGCGTTCTTCTATACCATATATCACAATACAAACGCGCACAACAGAGACACACTGAATACTGGCTTGAGAGCCGTGAGAATCTGCCGACAAGCCTGGATTCGTATCATTCCCGCCCGCCAACCGGTTTCCATGGTAGTAGTGGACTTCTTGCCTCGACCGCTCTGTACTACACAAAGCTCCCACATGCACAAAATACATTTATATTTCGAGCTTGGAATTGAAATGGATTTGGTGGGCACTACTACCCAGCACTGCGACCTAGAAGATGTATTGCGTTAACTTTCAAACTGGGCGTAATTCAAACCCACATCCTGACTACACAAGAGTTTGCTGCATATCCAGATTTCTAATAGGCAGCCTTAATAGTTCCTAGACCAGCCACCTCCGTTCATCTCCTGCCAGCGTTCGGGGAATGCTTGTGAATGATACTAGTATGCGAACCAGAGTGTTGCATTGGAGTTAAATCGCTCGCTTGAACTCGGTCGAGTGTCGCACCCTCGAGTGAGATAAGATCGGTCGTGATACGCTCGTAATAAATAGAAGCACAGTACAAGGTCATCTCACCGACATGTCTTATCTTGTATGGAAGGCGACAAATAAGATACACATATGTTTTGCCCACATGGTAAAAATAAGGTTTTATTTTCTGCGTTTATGACAAATGTCTAATGGAATGTACCAAAACAGTAACATGAAGTTATAAATAAAATAGTATGAAAAACTTCGATATACAGTTATTATTGCTAATTAATAATTATTCAATATTTGATTTACCGCATATATCAATATGATAGGTCCTCAAGCTTTGCTGTATCAGTAATGTCACTGCTGTCATCAAGAGCCAGTGAAAAATATACGATTTTTCTTGCTTCTACTTTTAAACTTCCTCTTGAATATAATCAGGAATTTTCTAAATTATTCCCTCGATACTTGGTCAAGAGAAATTCGTGGTTTTTCAAAATTAAAAACTTCTTATGGACAAGTTATTTAAGCTATTTTAATCATTACTCTTTTGAGAAATTCTGTTCTATTAAAAGGCTTTAGAGCACGAGATATTTCAAACCCCATTAGGTAGCTGACTTCCTTACATTTATTCATATCATCTTTCTCTTCCTGGCTACGATTTAAGATATTATGTCAATTCCTGGCTTTTAACAGTTCGTTGGCACATAATATTCAATTAATTTTTCTACAATGTTATTATTAAATGAATAACTTACGTTAACAGAAAACCACAATTTCAAGTCACGCAGAGATTGTGTGCACTCCTTGTGGGTCTCTGGCGTTTCGTCAGCCCACGCGAGTTGTGTGGATATAAAGGGAAAAGTTGAGACGGTGTCGGGTGGAGTTCGATACCCGGCATCGGAACAGTTTTTCCCTTGAAATTATTCAACTAATAAATACTTACCCTCATCTAAAGATTAAGAAGATTAAAATTGAGATAAAACCCAATCATTTTTCCTTCTAGGGAGGAGATCTAAAATATCAATATTCATGCAGGTACAGAACATTTATAGAAACACATACTTAATGGTCAGTAATAATAATAATAAAAATAATAATAATAATAATAATAAATTATTATTATTATTATTCAGCGTGGCAATTAATGTTTCTATATACTCCTAATCGAATTGCTGAGCAAAGTACATAGCAATGGTGGTATCATGTCGCTCTACAAACTGTCTGTACAAGCAGTAAGAGATGGTTTCGTAAAGAATGAGAAGGAGAACTTTTTTGTTGTTCCGTCGGACAAAATGTAATATGTAAGTGAATGAAACAGACAGCAATGTACAGGAAACTCCTCGTACCCGTTTGAATGTCTGTGATTACACGATGTAATCACGACACCAGCTTTGGTCACCGCTGGTAAGCAGAAACATCAGACGTTACGGAGTTAGTATGGGCTCTCTCGCTAACAAGACAAGGAAAAGATACTTCTGGAAATAGCCGGTGATCACATAAGCAACGTATAGGCCTACATTTTCCTCTTCCTGCCCTCACTTGTAATGAGGGCTATATCCAGCTTAGAAGCTTCGGATGTTTCTGCACTTATGACATGGTACCAAATTAAAAGAATTCGCATTACGTTCAAGACCATGAGAGTATAAAAATGTGCCCTTGACTAAGATCTTTACAAGAGTCTGAATCAGAAAAGGCAGTTTATTATTGATTGAAACTAACTCCACTCGCCAGAACACCATGCAGACAAAATGTCAAGATTTTAGAGACGAGACTGCGGGCTAAAGCAGGGAGATGGACTATCACCTTTACTTTTTAACTTCGCTTTAGAATATGCCATTAGGGAAGTTCAGGATAACAGGCAGGGTTTGGAATTGAACGGGTTACAATAGCTTCTTGTATATGCGGATGACGTGAATATGTTAGGAGAAAATCCACAAACGATTAGGGAAAACACGGAAATTTTACTTGAAGCAAGTAAAGTGATCGGTTTGGAAGTAAATCCCGAAAAGACAAAGTATATGATTATGTCTCGTGACCAGAATATTGTACGAAATGGAAATATAAAAATTTGAGATTTATCCTTCGAATTTGTGGAAAAATTCAAATATCTTGGAGCAACAGTACCAAATATAAATGACACTCGGGAGGAAATTAAACACAGAATAAATATGGGAAATGTGTGTTATTATTCGATTGAGAAGCTTTTATCATCTAGTCTGCTGTCAAAAAATCTGAAAGTTAGAATTTATAAAACAGTTATATTACCGGTTGTTCTTTATGGTTGTGAAACTTTGACTCTCACTCTGAGAGAGGAATATAGGTTAAGGGTGTTTGAGAATAAGGTGCTTAGGAAAATATTTGGGGCTAAGCGGGATGAAGTTAGAGGAGAATGGAGAAAGTTACACAACACAGAACTGCACGCATTGTATTCTTCACCTGACATAATTAGGAACATTAAATCCAGACGTTTGAGATGGGCGGGGCATGTAGCACGTATGGGCGAATCCAGAAATGCATATAAAGTGTTAGTTGGGAGACCGGAGGGAAAAAGACCTTTGGGGAGGCCGAGACGTAGATGGGAGGATAATATTAAAATGGATTTCAGGGAGGTGGGATATGATGATAGAGAATGGATTAATCTTGCACAGGATAGGGACGGATGGCGGGCTTATGTGATGGCGGCAATGAACCTTCGGGTTCCTTAAAAGCCATTTGTAAGTAAGTAAGTAAGTATGTGGATGTGTGGAAAGTAGTTACATATCTCTGTGAGATGACATCTTGAATATTGTACTCGTACTTAGCATTCTATTTATTGTTAGAGAACTGTATAACTTTTCCTATACCTGATTGTACTCGCATACAGGAGTCCTGCATACGTCACGGACTGAAATGGATCTTCACTCAAATGAACTTCAGTCATTGGTCTCTAGATGGCAATAGTAATGAAGCCCGAGTTTCGCAGTTTTCCTGAACTAGATAGTTCAACATTATCCACTTCAATGTATATGTTGACACAAGGAGAGGTTCTATCAGTTATTTTTTTGTGGACAAAGTGACAGAATCACTCTCAATTCATCAAAAATTTGAATGTATTTATGGCTCAAATATGATAACTGTGCAACATGTAGGAACATAGTTTTGTGAATTTATTGGCGGTCGATAGTTTTGACAAGAGAACAAATTGGCAGGCATCTTCTCTCGGCAGCAGGACTTGTCTTTGCAATTGATTAGTCCTTGTACTCTATCTGCCAATGCCACTTAAGGCTATGTAAAAGAGTTCATCTTTCACATGGTAGAATCTACAACATCATTCATAATTGTTCAGGGTTTCGAAAATTGTGAAATTATTCCGGGAAAAAAAATCGTAATAGTTCTAATCAACTTTTATGAAACTGTAAGTTTTCAATTTCGCATACTATAATATTGCACTATTGGTTTTAATTTTTATTTTAAATAGGTACCGTATTTGATTTCTATTTTTGAGCCATTTCTTGTAATACCTCCTTATTGCCAATTGTTGTTACTAAATAATGTATTTAATTCGTAAATTTTAAGTCATCTCTTAGTTTAGGTATTTATTGCTTCTAAAATAATGAGTTTAATAGCCATTTTACTTTTATATATATATATATATATATATATATATATATATATATATATATTTCTTCCTACAACCATTACAGGTTGCCATTGACAAAGAGTACCATGATACAATATATATAGAGAAATGCCTTGAGGCTTTATGAAACATATTTTTGTTGTTACAGTGAAAAATAACAAATTGAAATAGATTGAAACACAAAATAATATACGAAGTAACGTCAAGAAGATGTGAAGTAAAGTCATGGTCCATGTATATAATGCCTGAAAATAGCTATTGATCCTTTGCGTGTTTGTTTTTAAAATAATGTGTTTAATCTGTAACTATAGTCAGTGTATTGTTATTAGCATCTCTTTGTTGTTACCTATTGCTTTAAAAAGAATGTGTTTAACTTGTAAATTTAAGTCAATTTTTCTACTACTCCTTTACTGTTTATATTTGCTTTTAAATCTTTTGTATTGCCCCTACTATTATATATTGCCCTTCAAGAATTTCGTTATTCGTTAGTTGTAAGTCATTACTTGTCTTATTATTTTAATTATTGTACTTGTTCCTGAATCACGTATGTAACTTGTAACCGTAAATCATTGCTTGTAATATCCCTTTATTACTCTTAACTGTTCCATTGTTCATGAATTAAGTATTAATTTGAAAGTGAAAGTCAAACTTTGTTATATTAATGTACTAATGAATATCTTTTTAGGTCGTGTATTTACTCTGAAAGGGTTAGACATTGTTGTATATATTTTCATTGATTATTCCTCAAACATCTCATTAATCTTTAACAGGATTCATTCTTTCATTAAGGTGCATTCTTCTACATAATTCAGGTGAATTGTAACTGTGACCACAATTTTATATTATAATTTTACTACTGTTTAATGGTTATAAAATATGTACTTTGATGCCAACTATAACCCTAATATACTTCAGGGTGAAATAGGGTTTATTAAATTGGATAATAAAAAAATTGTGAAGCATGTGAGTCTCTCGGTAACTGAGAGGGGACCACTAGAAAAACCTTGATGTTCACCCCTCACTCATCTCCACCACTTTAATGGATATGGTGAGAATTTTTGTAGCAAATCATTAGTGTGCGTTAAATGTGGTATACCAGTGTTATCCTGAGAAAACTTCCAATTTATGTTATGGAAGCATCCAGAGTTTCCCAGTGTAAAATAATTTCGCGACATTACCAAGCAATGGGATACTGATGACGACTGTGTTTTGGGGCAAGCATGGTATGATTCTTTTGGGTTTTGTCCTCAATGCAACCATTAATGCTGTTGCTTATCAGGCAATTCTCAAAATCTGGAGAAAGCTGTTCAACGCAAAATGTCTCAGATTTCAGACACGGATGTGCTCTTTTTGCTCGAAAATGTCCGACAGCATATAGCTCATGCTACAGTGAATATTTTGGAATTTAGGAGTTGGAAATTCTTCATCATCCGACCTACACCGCTGAGCTGGAACCTTAAAATTTATACGTATTTTCCAAAATGAAACGACGTCCTGGTGGCAAGACATTTATTTATTTATTTATTTATTTATTTATTTATTTATTTATTTATTTATTTATTTAATCATTTATTCATTCGTTCGTTCGTTCCTTCCTTCCTTCATTCATTTATCTATTTATCTGTTTATCTATTTATCTATTTATCTATTTACTTATTTATTTATTTATTTATTTATTTATTTATTTATTTATTTATTTATTTAATCATCCACTGAACTAAACTTCTATTTATTAATTTTTCATACATTTATTCAGTTTTTATTCATGTAGTCACTTCTTATTAACTGGTTTGCTTTTAATTACTCACTTATTCCATTCTTTCTTTCACTTTTTATTTGCTCATTCATTCAGTCATTTACTTTTAAATAAATAAATTAATTCACTTTTTATTTGCTCATTCATTCAGTCACTTACTTTTAAATAAATAAATTAATTCACTTTTTATTTGCTCATTCATTCAGTCCCTTACTTTTAAATAAATTAATTAATTCACTTTTTATTTGTTCATTCATTCAGTCACTTACTTTTAAATAAATAAATTAATTCACTTTTTATTTGCTCATTCATTCAGTCACTTACTTTTAAATAAATTAATTAATTCACTTTTTATTTGCTCATTCATTCAGTCACTTACTTTTAAATAAATTAATTAATTCACTTTTTATTTGCTCATTCATTCAGTCACTTACTTTTAAATAAATTAATTAATTCACTTTTTATTTGCTCATTCATTCAGTCACTTACTTTTAAATAAATTAATTAATTGACTTATTATTGCTCATTCATTCAGTCACTTTTAAATAAATAAATTAATTCACTTTTTATTTGCTTATTCATTCAGTCACTTACTTTCAAATATATAAATTAATTGACATTTTATTTGCTCATTCATTCAGTCATTTACTTTTAAATAATAAAATTAATTCATATTGGAGTGTAGGCTTTCACGGCCGGCGTCAAGAGTAGAAAAGTTTTCCGGGCTATGAGGCCGTGGTCTGTTGGTTGTGGTCTCACAACCAACAGACCACGGCCTCATAGCCCGGAAAACTTTTCTACTAAAATTAATTCACTTTTTATTTGCTCATTCATTCAGTCACTTACTTTTAAATAAATTAATTAATTCACTTTTTATTTGCTCATTCATTCAGTCACTTACTTTTAAATAAATTAATTACTTCACTTTTTATTTGCTCATTCATTCAGTCACTTACTTTTAAATAAATTAATTCACTTTTTATTTGCTCATTCATTCAGTCACTTACTTTTAAATAAATAAATTAATTCACTTTTTATTTGCTCATTCATTCAGTCACTTACTTTTAAATAAATTAATTCACTTTTTATTTGCTCATTCATTCAGTCACTTACTTTTAAATAAATAAATTAATTGACTTATTATTGCTCATTCATTCAGTCACTTACTTTTAAATAAATAAATTAATTCACTTTTTATTTGCTTATACATTCAGTCACTTACTTTTAAATATATAAATTAATTGACTTTTTATTTGCTCATTCCTTCAGTCATTTACTTTTAAATAATAAAATTAATTCATATTGGAGTGTAGGCTTTCACGGCCGGCGTCAATAGTAGAAAAGTTTTCCGACCTATGTGGCCGTGGTGTGTTGGTTGTGGTCTCACAACCAACAGACCACGGCCTCATAGCCCGGAAAACTTTTCTACTAAAATTAATTCACTTTTTATTTGCTCATTCATTCAGTCACTTACTTTTAAATAAATAAATTAATTCACTTTTTATTTGCTCATTCATTCAGTCACTTACTTTTAAATAAATAAATTGATTTACTTTTTATTTGCTCATTCATTCAGTCACTTACTTTTAAATAAATAAATTAATTCACTTTTTATTTGCTCATTCATTCAGTCACTTACTTTTAAATAAATTAATTAATTCACTTTTTATTTGCTCATTCATTCAGTCACTTACTTTTAAATAAATTAATTAATTCACTTTTTATTTGCTCATTCATTCAGTCACTTACTTTTAAATTAATTAATTAATTAACTTTTTATTTGCTCATTCATTCAGTCACTTACTTTTAAATAAATTAATTAATTCACTTTTTATTTGCTCATTCATTCAGTCACTTACTTTTAAATTAATAAGTTAATTCACTTTTCATTTGCTCATTCATTCAGTCACTTACTTTTAAGTAAACAAATTAATTCACTTTTTATTTGCTCATTCATTCAGTCACTTACTTTTAAATTAACTAATTAATTCACTTTTTATTTGCTCATTCATTCAGGCACTTACTTTTAAATAAATTAATTAATTCACTTTTTATTTGCTCATTCATTCAGTCACTTACTTTTAAATAAATTAATTAATTCACTTTTTATTTGCTCATTCATTCAGTCACTTACTTTTAAATAAATTAATTAATTCACTTTTTATTTGCTCATTCATTCAGTCACTTACTTTTAAATAAATTAATTAATTCACTTTTTATTTGCTCATTCATTCAGTCACTTACTTTTAAATAAATTAATTAATTCACTTTTTATTTGCTCATTCATTCAGTCACTTACTTTTAAATAAATTAATTAATTCACTTTTTATTTGCTCATTCATTCAATCCCTTACTTTTAAATAAATAAATTAATTCACTTTTTATTTGCTCATTCATTCAGTCACTTACTTTTAAATAAATAAATTAATTCACTTTTTATTTGCTCATTCATTCAGTCACTTACTTTTAAATAAATAAATTAATTCACTTTTTATTTGCTCATTCATTCAGTCACTTACTTTTAAATAAATAAATGAATTCACTTTTTATTTGCTCATTCATTCAGTCACTTACTTTTAAATAAATTAATTAATTCACTTTTTATTTGCTCATTCATTCAGTCACTTACTTTTAAATAAATAAATTAATTCACTTTTTATTTGCTCATTCATTCAGTCACTTACTTTTAAATAAATTAATTAATTCACTTTTTATTTGCTCATTCATTCAGTCACTTACTTTTAAATAAATTAATTAATTCGCTTTTTATTTGCTCATTCATTCAGTCACTTACTTTTAAATAAATAAATTAATTCACTTTTTATTTGCTCATTCATTCAGTCACTTACTTTTAAATAAATTAATTAATTCACTTTTTATTTGCTCATTCATTCAGTCACTTACTTTTAAATTAATAAGTTAATTCACTTTTCATTTGCTCATTCATTCAGTCACTTACTTTTAAGTAAACAAATTAATTCACTTTTTATTTGCTCATTCATTCAGTCACTTACTTTTAAATTAACTAATTAATTCACTTTTTATTTGCTCATTCATTCAGTCACTTACTTTTAAATAAATTAATTAATTCACTTTTTATTTGCTCATTCATTCAGTCACTTACTTTTAAATAAATTAATTAATTCACTTTTTATTTGCTCATTCATTCAGTCACTTACTTTTAAATAAATTAATTAATTCACTTTTTATTTGCTCATTCATTCAGTCACTTACTTTTAAATAAATTAATTAATTCACTTTTTATTTGCTCATTCATTCAATCCCTTACTTTTAAATAAATAAATTAATTCACTTTTTATTTGCTCATTCATTCAGTCACTTACTTTTAAATAAATAAATTAATTCACTTTTTATTTGCTCATTCATTCAGTCACTTACTTTTAAATAAATAAATTAATTCACTTTTTATTTGCTCATTCATTCAGTCACTTACTTTTAAATAAATAAATGAATTCACTTTTTATTTGCTCATTCATTCAGTCACTTACTTTTAAATAAATTAATTAATTCACTTTTTATTTGCTCATTCATTCAGTCACTTACTTTTAAATAAATTAATTAATTCACTTTTTATTTGCTCATTCATTCAGTCACTTACTTTTAAATAAATTAATTAATTCGCTTTTTATTTGCTCATTCATTCAGTCACTTACTTTTAAATAAATAAATTAATTCACTTTTTATTTGCTCATTCATTCAGTCACTTACTTTTAAATAAATAAATTAATTCACTTTTTATTTGCTCATTCATTCAGTCACTTACTTTTAAATAAATTAATTAATTCACTTTTTATTTGCTCATTCATTCAGTCACTTACTTTTAAATAATTTAATTGATTCAATTTTTATTTGTTCAATCATTCATTCATTTTCATTGATGTATTAATTTCATTCATTCATTCATTGTTATTCAATCAATCATCTATTCATTCATTATTATTCATTCATTCATTTTATTCATTAATTCATTTATATTCTTTCATTCAGTTTATTCATACATTTTTATTCATCTATTCATTCTTATTCATTCGTTTTAATTCATGCATCCATTTTTATTCTCTCATTAATTCATTTTCGATCATTCAATTTTAATTTAGTCATTTGTTAATTTATTAATTTATTCATTCATTTATTTCACGCTAGAATCGAGGGCATTGTGTGTAAAGAGAGGGGATACCGGTGAGAGGGAGAGCGTTCCTATCCCTTGTTAAAAAGTGTTTCCGCACATGTTTCAGAATAATCCGAGTTTAACCACCAGGGCAGTAGCACATAACCTCCATGTCAATCGTGTTACTGTGTGGGAGGTACCAACCCAAAAGGGTGAATGCTATGGACCCGCATACTTCTCCCGCTGTGTTGTACCTCCAACAAACATTGTTGTTTCAGTGATGGCGCGAGGTTCACCCAGGTAGGTAATTTCCAGTACAAGAAGCAGCCAAGTGTAGGAGGATAAGAATACCCATACGACAGTCTCCAGGCCAGACAGACCTGCTTTTCTGTAAACTTGTGGGTTTGGGATTGTGCGAGATCTGATCGTCGGCCCTTACAGCATATATATAATACATATATATATATATTTTTTTTTTTTTTGACGTCCAGGCCAGCGCAGTTTCAAATGTTGGCAAACAAAGAAACAAATGCTAGGGACGCGATAAAATTAAACAAATGCTAGGGACGCGATAAAATTAAACAAATGCTAGGGACGCGATAAAATTGTGCGATAAGCAGCCATGATTGGTTGAAATACGTCCTTTCGTACCGTTTTATTGGTCAAAATTAGTATGACGTAGTAAGAGTGTAATAGTCAGATTAAAATAATAGCTTCTCTCCTATCTAACAAATTTTTATGAAACACTGTACGGATGTTACAGGTAAAATACATTTTTGGTATACAAACTATATTTACGGTTCCATAGAGGAAGTACCATTTTACAGAGGGTCCATTAAAGAAAAATTAACTTTTCTCCTACGTAACAGATTTTTATTAAACTTTGTACAGGAGTTAGGCCTACAGGCAACATATATATTTTATGTACAAATTCTGATTACATCTGTGTGCTATCTGTAACTTAATTGTTGTACGAAGTTTCATAAAAATATATTACATAGACAGAAGTTATTAATTTTGTCTAAAAGCAGCACTATAAATGGACAGTTCCTCTTATAAAACATAATCAGACTTTGTAGGCAAAAAATATATTGCACCTGTAATTTCTGCATAAAGTTTCATAAAAATTTGATAGGTAGGAAGAAATTATTAATTTTGTTTAAATGCACCCGCTATAAAGAGGTAGTTTTTCTTTTGCAAACGTAATCACTTACTATACTTACGTACTTACTATAAAAATTAAGGTAAGTCAAATCACCTATTCCGTTACAGAAATCGTTTTCTCACTCGTCCTTACATTGTATTTGAATCGCCCCATACAGAAAGGACTTCAGTCCATTAGACCTAGTTTTGAGAAAACTAAAAAAACATTCTGTACACTATATTCCTTTCTGCATAGAAATGAGCATGACGCTTCAGTTTCTGACTGAATACCTTTCTGCACAGGCCGATGGAGCCACTGGTAAAGATATGATTTCCATCGATATCTCGTTTTTTTTTCTACAAATTTGTGACTGAAGTTCTTTCTGCATGGGACGATTCATTTGTACAGGGACATCATTTTATTTTTACTAATATTTTTAATATTAACCTGGCTATATATTTACAGAATCGGAAACACAGTTTGCTACCCCCTTCCACGACTGTAGTTTGATGATACTGGCGTAAAACACAAACAACTCACTCTACTAGGTATAGTAAGGAAGACAAGTAGTTCATCCATTTACGTAAACTAGGAAATTTCGCGATTTTGGATTTGATAATTTTCATTAGGTTTTTGTTTAATCAAAGTACAGTACTGTATTAAGAATAAGTGTTTTTACTCACGAACTGGGTTATCCATGCGGACGTATTCATTATGCAGTGTATATTATACTGTCTACAACACATTAGCGTACAATATAGAGAATGAAGTTAAATTGAAAAATAATCATAATATGAATATTTAAACACAATTTTGAAAATGGTGGCCGTTCATTTCGATACAGGCTTCAGTTCTTTTGTGCATACTATCGCACTATAGACTATCGCATCTAATTCCAATTGCCAGTTTCGTTCCTTCGTATTAGTAACTCATGTTGAAATAATTCTGTATCTACTCTACGTACTGTAAATTCAATCTTCACTTCTGCCCGACCCCAAAATATAAAAATACTCAGACATGCTCTCTACTGTCCGTCCAAGTGGTTTTGCCGCAGGATTGTAGAAAGGGGGGAAATCACGTGACAGTTAATACTTAACGAGACCCTTTTATTTAAGTTAAATTAAACAGCTGTATAATATTACGTAAACGTCCAATTCCTAAGAGAAATTAATGTTTTCAGAAAAGAGCTAAGACAGCCCAGCTTTTACAGAGGGGCGAGCAGAAGCAGGTGGGGGAAATCGGGATGCGACGTAGGCAAACGGACAGTACCTGTGCGAAAATATGATTCAATATTGAAAGCTCTTTCGTCACTGGAAAACGCGAACATATTTCTGGAACGTACTATACTCACTAACTCAGTACTGCTTACTATCTGCGGGCTTGGTTCTGTGTGGAGGACGGTTGAACTTCATTAGTAGAAGGGATGGGAGTGAAGTACATTCAGAAACTCAGGTACAATAAAAATTGAAGTAAAAATAAAATGATGTCCCTGTATATTTAAATATTCACTTTATAATCACGTCACAATTCTTTATGAATAAAGTTGTAACACTCAGTAAACTGAAATATGTAAAATGTCAACGGACGGAATTTGTTACCTGCAAATCCGATTTTTTTCAGCACACATAGCCGACACATCACAGAAATGCTAGGGGTAGACAGTCCTGGCATTATCCGTCCTTGTTCTTGCAAACGCGATCTGCGACAGACGTGCTCCCTTGTGACATTACATAGTCTTTCATATAGGGAGGTGTTTGATCTTGACGATCCTCTGAGCACCGTCCAAACGGAAGTTTGCAACGTTGTCATATTGTATCCGATCCGTGTTTGTGGCTTAAGAGCTAGCGTGATCTTCCATTTTGGCGGGCCGGGTTCGATTCTCAGCCAGGTTATGATGAAAATGGTGGTGAACAAATAAGACGTTGCAGAGGATTTTCCTCAGTGTACTCCAGTTTCTCTCTATCATTCCACCAACATTCTGTACCTGTCCCTATTTTGTCTATCACATGCAGTAGTTAAAAATACGACTAGACTAGGTTGGGATGAAGTCTTCGGGATAATCGGAGTTTCCGATGCTGATACAGGAAGAACTAAGCGCTCCGGACCGTCGGACTTATCATGTACTCGTCTGAAGAAGGGACCTGGCTCTGTTAGAACTGAAGACACCTCTTTAAGAAAAGAGACTCTAATTCGTCCACTTACTTCAGTGATGTCAATTGATGCCCATACGAGCCAGCGCGCGCTTTAGAGCCCAGGAGAGCCTGAGCGCTTTACAGCGGAAAGGAAAGAGACAGACGAAAGAGGTGGTATATGCCGCTTGGTCGAGCTATATTCAGGGATGGCCAGCACTGATTCAATAGATAAAGGGAAGAGAACTTATTAAAACTGTATCCATGTTAATTTTTAGATTTGTCTGAGAAGTATAAGTGCATTATAAGAATGTAAGTTTTAATTTTAATGTTCATTTTTCACAAGTTTGCTTTTTTATTCAAAAGAATATTTTCTCAACTTTTTTTTTTACAGAAAAGTGAAATTTTCAGATATGTTTGTTTAGTATCCTTACAGGTACTAAAACGATGTTTTCGTAAATCTAATATATCGTAAATACATATTATTGAAGATAGTATATTAAAATGTTTGAAAATATTCGCATGGAAAATGTTTGTAAGGAAATGAATTAACAAAGTAAATACTGTTACATCACAACCAAAAGATATGTGTCTATGTGTTGGTAAAACGTCAGCTCTATAGCTTCAGCAGATTTCGAGATAATTTAATATTCTGATAACAGAAAGTTGTGCACCAATATCACCTAAAAGCATAATGCGATAAGAGTTTTATTATGTAATATTAGTTACAGTTAAAACATATACCTAGACAAATTTGCTTTGTACTATAATATTGTTTTGATTACTTTTATAAGGCTGAAGATACCGTCAATATCAATTTCAACTTATCATGTCATATTCAGTGTCTTTCTTTGGGATAACACTTTCTTTATGAATGATGTGTTTAATTCACTTAGTACAGTATAGTTGTAGTTATTATGGAATTTGTGTGAATATTCCTTCTTTACTCTTTATTATGTTATTAACGTTTAAAACACAATTGCAATATTAGGCTAACAATAAGAAATAGGTGTTAGTACTTTTGTTTTACAGACAATATAGCAATATAGAAAATAACAAACAGAAAGAAGCCATATGAAAATAACGACATAAAATTTCACGTTACGTTTGAAGTTTGTGCACCACTGTTTTCTTAATCGAACAGGCTGCTTATTCCTACTTCCATACCTAGCGCTTGATGCCCGCGAACGACGTGAAGGTCAGAAATATACGTTTGCTTTGACATCACTGACTTACATAACATTACGTAGTTTAGTTTAGACTTGTCGCTCACATTTTAGTTAGATGAGATATGGAAAAATCAAAATCACACATTAAAGTATATCTGGTAAGACTTGTGAAAGTAGATGTGAGAAGGGAAGGCCGATATATTGGTTATATGCAAAATCCGCGAATCTGATTTTGTATGTAAAAGTAAATGGATGTTTCTGTTTTAATCATGATTAATAGATTGTGTGGTATAAAATTTCTGGAAATGCCGGATACAAGATATACAGAAGAATGGCTTCATGACAGAAATAGGACGCAATAAAGTTTCAGATTCAGTGTGTAGAAAAGCCCAAAGAAAACGTATACATAATATCATAGAGGTTACATGAAGACGGTTTCGATCATCATTTCAAAAAACTAAGGCTTCAATTTTATTACTTATTTTAATTTTATTGTACTTTAGTCCACATCATGGTCTCATTTCTAGGATCCAATTCCAGTCTGTGACCATTAACCTATCCGCATTCAGAGGCCTATTTCATAATTTCTTTAGCCAATTTTATTTATTCAGTTAGTATGCACATTGCATTTGTCCCTTGATATTCCTTGCTCCTTATTTAATCTTGCCCTAACCATTTAGAAATCCTAAGGAAAAGATCTTTTTCTTCATGGCAAAGGAGTCAGTTTTTATGCGGAATGTCTTAAGAAAAATTCCTGGATATTCAATAAAAAAAAAGGCCTGTCATCACTGAATATATTAATGCGGTGAAGATGTCATGCAACCTTTCTGCAATACGGTCAGTCCCAGGTAGAGTATTTAACACAACCCGTTGCAGCCACCCAGGCTGTGACGAGACTGAAACACTAGAACATGTGTTGGGTTTCTGCCGAAAGACTGAGTTTCTGCGGAACTGCCGCCATCACAAGGTAAGGACAATGCTTGCTGACATCCTAAGACAACAAGGATTAGAAATTCATGAAGAAGTGCGTTGTATCTCAGAAAATGATTCAACAAAATGAGCAGACATTGTCGTCATTGATAGAAAAAAGAACACAGGAACAATACTAGACTCGACTATCGGGTTTGAAAGAGATGGACAACTTACTGATGATGAAAAGAGAATCATCTATGAATCTTGCATTCTTTATTTTAGCAAGCAGTATAACATCATGGCTAATCGTTGGTCAATACACGAACTTCTTTTTGGAGTTCGTGGTACCATCTCCAAATACACCTATAACCTTTTAAAATCAAAGGGATTCATATCTTACAATGTTGAGAAAATCCTTAGAGAAATTCTAAAGGATTCAATTCAAATTTTGTAATTTCATGTCTATTTCAAGTAATATGATTCATTCTTATTTTCTTTTGAACTTTATTGTATATATTTTCATTGTAAACTTTTATAAATATGTATTTGTTTTCTGGATCTTTGTGGTCACCTTTATTGAATGGCAGATGGTTTTATTTTATTTTATAAATCTAATGTGTACAGACCAAACTTGTCCTATGAACTGGTCTTCCGTGCTATAAGTATTTCAAGTATTGTAATAATATACGTGTAACATTATTGTTCAAAATAGATCTGAACGTATTGTGAATCAGTTTTTTATAATTAACAATCATTGAAATTAACGAATGAATTATGATTCAGTATACGAAATGAATCGATTCCTTTGTTCTCATTATCTGAAAAGAGTAACAAACTTCCTGCATCTATATTAAGTATTAAATTACATAATTCTGAGTGTTGTCTTATACAGTGCAAATGTCCGATTATTAAAGAGTCCTCTGAAGTTAAGTATTTAGCCATAATTTTCGATAATCATTTCAAATGGAACCAACATATTAATTACCTTTGTAATAAATTACGTAAAATAGTATATTATTTTGTTTTATTGAGGAATTACTTGTCAATAAATTTATTACGCACAATATATTTAACTTTATTTCAATCGGTAATTAAGTAAGGAGTTACAGGATGGGGTAGCTCATTTAAATCCAATTTTAATCCACTATATTTATTACAGAAGAAAATAATTAAAATATGTCTTCATAAACCTATTGATTTTCCATCTCAAAATTTGTTTTTAGACTTTAATGTACTTAACGTAAGACAAATTTATTACATTGCATTAATAAAATTCATACATAAAAATCGAAATAATTTTGAATTGTATTCTCATAGTTATGAAACAAACGGTATGAATTCTTTAAGATTGTTTGAACCAAAATGCAACACTGTAGTAATATAGGCCCAAGAATATATAACAAATTTATATTTAAATATCCTAATCTTGTCAATTCTAATAGTTCTAGTACTAAATTAAAAAAGTTATGTATGGATTTTATCAAAATTGAAAAATTGTAAATTTAAATTTATATACTATAATTGCATAGTAGACATAAGACAAATTGTATTGTATACTTATTAATTTAAATTCAGGAATCCGCCCCTAAGCACTAGTTCTCCTCTTTCAGGGGCGAGCTAAAGTTTTTTCTATATATAATATATGTTATGTTATAATTATTAGCAAAATAATAAATAACTAAATAAATAAATTGATCGTCTTCTCGGTCTTCACTATTTATCAAACGGCTATTAAAAATGAATCTTCTTTATCGTTCTATATCAGCTGGATAGGAAACGTTCATTTTGATTGAGTTTGCGGATACAATGTAGATGGGAGCGAGCAAAACAATGTGATACAACACAACGTACGCTCCGGTGTCTGAGACATCTGGTGGCTCAGAGAGAAACCTTGTTAAGATCAGCTGTTTTTATTAATCTTTACAGAAAGATGAATATTTATCAGTGCTAAGTTTGCACTGAAATTAATAATTAGTAATATAGAATATCTGTTAAGTTGTTCTTTTTATTTATATTTTATATAGCACTCTGGGGCTAGCGTCTCTTACTCGTGGAGAACACACTGCACTATTGTGCATTCGTACCTGCTAGCGGGTATGCTCTATATCTTTTCCTGCCGCACGACAGGGCACACGGGACGGCTCCGCTTACCCTTTACCCATTTCAGCGAGTGCTGACGACCACTGGTCTAACCTGTATAACTAATTCATATGAACACGAACACTAGTATTAGGCCTACTTACCGCTTTCTAAAAAAAAATATTTTTGCCCTAAACAGAATAAAACAGGATCGCTAACCATATGTTCCTGATGTTTAAAAGTATCAGTTTAAGGCTACATGATAATTTTAAAAAATGTGAATATTGTAACTCATAAAACTATGGTTATATCCAACGAGCAGTTAAGATGTAAGCTGGAAATAGAAGGGACAATTATTGAACAAACAATGGAGATTCAATAGTTAGGAGTTACAGTAATATATCAAGTGATCGCCAAACGTTTAAAGAGGCCAGAGAACAGGTGATGAAAGGAGCTCGAGTATCAGGTTACTTAAGGGATGTAACATGGAAAAATAAGTATTTAAGTATAGAAGGAAAAGTTAAAATATATAAAACAATGGTAAGACCGATATTGACCTATGGAGTCGAAACACGAGCCACCACCAAAAAATAAATTAGCTATATACAACAGTAGAAATGAATACATTAAGATCGATAACGGGGAAGACGAGAAGAGATAGGGCGAGAAATAAGGAAGTAAGAGACCAGTGTGAACTAATAGACATTAATAAATTTGTGAAAGGAAGAAAAAAGGAATGGAATAATCATGTTACAAGAATGAGGGATGATAGAATAGCAAAAATAGCCAGGGACATGAAACCCCTAGGAAGAAGAGGTATAGGAAGCCGCAACAAAGATGGAAAGATGGTCTGCAATCAACATCTAGTGAATCTCCAGGATAAAGCGTGAAGAAAAACAGGTTACGACCTATATAAAAGAAGAAGATAAAAAGTGTCATTTTCAGGCGACTAACTGGAGCCTAGCATTGTTATGTAATGCTCGTAACGAGCAAATGTGCGCGGCCCTCCGAAGCTTCTGACTCTCTCGACCGGCCTCCGTGGATATATCAAGCTGTGTTAGTTTGTGGTCAGCAGCGGAACCGTTGCTTACGAGATTACACAAGCTGGCGCATAGAGCTTGAAAAACGAGTCTGAAGTGGTTCCCTCGTAATGCCAATTCCGCCGCTCGGAGCGCTGTTCTGCCCTATATATTCATAGCAGAACACTTAAAAGACATTGACATTTGGGACATTTAAAGGACTCACCATTGCTTATTAAATGCTTCGTACAATATTTTATGGACAATGGGCGTAATTTCCAAACTTCTACTCCTCAATTATATTACAATAAAAGGCTGTCATTCTTGATATTAAAACATATTACATATAAACTGAGGGACTGTCTGCTCTGTACTTCAGTTCATACACCAAACATTTCCGGAAATAAATTAACTTGACATCTTACATATACGCACTATAGCCTACCCTTTTCACCTAATATTATTAATATTGTTATTAAATAAGATATTGCAACTAATTAAGGTACTGCATTATCTTTAATTTCCTTGAATTCATAATTAAGCATTTGCAAGAAGGCGTAACTTTTCCCTCTCTTTTAAAAAAAATGCGAACGTCACAATAATTGAGAAGTATAATTATTACGCGATTTTTTCTTGCAGTGGTGAAAACATTTCTATAGGCCTACTGATTAATCTATTGAGCATAGTAATAGTAAACGCTGTAGTATTCTTTTCTGAAGCCAAGATTTTCGCAAGAACTGAAGTGCGACACATGTAAAGATGAGGAAATGTCCCTCTTTCTTTTGGGAAAACTTGTGAAGCACTACTGGACAATATTGCCAAAGATATTTCCAGTAAATACGAAGTGATTAGGAAACTTAATCAGAAGCCCCTAAATAGAAAAGTGCTGAAAGTGCAATAAACTAGGCCATTTCTTAATTACATATAGAACACTGGAACTATCTACAAGGACCCTCGTGTTATGAATATTATGATTATTTCAGATTGTGATACAGTTATAAGCGTACATTCCTAAAACTTAAAAGTAACAATGAGGATGCCCTATGTTATAGGAAAGTTTTAAACGTGTACATTTAACTTACGTAACAATACACAGGTCCAAAATACAGACAAATACACATTAATTACCTAATAAGTACAGCATGAAGATAATTCATTACTTTTGTCGGTATTTTCTAAAAGAGAAAGGGAAAACAGTAACAACATTATCTTCAATGTTTACATCACGTCGTTCACATTTTCATTAGGCCTATATCAGTAATGCTTGGTAAGTGAAACAATGCATGAAATTATTTTACATTTCGGGTCACATCATTCGAGAGTCGGAAAATGCAATTCGCCACTTTTAACATAGCATTGCTTGTTATATGAGAGAATTTTGACATTTACCTTAACCTATAAAGATACGACCTGTTGGTACAGAGTTCTTCACATAGCAAAACACAGACAATTTTCGAATATAACTTAGCTGAACAAACTTCAAATAACACTGTAATATGCTTGGCATATTTGTAATATTCGTACTCAATGAGTAATGCACAATTAATCGAACTATTTTCACGATGCACAATGCTTTGTAATGGTACTATTCATCATTTCATAGGGCAGGGAGGCGAACCTAGCGGCAGAAATTGTCATGACTCACAGAGACCTACTCTCGATCGTGTTATGCGCCAGCTTGTGTAATCTCGTAAGCAACGAGCGGAACCCACTCCCCTCCCGGCGGGAGAGGGGGCTTACATCTCAGACCTTTGAGGAAACGGACGAGGGGCTTAGAACACAGATCATTTGAGAGGGGAAATGTGGTGCTGTTGGCGTAGAATGGAAGGATTTGGAAGGATGGCGGGATTTGTAGTCAGAGTGTTAGCAGTTCGGTTGGTTCGGCGTAGGTAGGGTCGGTGGGCATGCAACTCATCCCAGGGGCGCACAATAGACCTCAGGTCGTGGTGCATGGTTTCCCTCCCGCCCTCCTAGGGAGAAAAAAAAACGAGCAAAAGTTACACTAAAAGTGATGTCAGTGCAGTGAATGCATAATCTGAACGCTCGGTTCAGAAATACTTCCATACTTTGCTAATTCTCGTTCAGAGTTGGACATAGATGTAGCATTGTTGCTTTTATTGTTATAGAATGAAGTTATTTGCAGAAAAACAGAAGAATGGAATTGATGGTGGCAAACTAATCTATATAGACAGAAATATTCACGGTGCATCGAAAAAATTAATTCGAATGTCTTTTACAGATTTCCAGTATCGGCTATATTTAATTGATGATAGGAATTGAAAAAGAAGACAACTATTTTTGGAAAAACTGTGTTATTGGGGGAGGAATAGCAGTTATTTTGCGCTTTTATGTTTCTGACGACTCATTTACCAGTTTACAATAATTACTCACTGGCTTTTAAGGAACCCAGAGGTTCATTGCCGCCCTCACATAAGCCCGCCGTTGGTCCCTATCCTGAGCAAGATTAATCCAGTCTCTATCATCATATCCCACCTCCCTAAAATCAATTTTAATATTATCTTCCCATCTACGTCTCGGCCTCCCCAAAGGTCTTTTTCCCTCAGGCCTCCGAACTAACACTTTATATGCATTTCTGGATTCGCCCATACGTGCTACATGCCCTGCCCATCCCAAACGTCTGGATTTAATGTTCCTAATTATGTCAGGTGAAGAATACAATGCGTGCAGCTCTGTGTTGTGTAACTTTCTCCATTCTCCTGTAACTTCATCCCTCTTAGCCCCAAATATTATTTATAAGCACCCTATTCTCAAACACCCTTAACCTATGTTCCTATCTCAAAGTGAGTGTCCAAGTTTCACAACCATAAAGAACAACCGGTAATATAACTGTTTTTTAAATTCTAACTTTCAGATTTTTCGAC
This sequence comes from Periplaneta americana, assembly GCF_040183065.1. Classification (NCBI taxonomy): domain Eukaryota; kingdom Metazoa; phylum Arthropoda; class Insecta; order Blattodea; family Blattidae; genus Periplaneta; species Periplaneta americana. The sequence goes on from NC_091131.1 coordinate 162,488,818, forward strand.
AACAGACTGGATGATAAATGCTCCTCAACTGAATAATAACAGGTACCTTTCCCATAGGCCTATTTATTCTGTGTTTAATTTCCTCCCGAGTATAATTTACATTTGTTACTGTTGCTTCCAGGTATTTTAATTTTTCCAACTCTTGAAAGGATAAATTTCCAATTTTTATATTTCCATTTCGTACAATATTCTCGTCGCGAGACGTAATCATACACTTTGTCTTTTCGGGATTTACTTCCAAACCTATTTCTTTATTTGCTTCAAGTAAAATTCCCGTATTTTTCCTAATCGTTGTCGATTTATTCCTAACATATTCACGTCATCCGCATAGACAAGCAAGCTGATGTAACCCGTTCAATTCCAAACCCTGTCTGTTATCCTGAACTTTCCTAATGGCATACTCTAGAGCAAAGTTAAAAAGTACAGGTGATAGTGCATCTCCTTGCTTTAGCCTTCAGTGAATTGGACACGCATGTGACCAGTTTAAAATAACTTTTTAAATTATCTAGGAAACGCTTTATACTCAAAGAAGTCAGTGAAGCTATTGCCAGGCGTCACGTTTTTTTTTTTAAGTTTGTTTTTAGATGAACATGAATATGGAGAAGAATGGATCGTGTGAAATGGACAGACAGAATAAGAAATGAAGCTGTTGAAAAGAGTGGATGAAGAAAGAATGAGCTGAAACTGATTAGGAAGAGGAAAAGGAATTATTTTGTTGGGTCACAGGCTGAGAAGAAACTGCCTACTGAAGGATGCACTGGAAGAAATGGTGAACGAGAGAAGAGTTCAGAGCAGAAGAAGATATCAGATGAGAGACATATGGATCATATGCGGAGAATATGAGGACGGCAGAAAATAGGAAAGACTGCAGAATGCTGGGTTTGCAATGAAAGACCTGCTCTAGGGCAGAAAACTAGACTGAATATTGTTGTGGATGTTGTGAATGCTGGGATCTCACAGAATGTATTTTCTAAACATTAATGTGTTTTCGCTTGGTCCCACTTCGTTGTTGGATTCACGTAGCCTACACGACATGAAATAAACTAACACTCGCAGCTACGTACAAGCTGTGCACTGCTCGAAGCGAGGCCCTCTGTGTTGTACTGACTGTAACAGTCAAAGGAAAAAAAAAGATAACCCAGTGTAGCACGCTATAGAACATGAAGCGCCACTCGCAGCTCTCTTCCCTACAGCGATTAGCCAATGCTCGTGTTACATCACAAAGTTCGACTCAAGTCAGTTGGCGGCTTTGCACTGAAATGTAAAAAATCGGGAAAGAAAGAACACACGCTTATTCTACACACTTATCTGTCTACTTCAGAAGTTCATGTATATCTTTAATAATAGGAGTTTGCGACATTTTCCCCTAAAAATGCGACTATAGTCATTTCGGTGATATTTGCACCGAGAAACATTTTTGTGTGACGTAATGCTCTCTCTATTTTTAACATAGTTCAATATACAAAATGTTCCGAAAAAAGGTTCCAATATTTACAGAGGAGGTAGTATGCATCAAAATATGAACTAAATTCCTATAAACATGGCTACAATTAATATATTCTGAGTAATGAGTAGGGACCGGATTTTTATGTAATTAAATATTATATTCCTTTCAACCTAACCGTATATAAATAACAAATCCTTGCGAATCTTGTAATTACCATTCATATATTAAAATTTGATACTACATATTTTTACATATTTCCCCCAACCACACCTTTTTTTTAGGTTGATATTACATAAATCTACATATTTAGGAGTTTTATTCATTTTTACTTCTCTAAAAGGAAAAAAAAAAAACTTCTGATGGGGAAGTTTACAATTTGAAATACACAGATTTAAAAAGCCTTTTTACCTACTCAAGAAAAGATATATTTCGGGACGAAACATAACGTCCTTAGTTCCAGGAAGTAACAGGGGCACTCACCACATACCGCCCACTACAAATATGAATGAACAAAAGGCAACCATTCTCATACAACTAACCTGTATTGTAAAAATCACTCAGAAAGTAGCGTTATCTTCATGCGGTGGAGTGGGACGAGGAAGACATGATTTTTCTGAAACTATAATTGTTCTGCACACGTCTTAACAAGCCGTTCCCATGCAATTTGCAACCGTACTCACCCTCTTCCTATTCCTTCCATGGAAAACCTGTGTCAAGTCTGACATGATCCGCAATAAAGTAACCGATGTTTGAAAAAAAAGCTGGAGTAAAGGAACAAACTGGAACGATGCTGAAAGATTAAAATAAATACCTTTTTAGGTTATTGCTTGACCTCTTTAGTTTAAAATTTGTAGCCCTATACGAAAATGGAATTATCCGAGCAATTAGAAAGTATGGTTCTCTGCTGGAATAATCCTACTCTTCTGAATGAGACAGGAATGTCACTTTTCAAACAACAGTTTGTAAATACCTACAGTTTGAGGTTTTAGCAGGTACTTTGTTTCTTACAGGGAACAGATAAAGTGCATGTGTCCCACATCTCCTCTTATTTTCTCCTAATCCAGTAAGGCGAAACAGTGCTTGCAGTACTGTTCTGTGAACATTTCACTCAGTTCTCTAGTTTTAGTACTTGCAGTATAAAGTGCAAGTGAGTTTATCTACTGCTTTTAACTAACTAAAATGGCCCCTGTATCTTCAACCCTAACGACAAAAATAAAATCATGAATTGCGATGGACGAAACTTTCACTACAGATGGAAAAATAGTAATGTGCCAATTGTGCGGTAAAAAAGTCGGGTGCTCTATGAAATCACAACTGGAGAGTCTTACCTTTCCTATACCTGCTAGATATTGTTATTAAATATTTTCATGTTTTTACATATTTTGAGGTTTCTGAGAATTTAGACAATCTAACTATGGCTGCCTTTGCTGATGATTTAGTAGTCATAGGGAAAGATATGTCAGCTGCCCAGGACCTAGTATTAATGGTGAAGGAGCTTTTAGAAGGCATTGGATTACACATTAATCCTAATAAATCAACTTCCATTAATATTGTAAAAGGAAAGTTACGTGAAGAGGATCTGATTCTTTATGAAGATTGCTCCATAAGAGGGATCAAACAAGATGAAACTATAAGATATTTGGGTGTATCATTCAATGAGGAAATAACATTTGATCGGCAGGCATTTATGTTAAGTCTGAAAAATGATTTGGAAAATTTAGTATCCACCTCCATGCTCCGTCTAGATCAAAAGCTCAACATTGTTAACCAGTATATATGGCCTAAATTGATCTAACCATTACAAATGGCTCCTATACATCAGTTACCAGGAACATTCTTAGAAGATATTGACAAGTTAATCCGTAGTTCTGTTAAACAAATGCTTATGCTGTCATCTGATACACCTACTAGTATGTTATATGCAAGCAAAAAATACAGAGGTTTGGGACTAGTCAGAGCATCATGGGAGGCGTTCTTGCAACACTGCAACATCTGCATCACTTTAATATTAAATGAAAATCCTTATGTAAATAGTATGCGACCTCTGATTTCTGAACTTCATTCTTCCTGTCAACGTCTAAGTCTCCCTTGTCCAGTTGAACTTCGTAAATCTGTGACTAGGAAATTAAGAGAGGAATTAAGAAATGCAGAATTCGAATCATGGAAAGTAATGCCTGGAAGAGGCAGAGGTGTAGAATTGTACAGCCAAGTACCTAAAGCCAACGCCTGGATTTTTAATAAGTCTGGACTATCTAAATCTGAATGGGTAACCTGCCTCAAATGAATGCCAATTTAGCAGCAGTTAGAGGAGTACCTGGTCGCTCTTTGGACGGATCCCGGTGCAGACATGGCTGCCCGGAGACTGAAACCCTTGCCCACGTCCAAGGTCAGTGTAACAGAGGTTTACTCCTCCGAAATGCCAGACACCATCATGTTCGATCCTTAATTGCAAATGCTTTAAGAAAAAAGTCTTGGATAGTAGAAGAGGAAGTTTTTTGCCTTGCTACTAATGGCTCCTCTAGACGTATTGACGTCATAGCGTATTCCCAGGCTACCAAGAAAGGATATATAATTGATCCTACCATAAGGATTGAAACGGGGAGTAGCCAGCCGGAGGATGTCAATAAAGAAATGATCAACATTTATCTGCCAACAGTTGATTACTTCAAAGCAAAATACCAGGTTGAAGACATTGAGGTGATTGGTCTTCTTATTGGAGCTCGTGGTGTGATTCCCAAGTTCTTTGAAAGCTTCAGGAAGACTTTTGAACTACCACAGACACTTACTGCTGACATAACTTCAGTTTTGAAACACTCTTGCCAAATTCTGAGCCATCATATTCACTCTGTTTAATTTTTTTCCTTCACTTTATAATTCATATATGTTTATTTTAATTTTATTCTACAAAATTTATACAAACATTTAATATTGTAAAATTCATGTAGGAGAATATACTGAGTTCTTCTGGGCTACCTCCAATGGGAGGCAGTTATTATCTTATCTCTTCAGCTTATTTTTCCTACATTAATATGTACATATTTCACACTTGATATTACATAAAAATCCGGTCCCTAGTCATGAGCAAATGTTTATCATTACAGTAAGAACAGCGTATCTTCCACTGTGAGCTCTTTGGCAAGAAACAAATGAGGAAACAGAATGTAGGCGTGACCGTTTGTCACAACGTATAGTTTCGTATCTGTTGCATAGAGCATGTATTGTTTCTTGCCCAAAGCTCACAGTAGAAGATATGCTGCTCTTACAGTGATGGTAACCCTTTTGCTAATCCCTCACAAGATATTAATTTTATGACCTATGTTACTGTTACAACAAAACATGTTCCTAATCAACAGATACGAAACTAACTTACCCGACTGGTACAGTAATAATTACTACAGTGTGGAATCAATTTATGTACAGGGACATCACTTTATTTTTACCAACATTTTTAACATTAACCTGGCTATACTCGGAAACACTGTTGCCCCCTTCCATTACAGGAGTTTGATGTTATTAGTGCAATATGTAAACAAATCATTTTACTAGGTATAGGAGGAGAGAAAAGTAGTGTATCCATTTATGTTGTAGGGAAATACGATATTACGATTTTCAGTTTGATCATCACTTTTATGGAATTTATCAAAATACAGTAGAGTAGCAACATTTTTTCAAAAACTCAACTTTTCAGGCGGCTATGTTCATTATGTAATGTCTACTTTATTTAGCATATTAATTATTGATGTTAACATACAATATAGAGAGTGCATTTAAATTGAGGGGGTCATAAGTAAAGGGCTGTAAGTGCACTTAAGTTACTTTTGAGAAAATGGGGTTTAAATATTTAAGCTTTCGTAAAATCGGTGAAATTTTTTTATTTCAATTTTAATGTGTGATGAGATTAAAATATCCCATTGCCACTAAAATTTTAGATACTTTAGCTTACACTGGATGCACTTAACTCATGTTATTACAAATGTCACTAGCATTCCTTTGCTTCTAGCCACCTCAATTCAAAATAAGCTAATCTGAATTTTTAAACAAGTTGCTGAAAATGGTTGCCGTTCATTACAATGCAGGCTTCAATTTAGTACGCATATTATTAAAAACATTTTGAAGCATATTCTCTGAAATTGAATTTATCGTTTCTTCAATATAATATTTTAGTACGATATTATTAATATAGGTTCTTTCTTCTATAGAAAACGCAACCATATTTCTGAAACACACTATACACTGCAGTGTTTACTTCACCGCTTGAAGACTTTGAATGCAACAGCGGCCGTAAGTTTGTGTCTGACGGGAGCAAGGACATTAGTGAAGGGGTGGGAGTGAAGTACATACAGAAATGCAGGTACAATAAAAATGCAAGTAAAAATAAAATGATGTCCCTGTATAATAGTGCGAGTACGAACTCTAACGTTGTCTGTTGAAGCGTACTCTTGATAAAACCACAAAGGTATACCGTGCAGTGGCGGTTCCTCGGGGGAGGGAAGGGAGGAACGTCCTCCTCATATTTTTCTTCTTTTGAAAGTAAATACAAAATAAAATATCTGCCTTCAAATTCAAGGAAGATTCGATAATTTTTAATTTCACTGCTATAAGAAAACCTCGGTTGATCGAGTTTTAAACAATGAGCGCTCATGTGCTGCTAGAAAACTGTTTAAAAAATGCGAGATTGTTTGTGTGAAGGGAAGTCAATACATCTCCTTTACTGCAGTTAGCATACATAGACAACAGCGCACTTGCGGCCAGAGAAAGAAGCAGAGTTTTAAAGCAAGTAAATGAACGGATAGGGTGGAGATCCTCCTCTGAATCAGCGCATGGGCGGGAAATAAAAACCGACTGGCAGTGCGGCAAGATCGCTACCGCTGCCATCTAACGATCTTCCATTCAACCAGACTATAACACATCTAGGAGGAGGCATAATAAAAACAGTTTTAACGCAACGCTATGAAAGACACCATATAAACTTTTTTTTTTTAATTATAAATCAAATATATTATTCATTGCACTTTATATAGGCTACTATTTAGGGTTTGAAACTTTCAAGGATATCTGAAAGTTAAAGCCAGGTTTATATAAAACAAAGAGGAAGTAGTTCTACGTTAGTATCGCAGATCTTTTTGACCCCTAAAATTCACTTCCATTCATTGTGTACTAGACAGGGCAATAGCAAAGTTATCAGTTTTGTACAAATATATTTGAAATTGAAAGTAGTACTCCAAACTTCATTATTTTTAACATAAAAAATTAATTGGCCACCGGCAACTTTGAACAAAAATGTTAGTATGACTTTACAAGAAGTGATATTCTTCAAAAGCATGTGATACTGAATTTTTAAGATGTAGATTTGGCAACACAGATCACGTGGGTGGGTGCAGTGTTCTCGCTTTCCTCAGATTATTTCCCATTCCCATTTCCGCGGTTCCGATTACGTGTTAGTAGCTATAGTCTCTTTTTTATTGGGTTATTTTACGACGCTGTATCAACATCTAGGTTATTTAGCGTCTGAATGGTATGAAGGTGACAATGCCGGTGAAATGAGTCCGGGGTCCAACACCGAAAGTTACCCAGCATTTGCTCGTATTGAGTTGAGGGAAAACCCCGGAAAAACCTCAACCAGGTAACTTGCCCCGACCAGGATTCGAACCCGGGCCACCTGGTTTTGCGGCCAGACGCGCTGACCGTTACTCCACAGGTGTGGACTATAGTCTCTTCCAAAACGTATGATGCTGTAGTGTCCTCGAAAAATATTGCAAGGGGAATTTCCTTGTAATTGTCAATTTGTGCAATTATTCAACAATGAATGGAAGTGAAAATATTATATATTTTGGAAAATTTAGGAAACTCAGTTTACAACAACAGATTATTGCTATAGAGAAGAGAAGACCAACCCCAACACTACCTGGTCTTACATGTATGCATGTAGGCTAATTTGTACCATGTTTCATTCAAAAAGGTGTCATTTCGTCCAGTTACCTTCTTTCCTCCTCTTAAGAAATACGCAGGAGCCGCCACTGGTGTTGTGTAATACACAGTGCCAAACGGTTGCATTCTGTTTTCTCAATTGTTTCTTGTCAAAGAGCTCACAGTGGAAGATATGCTGCGCTTACAGTGATGGTAACATTTCTTCATTTTTCAGGCGATACTAATTTTAGAACCCATGTTTGTACTAAGACTTTTACTTCTGGATCATCTTGTATTGAAACTAAATAAAATCCACTACGTAACAGGGTTTGAAGGTTCCCTCGTTAGAGATCTTTCACGTCCTGTAAGTAATACCGTGGTCGAGGAAACGTTTTCCACCATGAAATGTGTTAAGACAAAAGTAAGATATTAAATGGCATTGCAGATGTTAGTGGCAATATAATGTGTACGCATTCATCTCAGTGTACAAGGAAAAAGTTGCCTCAACTTTGAGCCACCGAGTTGGAAGATATTCTCAAGTTATTCACTTGAACATTGGTTTACATAGTGACAGTTGTGCCACAGCTTCCCAGTCAGAAATTCGGGAGAAGATAGTAGAGCAGGGATGAGAGGATATTAGCTCCCAATCACGGTAGAAGATCTCGACCTTGATCACGAGCGCACAGCGCATCCTCTACATAGCGTCGTAAGTAGACATCAGGGATGTACATGCACATGCAGCGAATAAAGGCAGCAATTATTACAACAACTTGCGTTACTAAATTTCTGGCTATGTAATAGGGCTAATTATTCAGTTACTGAATATATAAACAAATCGCAAAGGAAAGTGATTTTAAGAACTAAAAGAGAAATAGGAAAAGTTAATTGTTTGTAAACCATTTTCTTGTGAAGCAATTGTTCATTATGTAAATACTTCACTTCATTGGTTAGGAGAAACTAATAGGGTCTACCTGCTCTACGTGTGTGATCTCTAAGTACTTTTGAGCATTTGTTGAAAAAATAATAATGGCAATATTGATTGAAATAGAGTATATTGATTGTGTGATGGTGAAAATGTCGTCCTTACTCTCCAGTCGTGATTATATAATGAGTTTTCTTAGAGTGATTTGTAACACGAAAAAACAAATTGATTAAATTATGCTATTGAAGAGCCATCGTAATTTTTGGAGTCAATCATTTAAGGGGATATGTATGATTTTTAAAACTCCCACAATTTTCAGCCAAAATTTGTGAAATTTAAACTATATAAACAGATCTACAATAGTATATAATCTGTATACAATTTGGTGTCATTAAGTCTAATAGTTTTGAAATTATATATATTTTTTAATATATTTTATATTGACATCACTATAAAGGCTCCTTACGTCAAAGTTTTCTCAATTTTTAGTTCATATTTGCTCAAAGTCTTGAAAATAGTCATGGGAATAAAAATTAATTAGCTATGGAGATCAGTCTAAATAGAGAGACACAATAAATTTTTAAACTTTATGAATTTACCATTACAGCATATTTAATCTAAGTGTGATATGAATATTCCTCCGAATAAACTTAATATTTCATGCAAATGCTAGTTAAATCTTATTTATAAACATAATTGATCTTTGTGAGAAGTTTCAGACCAATATGACAATAACTGTTGTGCAAGGAGCTTTTCATTCAGTAAACTGCTTAAAATTTTAAAGTCCAGAAAACAGCATAAAAAGAAACAAAAAAAAAAAATCGTCTCAACTCACGCACCACATATATGACCATAGGCCTGTATGATTATATGGTTAAATCATTTAAAACATTCTCAAATATAATTACGATTATAAAGACAAAAAAACGCGGATTTTCTTAATTTTTCAGCATTATTTCTTGCCAGAAATCAATTTCTCTCTTCTCCAGAATAATGTCCATATCTGACGTTTGACTTTTTTTCTTACAAATATTATAGTATATAATTTTTACTTATTAAACACTGTACTTCACCGTTATGTTCATTTTATAAAAACTGAACCTTCTACTTATCACTAAAATCTGTATTGTAATCTCGCTTGCGGTCTGTCATGGTCTGCAACGTTGTATGTGCTGTACACCCCTGTGCCTCAGGTAGAAAAGCTCCGCGCTTATGGAGAGAGCTTAAAAAAGCTCGCGCTCTGAAATACTAGTAGGTATCGCATCCCTGCAGTAGAGGAAGCAGAAGGAGGTTTCAATATAATTTCATTGGAGGAAGAGCAGTTCTAAAAGAGGCAGGCACAATATAAAATTGTTATAATAATACTTCCAAATTATTATCAAATATATATTAAAACCCATGGTTCATATTTTTAACTTATGTTTTGTGCAAGGTATATTCCCAGATGTTTTGAAATGTGCCATAGTAATTCCAATATACAAATCTGGAGATAAAAATAATTTAAATAACTATAGACCTATATCTTTACTTCCAACATTTTCCAAATTGCTTGAAAAATGTTTAAAGAATAGATTAATAAATTATTTAGAAAAACATAAAATCCTCTCTAAAAATCAGTTTGGTTTCCGCAATAATATTTCTACTGATGATGCTCTTATTAATGTTACTGTAAAATTTATCAATGAACTAGATATCGGAAACAAATGTTTGGGTATTTTCTTGGATCTACGGAAAGCTTTTGACACTATCAATCATAATTTACTTTTGGACAAACTACATACTATTGGAGTTAGAGGTATAGTTTTAAAATTATTCCAATCATATTTTAGTAACAGAAGGCAAATGACCAAAACTGAAGATCAATTTAGTGAATACAAATATATTGATATAGGTGTACCGCAAGGAACAATTTTGGGACCTATTTTATTTCTAATATATGTCAATGATCTGCTAAATATAAATTTAGAAAAATTTAATGGATCTATATATTCATATGCGGATGATACAGTAGTTATTTTCAGTGGTTTTTCTTGGCAGGAAGCATATAGAAATGCTAATATAGGTGCTAACATTGTTAAAAAAAGGCTCAATTCCAACTTCCTTTCTTTAAATATATCTAAATCAACTTTAGTTCCTTTTTCGTTAACAGCTGCCAGTGTTGAAAATTTAAAATTTAGCAATAAATATAGACTAATAATACACATTGAAAATTGTTTAGATCCCAAAAGTTGTAAATGTCCACCTTTGAAAGAAGCCACGTATGTCAAATATATGGGTATCATTATTGATCAGAATTTAAAATGGCCTCATCACATTACTTATCTTTGTAAGAGGCTTCGTAAACAATTTATAAATTTGTTAATCTTCGATGCTACTTACCTATTAGAGTTCTATGAAATGTTTATTTTGCCATTATTCAGTCTATCATTCAATATGGTATAATTGTTTGGGGTGGAAGTACAAAAATTAATCTTAATCCGTTAAATTTACTACAAAAACGAATAATTAAAATTTGTTTGAAGAAACGTTTCGATTATCCAACTAAATTAATTTATTCTGAATTTAATGTATTTAATATTGAACAAATTTATAAGTATACGCTGTTAAAATTTTATCATAAAAATCGTAATAAGTTTGTATTACAGACACACAATTATGACACAAGACGAAATATTAATTCAACATTAGTAGAACCTAAATGTCTCACATCTGCTGGTCTAAAGCACAGCATAAATTTTGGCCCTCGGTTGTACAATGCTTTAACTAAATTACACCCAGAACTTCTAACATGTAACCCACTAACATATAACAAGAAAATTAGAAACGTGTTAATATCTTCAATTTGATTAAATAAATTTATAGCCTATGTGTATGAATTAATCAACCTATATCATATTTGTATTCTATAATTTTGAAATATATATTAGTCCTACTTTTCATGTGCGATATTATTCTTCTCTAGTGTTAATATTATATTATATAATTCCATTGCCGCTGTAATTATATTTTAGTTCCTATTTTATTTTACTTATTTATTTATATTATTATTATCATTTATTTTAATATTATATCTAAACTGCGACAGAGCACGAGCGCTGCTCATTCGGTCTCAAATTTTGTTAATACTACTGTATCTTCTTTTTATATTGCTTGTATTATTTTATTTGTATTTCTCTTTTTTGTTTTGTAATTATATTTCTTTATTCTGTATATTTGAATTTAAATAAATATAATAAATAAATAAATTTAGATTTAATGTGTATATTTTATTTTACTTGTTATAGGTTTCCATTGAATTGATATTAATTAATAATTTATTTATTTAATCTGGCAGAGCTAAGGCCAGTAGGCCTTCTCTTCCGCCCAGCCAGACTCTAATTCTAATTACAGTAAATACATTTGCTTACATAGTTATTACATTAATATCTAGATCATAAAACAACATGAAAGTAAATAATGAAAATTGGATAACTAATGTTAGTGTGACAATAATAAACATTGGTAAGAAATACTTATAATAATAACAATAATAATAATAATAATAATAATAATAATAGTAATAATAATAATAGTAATAATAATAATTATGGTATAACTTAATTTTAACCCTTGTTTTCTACGTATTCAGTAAATGTCTGTTACTGTAATAACATTATAGCATTATGTCCATCTAGAGAAACTACACTTTCCAATGGTGAAATAATAATTAATTATACAAATCGGTTAATTTAGCTTCCGATATTACTTCATACAAACACAGAAACATTCTCTGTAGGCTATCTTTCATAGCTTTCTATTGTTGCTGTCCAAGGGCCCTTATAGACGAAGTAATTTGTTTTTTAATTCATTACACGGCCTTAGATGGCAGTTATTTTAATTTTAAAACTCATTTATCTCATTAAATATCAGTCCTATCAAAATTTTTCAAGGAATAAAACATATCGCAACCTTTGTTATGTAACATTTTTCACAAAAATCAATAATAAGTGAGATATTTTGATTTATTTAATTCAAGCTCCTTTATAACCCCGCTTTTAAATAATGTATTTTGAATGCCATATAGCCTAAAATCTAAGTTAAAACGAACTTAATTTATATTCCAATTTTCATCGAAATCTGTTCAGCCATTATCGCGTGAAAAGGTAACAAACATACATACAGACAGACAGATATACAAACAAAAATTTCAAAAACGCAATTTTCGGTTTCAGGGTGGTTAATTATATATGTTAGGACCAATTATTTTTGGAAAATCGAAAATTACCAGAAAAATTTCGGTTACAGATTTATTATTAGTATAGAAATGTATATTCTGTTACACGGTATAGGCCTATTTAATAACTTGAATATGTCAGTCTTGTTAACGCTACATGTGTGTCTCAAGGTATTTAATTGGGCATGTTGCCTGTTATTTTAACATTTGAGGCATATGTTATGTTTTGATTCGGGTATATTAACAAAGTTCAGGGATTGGCGATTTTGGGCTACAGTAGCGCCTCAATACGGCGACTTGATAATAACAATATGACCGAGTCTGATTAGTTCACACTGGTATCGCATCATGTCTCCAGTGATGTCAACGAGAGCGCACGCGTGATTCACTGTAATTAAGCGCTGTTCAGAACACGTACGGCATTCAGGTACAAGTCACAGTTGAACACAAGGATTCTACAGGGACATCATTTTATTTTTACTTCAATTTTTATTGTACCTGAGTTTTTTAATGTACTTAACTCCCAGCCCTTCTACTAGTAAACTTACAACCGTCCTCCACACAGAACCAAGACCGCGTATGTAGTACTGAGTTAGTGAGTATAGTACGTTCCAGAAATATGTTCGCGTTTTCCAGTGACGAAAGAGCTTTCAATATTGAATCATATTTTCGCACAGCTACTGTCGTCCGTTTGCCTACGTCGCATCCCGGTTTCCCCCACCTGCTTCTCTTCGCTCCTATATAAAGTCTAGTAGCTTGGGCTGTCTTAGCTCTTTTCTGAAAACATTAATTTCTGTTAGGAATTGGACATCTACGTAATATTATACAACTGTTTAAAATAACTTAAGTAAAAGGGCCTCGTTAAGTAATTAACTGTCTCATGACCCCCCCCTTTCTACGACCCTGCGACAAAACCACTTGAACGGACAGTAGATACCATTTCTGAGTAATTTTATCTTTTCGGATCCGGCAGAAGTGAAGATTAAATTTACAATACGTAAGGTACTTTTTTATAAAGTAGGTATAGAATTATTTCAACATGAATTACTCGTACGAAGGACGAAACTGGTAATTGAAATTAGGTACAATAGTCTATAGTGCGATAATATGCACAAAAGAACTGAAGCCTGTATCGAAATGAACAGCCACCATTTTCAAAAATGTGTTTAAATATCCATATTATGATTATTTTTCAATTTAAGTTCATTCTCTATATTGTACGCTAATGTGCTGTAACAGTACAATATACACTGCATAATGAATACGTCCGAATGGATAGTTGAATTCGTGAGTAAAAACACTTATTGTTAATACAGTACTGTATTTTGATTAAACAAAAACCTAATGAAAATTATCAAACTGAAAATCGCGATATTTCCTAGTTTACATAAATGGATGAACTACTTTTCTTCCCTCCTATACCTAGTAAAGTGATTTGTTTGTATAATTACGCCAGTATCATCGAACTCCAGTCTTGGAAGGGGGAGCAAGCGGTGTTTCCGGTTCTAGACCTTAATCCAAAGGTATAGCCAGGTTAATATTAAAAATGTTAGTAAAAATAAAATTATGTCCCTGTAAAACAACTTCTTGTCCTTTTATCGGATATGATGTAATGGTTCCATGACAACTGTAATCGAATATCCGTTTCAGAAAATCTTTTCAATGCGTTATATTAGCGTAGGTCAAATATAGACATTACAAGTCAAAAGTACTTCAAGGACGTCTTGTTCATCGTCGCCCTTAAAGGACTGAATATTTTGTCCCGTGCCGCAATAATTCGTGTGAGGATGCAGTCAGATTGCGGCGTAGGACAAACCCAAGGCAAGGAACGCTCAATCAGTTCGTATAGGAGGGAGGTAAATCTGCACTGCTGAGCTTAAAATTGGACTCCGTTCTGCTAAATTTGCAGTAGTAAACGCTCTGAGTATGTCCTTTGTGCTCTGTGTTTTCATTGTTTATTAAATTCAATCCAGAGTCCATGAAACGTACCAAACAAGCTTAGCGCCCATTGTTGACGGGAGTGTTTAAATCCAGAAATAGAAAGGCATTATTGTTGTGAATAAAAGTAACATTATTGTTTTGAAATAGAAGTCACAGTATTCAGTATCGCAGTAATAGTGAAGGGCGAAGTTGTTCTTTTCCCGGAACAGTTCCGACGGTTCCGGTTCCGAAAAAATACTATGTTCCAAATAACAGTTCCGAAATTACAGTCACCAGTGGTGATGAGTCGGAGTCGTTGAGTCGTTCAAACGAACGGTACAGTACCCTCCCTCTTCACCATGCTGCTCACACTGGAGCACTCATAGGCATGACATAGTACACATTCTTATCTATAGATGGCACTGCAATGCACATTCGAATCGATTTTGGAAAATTGCTGTGCATGCGGACAGAACTCAAAAGCTTAATGTTAGTAATTACACAGCTGTTGACTACAAGGACAGAATACAACACTTTGTTTTCGTACATAAAGTTATAAAGACATGGTAGCCAACTAAAAAAAAAATAACATAACATTTAAAACATATGGTATGTAATTTCTGTTCTCTCTATTACATAATAAAAAAAAAAACAAATCATTAATTTTTATTTTTACTTTTCTTAATGCACAGTTATAATAACAACAACAATAATAATAATAAATATTACAATTTCATAAATAAAAAAGATATATATTGGCAGTAATGAAACCTGGAAACCCCGCAGTGGGTTAGTAAAATGTTGGAATCGCATCTTTACCAAAGTGTAATTTAAACTTCGCATTAAACCTCCTCTCGAAATCAGTACTTATATGGGCAGTTTCCAACAAATAATGCTACAACATTTTTGTCGTTCTTTGATAACAGAGAAGATAGCACAAAAACTTGTGCTTGTCAGACTTAACCTCAACAAACGACATACAGACATTGTAACTAAACCACTCATTACCATTTACGACTTTAACCTTTGTATAGAATCAGCTGATCAATGAATTAATAATAGTATGCGTACTTTATGACTTCGTAGAATGTTTATAAAACAGAATTAGTCAACTAATGGTGAAATAAACCATAAAGCGGGAATGAATATTACAGATTATTAAATACTTACTATAACATTACAGATGATTGGCCAGTCTTACAAATGTTGATATTAAAGTTCGCGCCACCGCAAGGATTTCAATTTCCATGCGCCCCCCTCCAACCACGTGAGAGTTTCAAGTACCAACTTTATCCAACTTTTCCAAGTACAACATAAAGAACAACGAGAACAGTGTAACTGCAGCTGTCGTTGGTTCATCGGAACAAGCTCCGACGCTCCGACGTTCCGACTGTTATCTCGGAGTCGGAACATACCTTGTGCAACGCGGTACTGCGAGCCCGCAACAGCTGGGCAAGTGAGCAGCTCGGAGTCGGAACACTGTTATTTCGGAACAGGAGGTTCCGACCTACTGTTCATTTTTGCAACAGTTCCGAGACCGGAACAGTTCCAAAATAACTGTTGTGTTATTTTTTACCCATCTCTAGTGCTAGGTAGCAGAACGTTAATATTGTAAAAACTGATCATGTTCTGTGTTTTCATTTCCTTGAAATTCATAACTGTTTAAAATGAAAGATTTGTCATAATTTATTTTCACATGTCATGTACAGTACATGTTCGTATATACAGGGTGGTTCATTGCATATAAATCACTAGTTCGTCCAGTAATGGAATATGGTGCTGCATGTTGGGATCCTTACTGATTAGAACATATTAAGACACTGGAAAAGATTAAAAAACGGGCTCTTAAGTGTTGACGGAAAAATTCACCATTAAAATGGGACACACTCACGGGCAGGAGAACGCGAATTCGATTATGCGCAATGTTCAAAACATACAGAGGTGAGCCTGCCTGGAGAGAAATAAAAAATAGGTTGCAGCCGCCAAATTGCTCTTCAAGGAACGACCACTCATATAAATTGAGGGAAAGAAGGCAGAGCACGGACACTGGAAAGTTTTCTTTTCTCAATCGTACTATCAGGGACTGAATGCTTTACCTGCAGACTTACTAAAGGCTTTACCAACAACCAAAAATGTATTTAAAAATAGGCTTAAGGACCTTACTAATAGACGGTAATTATACACAGTATTTAAAGGGTGTAAATGATATGTTGTTATTGAAGTGTTGTATCAGTGAAGAATTATGTTGTGTCAGTGAAGTGTGTTGTATCAGTGAAGAAGTATGTCGTATCAGTGAAGTGTGCTGTGTAAGTGAAACGTGTTCCTGTCAGGGAAGCTTTATAGTTTATAGTGGCAGTGCAAAGTGTTTGAACAGTGAAATGTTTTTGAAGTGTCAGTGAAATCAGGATAGAATCAGTGAAATGTGTCGTAGTTCCAGTGCAGTGAGTGAGTTGACAGCGAAATGAGTGTAATGTTGAAAGGTACTTGTGCAGATATGAACATATCATACTCGTGGGTTTTAGTTCGATCTTAGTTTTAAGATACAAATTAGATTTATTTCAAATGTTATTTTAAGTGATCGTTTCATTTAATTTAGGATATTCCCTGTTGTTGTTATTATTATTATTATTAACTGTATTTTTAATTAATAAGTTTATTATTGTCATTATTGAGTGTAATTAGTTACCACTGCCACCGGGTATATACCAATTGCAGTGTGAATAAATACATACATACATACATTAAATTTGAGCTGATAATGTGAAAAATCTAAAAAAAAAAGTTCTAGAAAGAAATGTTTCAAATAAAATTTAATTGATTGTAAAGGATTAGGCAAATTTTATTTTTACTTTATAATTGAAGACCGATTTCAAGGTCACTTGAAGATCAATATAATGTATATTTTTACTTTTTATTATCATTCTTCGTACAAAAGTAAACAAACCTGGTATATTTCATAAGCCAGGCATGTCAAAACCCTGCACATTGTGCAACTATCTCTGTGCGATGTGCACTCTCTATTCCCCTACCTGGAGGGAGTGAATCGCCTTGGAGGGGAACGCGATAGGGCTATACAATACCTGCAGCACCTTTTGTTTCAGTAACACTGTTTCAGTACGAGTGCCGATTTGGCTGTGTCTGTGAATGAGTTATGATAAATAAAGTGAGGAGTTCACAGATAACGGAGAAGAGAAATTACGAATCATATAACATAATTGTTATAATGTTTTCCTCAGCCAACAATAATTATTGTTTTAAAATAAAAGGCTATCTTCAGCCTATGTCGAGGTAATAGTGTTGTGAGGTGACAATTTAGATCAGATTAGTAAAGTTCTCAAAATATGACATTGCCAGCGCTTATTTCTTAATCAGTACTCTCACGGCAAAACGTACTTGACAATGGCGTTGTTTTGGAGTCTGTAGTAACACAGCCATCAAAGATTAGACGGCTTACGACTTTCATTTCATAAACTGGTAAGTGATGAGTAGGGAGCGGATTTTTATGTGCTTTAATTTTAATATATTTATTTTTTATGTGCTAAAAAGTACGAAAATATTTGCTAAAAATAGAAAAAATATTTTTTTAAATATGACAAAAATACCTTACTTAGCTTGAAAAAAAATGTTACTAGGTACTCACCAACCACACTTGAGTATCAGTTGCAAGTAATTGTTCGAGAATTGCAGTGAACAACAAAGGTCATTTCCAAATTCTCCATCACAAATGCATGCTGATTATCTCCGAACAACGACATACTGTGAAAACGATCTTTCCACATCACAGGACGTCAGACGTGCATATTTAAAGAGAGGAATGTCACAAACATCTACACCGTCAATTTCACCTTCAGGCACACCCTCCAATACTTGAGCAACTTTACACATTTTTTATATCCACTGTTTTGCCGTGAATGCACACGTGAAGCAGCGGCAATGTGCTTGTTTCCAGACAAATGTTGGGTTAACTGAGAGCTCTGATCTGCACTTACTGATTTACCATATAGTTGGCAAAATAAAACTTTTCTGTCGGTAGTAAAAATGTTTTTAAATTCACCTACATATTGCTCAAGACGCAATCTTAATAGGCTAATATACACATGTCTTAACATAAATAATGTTTCCAGTTACTGACTGAAAATGTCGGACAAAAGCTTCCTATAGCGACATCACCACGTCTTCACTACGCAGCTTATGCTTATGGCCCGATAACGGGGAATCACAACAAGATATAGGCATGAGCGAGAGGAGAGAGATTTGTTTAAATTATATAATGTTTATAACAAAGCTCTTTTCCGTTGTGTTTCACAAACAAACCGTGCAATGAAATCATCTTCAGCAACAATTGTGTTGCAAGATCTCTCCTTCTTGTCCATGTTAATTTATTCTCATACGTGGTACATCATTAAGTTCTAATACTGAGCGCATAGTGGCGTTATGATGCATTATAGCGCATAGGTGGCGGCCATGGTATGATACCTCGTCAGTTAGTCTCTCTACCCAGCAAGAGACAGTTGAGTGCATGCACTGTAAGCAGAACTACGGTCTTTGTTGTGACGGTGATTTGAATGCTCACGTCGGAACCCGAGATGTCACAGTTTGAGCAACGGGCAAACATCAAGTTCTGCCAGAAATTAGGCAAAACTGCTGCCGAAACGTTTCAAATGATGCAGCAAGTTTACGGTGAGGACGCAGTGAGTCGCAGTGTTGTGTTTAGGTGGCACCGACGTTTTTTGCAAGGAAGAGACAGTTTGGAAGATGATGTGCGTACTGGTCGGCCACAAACAATTCGAACTGAACGCAAGATCCAAGAAGTTGCAACGTTGGTGCGTGCTAGCCGCTCCCAATCGGTAGACGATATCGCAGCAACAGTAGGGGTCAGCCATGTTACTTGCTACAAAATTCTGTCTGATGACCTGAACATGTCTCGTGTTACCCAGCACAGTGTGCCACGAATCCTGTCGCAAGACCAACGTGATGATCGCATGACGATTTGTGGTGACCTCATCAGTAGTGCTGACGATGACCCGACGTTTCTCAACCGATAACTGGAGACGAAACTTGGTGTTTCCTTTACGATCCGCAACTGAAATGACAATCCGCCACCTGGAAAACGCCGTTATCACGACGACAGAAAAAATCGCGACAAGACATGTCAAAAGGCAAGGTGATGCTTGAACTGTTTTTTTATTCAAATGGAATTGTTCACATGGAATTCATCCCAGAAGGTACAACTGTGAACAAAATCCTCTACAAAGAGATCCTTGGCCGTTTACGAGATTCAATTCGCCGTAAGCGACCTGAGCTATGGCGTACAAAGAATTGGCTGTTGCTACATGACAACGCCCCTGCACATCGCTCTGTTCTTTTCCAAGAGCAACTTGCAAGACAACAGGTGACAGTTCTTCCACACCGTCCGTACTCACCTGATCTCGCACCATGCGATTTTTTTCTCTTTCCTCGCATGAAAGCAACTCTATGTGGGCGTAGATTTCATTCTTCCGAAGAGGTCATGACTGCCACAAGAGAAGCCATACGGGACCTTCCTGCCAACATCTTTCAATGGTGCTTCCAGCAGCTATACCAACGTTGGCAAACGTGCATAAAGGCCAACGGAGACTATTTTGAGGGAGGATGTGGTTCTGTTTAAATGTACGCCGTGTTATGCGGCATCTTGTGATACATCCAGATTCTTGTGGGAGCCTACCCTCCAGGCGTCAAGTCTTAGAACTTAATGACTGTACCACGTATAATAACAATGATATGCTGCCTGGCAGTCCTCAGAACTTGAGGCGATACTATTATAAAAATGGATCACGGATACACCACACAGCGCTTAGAAAAACGAAGTAACCAAGAATTCTTAAAAGAACCAAGAATTCCTAAAAAGAATAACGTACTTCTGAGTGAAATAATTGATTTAGTTTGAAAATATTTAAAAGTTCTTGTAAAAAAATTATTTAAGTAAAAAACCTCCAAGATTTATGTATTTATAATAAATTTCCAGAAAATATGTATTTACATAAATTTTTTGTGAAAATATGTGTTTTTATGTGAAATAAAATTCGGGTTTTAAACTTGAAACTTGACATTCGGTATTTTTAACTTTGTTAATTGTGTTTTATCACACGCAAGAAAAATATTTAATTACATAGGAATCCGCTCCTTAGTGATGAGAATATAGTGAGGAATACATGTGAGGCTCTTGAGGTTATAAGGAGAGAAGAAAACAACTATTTGCAAGGCGGAAAAATTTTCTGGAAAAATATATAATGGCAAATTTTCCATCTCACGTCACAATATTAATTCAATATACCGATATTAATAAATCTTTAAACCTGACATATAGAGAATATCGTCGCTTGACAGCTTGTGAACTACACTTTTAATTTCTTTGAGTAACGCTCCCAACTTGTCGATACTTGCTCTCAACGTTTTCAAATAAACTATATGTGAATTTAAATTCTAAGCTTAATTTATATTTATTAATATTAATATTAATTTATATTGACATAGAGCAAAGAAATAATAGTATAAAAACTTCACAATGTCATACTGTATGTAATTAATTGGGAGTATAATATTTTCTTCAACAATTGTGTACCAATGGTCACAGTAAATAATAATGCTTGACGAATAATGAAAGAGTAGGGTCTATACATTACATTAAGTTCGTTGTATCTTAGATTTTAGGCTTTACGGCATTCAAAATACTTTATTTAAAAGGGGGGTTATAAGGGGGCTTGAATTAAATAAATCGAAATATCTCCCTTATTATTAATTTTCGTGAAAAATGTTGCATTACAAATTTTTTTTTAATGATTTCCGATAAGTTTTATTCAATGTAAAATTTTGATAGGACTGATATTATTTAATGAGGTAAATTAGTTTTAAAATTAAAATAACGCCATCTAAGGTGCTGCAATTAAATAAAAACAAATGACTTCGTCTATAACGGGCCTTGGACAACAACAATCGAAAGCTATTAAACATAGCCTACAGAGAATGTTTCTGTGTTTGTATGAAGTAATATCAGAAGGTAAATTAATCGATTTGTATAATTAATTCTTATTTCTCCATTGGAAAGTGTAGTTTCTCTAGATGGACATAATGCTATAATGTTATTACAGCAACTTCTGAATGAATCGAGGTCAGATAAGATTAAAATAGCTTCTTATGCACAGAAAAGGTGATAGGCTATTCTGTATATTCATTTCCAGTATTTCTTAAAATAATGTTTTTGTGCACATTCATTTTCATCTCAGAGAATTAACGAACAACGAGAGTGTATTGATTTAGTATGCAGTAATAGTACGTTAGCTTAGCATTCCATTATTTTATAATTCAAATTCTAACTATGTTCAATTGAATCGTGTTAAAATACATAAAATACATATGCAATAAATGCAATGCAAAAAAATTGAGTACTGAGCCAAGCAGATTATTTTGCCTTGTAAAAGTTGTTCCTCCTGAGATTCAAGAGCCCCCCACAACAAATTAAAAACTTACTTATCGAAGTACATCCGTTATCAACACACTTTTTATATAATATAATATAATATAATATAATATAATATAATATAATATAATATAATATAATATAATATATACTAATAATAATTCTGTAACCGAAATTTTTCTGGTAATTTTCGCTTTTCCAAAAATAATTGGTGTTAACATGTATAATTATTCATCCTGAGACCGAAAATCGCTTTTTTTTAATTTTTGTTTGTATGTCTCTCTGTCTGTCTGGATGTTTGTTACCTTTTCACGCGATAATGGCTGAACGGATTTCGATGAAAATTGGAATATAAATTAAGTTCGTTGTAAGTTAGATTTTAGGCTATATGGCATTCAAAATACTTTATTTAAGAGGGGGATTATAAGGGGGCCTGAATTAAATAAACAGAAATATCTCGCTTATTATTGGTTTTTGTGAAAAATGTTACGTAACAAAAGTTTCTTTAAAAATTATTTCCGATAAGTTTCATTCCAAGAAAAATTTTGATGGGACCAAATTGCACCAAAAACGGATGCTCTCTGAACCAAATGATCATATTTTAATTATTTGCATGTAATAACAATTAAGAAACATGTTAAAGGAATTGTCATTGCACTAAATGAGTGGTCTCTGGGCCAAAATGATCGCATTTTAATTATTTGGATGCAATTTAAATTAAGTGACATATTAAACGATTTATCCTTCTATCAAACAAGTATGTTCCCTGGACCAGATGTCGTATTTTAATTATGTAATTAATTTATATTTATTTCTAGCAAGTGCAGAGGAGCGCACGGGTACAGCAAGTCTAGCAATAGAATTATGTATTAAAATTACGTTATTTTTATTGGCATTAAATAGTAGGCCTGCCTATGCGTAGAGGTACTGCAGAGCTTCTACTTCACTGCATTGTATTTATGTTCACACAATGAAGTACAAACAAACGGCTATATTGCTAATAGCGTAGACTCGTTACATGTCAGTTACGAGTTGTGTCTAAAAATCGTCCGTAGATTTTCAGTTTGACAGTGTTCCTTACTTTTGTGAGGTTCTTTGGTTAAGTCCAGGTTCTTCGAACTGCGTGAACAAGGCCAAGTCGGAAGTTCGCTTTGCCGGGTAATATATCCAAGAGTACGAAGATTTTTAGCGCAAATTATTGTTTATATTTTTGGCAGTACGTACGTATGTCAGAAATTTTCCTCATTTATGAACTTCACAAAACCAAAACTAAGATCAAGAGTAACAGATGATAATATGCGAACTATGATGTGTTGTGCTGCAGGAAACATTTTGCCGGACGTAAGAAGGTTGGTGTCGGCAAAAACCACAAAAAGCACTTTTGTGTTAGGAGAGAAGTCAGCAATTGATTTTTTTTATTATAGAAACGTGATGTTCAACAAGATTATGTATGTAACAGTTACATAACAAATAATTAGGTATACCTCATTATGTAAAACCGCTAAGTTAAATAATTTACAATTCATGTTGAGAAATAGTCAGCTAAGCCTCCTGTTAATAACATATATCAAAACGATGAAAGAGTAATGGAACGGAGAAAAATTCTCTCCGGCGCCGGGATTTGAACCCGGGTTTTCAGCTCTACGTGCTGATGCTTTATCCACTAAGCCACACCGGATACAACTCCGCCACTCATATCGAGTGCACCTCAACACATGTGTGGACTTCGGTCCTGCGTTCATAGACATCTATGACGTAGTGCAGAGGGCGGCCACTAGAGGGAACCCAAGAGTTGGAGCTTAATCTGAGACGATTCTAACCGGCGTCGGAGTTGTATCCGGTGTGGCTTAGTGGATAAAGCATCAGCACGTAGAGCTGAAAACCCGGGTTCAAATCCCGGCGCCGGAGAGAATTTTTCTCCGTTCCATTACTCTTTCATCGTATGATAACGCAGAATATCTGCATGGAAATATCATATGTACTTCGGTACATTAAAATAATATATATAAAATAATATATAAAATGATATATATATATATATCAAAATATAATTAATTATTTATTCCGTCTTATGGCTTAAGCATTGATTACATATAAAGGAAAACACTGATGTGTTACATTTTATTTAGTCTTAATACTAACGTTTTCGCTCTTTTGTAGGTCATCTTTAGGTACGAGATATAACCGATATCATCTAAAATCAATTACAAAAACTTTGCTTTACATTTGGAAATGACATAACTAGAGTAAAAATATGACATAGCGACAATATTAATCATCCAAAACAACATTAAAAGGATCATGTCAAATATTAAAAACAAATTAAAACGACGTAAGTTTGCATAGCTATGAATACACAATGTTGGCATACAAAGTAGATCTCAATACATTGGTGTCCTAAATATATTGTACTGTTGCCAATAGCTTGTTGCAAGTGAATAGAGAAGCATACAGAGAGTAGAAATCAATGTGCTGATCATAGTAAAAATCAATAAATTACTAGAAATATAAAAAACCTGATATTACTAAATGTAGAGTCGTAAAAGCAAATATGAACTGGCTAATTTCGATGGAGCGAGTAAAATTCTTGTTTAGTGTTCTGTGCTCAACTATATGAAAAACAAACGTGCATCTATGATAGGTAAATTAGAGAAATATATTGAAATGCCGTATGAAGGTATTAATTTACTTACAAAATCATGCGAAAAATCTCAATCATCACCGTACAAAGGTTGCTGAAATGAAGGGATGTATATTTTGTTGTACATGTAATCAGTTTAATTGGATAAACTGCATCCCTGTGACCAAATATTGTCGAGTATTCATTCTGATCTGCAACACACGTTTATGTATTATAAAAATTGAAGATTTGACAAGGGATCAAAAGGAATATCTGTTATATCTCGTACCTGAAGATGCCATACAAAGGGCGAAAACGTTAGTATTAAGACTAAATAAGATGTAACACATCAGTGTTTTCATTTATATGTAATCAATGCTTAAGCCATAAGACGGAATAAATAATTAATTATATTTTGATATATGTTACTCTAAGTTAAAGAATAGAGAATATACTCGTACGTTTGTTATTTGTACAATTTCATAATCAATGCATTTATTAGAGAGATGCAAAACATGCTTTGATTTCTTGTTGTCTTGTACGCATGTAATACTTCATCTAGGCCTACTTTTACAAGCAGTTAAATTCATCTTGCAGTGTAGGCTAGCGGAGTGAATTTTGCTCACCGCTACTGTCTGCACAATAGATTCACTGCAACCAGTCAGCGCTTGATCGCGCGTACTGTAGAACCGCCTACTTGCTCTTGACCTTGATATAGGTGTCTTGATTAAATTAACGGAAACGTTTAGTGAATCAATACAACTGAATCGATTCTACCAAATCAAACAGTCTTCCCATCTCTACTTCAAAGGTATCAGTTATCACATGCTCATTCAGAACTACATCATTACTATGATGATTATCATTATCACCATCGTTATAATCTCGATTATCACCCAGATGGTTGAGCCACTAGTGCTTTTCAGCGGACGAGTACTACTGACGGAGGAATCGGATATTACGAATAAAGCTCTCCTCCGGTGATCTCCGGTATGACCGCAGGTGGCAGAGAGAGCATACGGAGGGATTCGGAGCTCCGGAGCAAGCGACAATCGAAAGACTGAATTCTCAAGGACGACCTAGGTCGACCGAAAGACAGTGGGATATCCGAGACATGGAAGTTCTTTCAATCAGTTTAAAGTAGTAGAAGTTTGTCAAGGGGGTTATTATTAAAATTGTTCAGAATTTATATTATCGGTATTTTAAATTTTGTATACTATAATCATAGTAATAATAATAATAATAATAATAATAATAATAATAAATATTATTATTATTATTATGTTACGGTATGTTTATTAATATTATATTATGTTCTAATAGAAGATATTCATGACTATTATGTAGAAGTATTTTCCAGAGTTAAAGGTAACGAAGAACCTGAATAAATTATTTTTAAACAGTGAACCTTAATACATTCATACCACACGTTTCTTCGGTTCCATTCTGAAATTCTATTTAACATATTTTACGTTAAACTCAATCGATTAGACTAATATTGGCAGTGACTATTTGTGTTATTTTGAATTTTAAATTTTTATTCAGCTTCCTCCAAGTGAAGGCTGCCTAGAAGACAAAGCTTACCAAAAATTGTTATAATGGAAAAAAAAACAATGGAAAAGGAAAAGACAAGAAATAACACAATTATAAATAATTGAAGACGACTAAACAAAAGAACATTAATTCCAGAAGAAACATACAATTTCCTAGTACGGTATCTATTTGCTATCAGGTGATCACAGTCGTCTATTTAGCACTAGTTGCAAGACCCAACTTAAGTGAGCAGATCGCCATAGGAAAGAGATCAATCTATTTACGTGTAGAGATGGTTTCTTAGGATTTTTATAGATCCCTTCATTGCAGACAGAGATACTTCAGTGACAAGAGTTTGTCCCAGACCAGAGCTGGGCAGCAAGAGCGGATTCTACTCTCTCACGGGGAGCCATATAATTTCTCTTCATCCCCTTTCTTCCCCGCCGAACACCGCGCAGCGTTGATTCAGTGACGGATGAATATTAAGCGTCCCCGTTTAGAGACTGGTTCCGCTCCCGATGCCCAGCTCTGTCCTAGATCAAACTACTTGCAAAAATGCGCGAATCTTTTTGTGATGGTTCCTCTAGCCCCAATCAGTAATCCTATAACTTCGATCGACGTTAGATGATTTTTTCCTTATAATATGGTATAGTGGAGTCGTATATGTCGCATTTTTCCCGATGTACCTCAGCAGGTTGATTTTCGCACGTTTCCATCCTTACAGTTGGATCAATTATGAATCCGCTTGTTGATCTTGTCGGGATAGCGATGATGTCAATGGGCCTTGTAGATCCATTTGTGGACAAGCCATGGACCACCACCTCTACTTAGTAGTCTTTTCCTCGTAGGGCCGATGCTAGGAAGAATCGAATCTTGTGGTGACAAGTATTTCTCAGTAGTTCTCCATGAGGACAGGCTCCCAGAATGTGAGCAAGTGTTTCTTTCTCACTCCGACAATGTCGGCAGTGGGTTCAATTCTGAGACCTACCTGGTAGAGCACGTACTGGCAGACATTGGTAGTCATCTTAATAGCGCCTTCCATTCGCTGCTGGTCAATCCATTCGGTTTAGATAACCATTTATTACCAGGCGTGTATTCTTTGTATACCGACGTGGACAAATTATTAGCAAAATTGAAGATTTTTATTATATATTTTTACAAAATATGATTCTTCACTTTACACTACAGTTGACATTTCTTGTGTATTATCAAATTATTAGCAAAAGTGAAGATTTTTATTATATATTTTTACAAAATATGATTCTTCAATTTAGACTACAGTTGACATTTTTTTGTATTACCAAAAGTGAAGATTTTTATTATATATTTTTACAAAATATGATTCTTCAATTTAGACTACAGTTGACATTTTTTTGCATTACCAAATTATTAGCAAAAGTGAAGATTTTTATTTTATATTTTTACAAAATATGATTCTTCAATTTAGACTACAGTTGACATTTTTTTGTATTACCAAAAGTGAAGATTTTTATTATATATTTTTACAAAATATGATTCTTCAATTTACACTACAGTTGACATTTCTTGTGTATTATCAAATTATTAGCAAAATTGAAGATTTTTATTATATATTTTTACAAAATATGATTCTTCAATTTACACTACAGTTGACATTTCTTGTGTATTATCAAATTATTAGCAAAAGTGAAGATTTTTATTATATATTTTTACAAAATATGATTCTTCAATTTAGACTACAGTTGACATTTTTTTGCATTACCAAATTATTAGCAAAATTGAAGATTTTTATTTTATATTTTTACAAAATATGATTCTTCAATTTAGACTACAGTTGACATTTTTTTGTATTACCAAAGTGAAGATTTTTATTATATATTTTTACAAAATATGATTCTTCAATTTAGACTACAGTTGACTTTTTTTGTATTACCAAATTATTAGCAAAATTGAAGATTGTATTGTATATTTTTCAAAATTTAACTCCTCAATTTGGACTACATTTGATATTTTTGCATATTTATAAATTATTAGCAAACCTGAAGAGTTTTATTGTACATTTTTACAAAATTCGATCCTTCAATTTGGACTACAATTGACATTTTGGATATTTCCAAATTATTAGCAAAACTGACGATTTTTGTTTTATATTTTTACAAAATTTGACTCTTCAATGCACTTGACATTTTTGCTAATTTACAAATTGTTAGCAAAATTGAAGATTTTTATTATACATTTTTACAAAACTTGACTCTTCAATTTAAACTACAGTTGGCATTTTTGCATATTTCTGTCTACTGTAATTATGGAAATATCCAAAATTGTCAACTGTAGTGTAAATTGAAAAGTCAAATTTTGTAAACAAAATTATCATAAAAATCGTCAATTCTGTTAATAATTTGTCCACGTCTGTAGACAAGAATGTTTCTAGGATAACTATAACTGTTTACATTAGCTATTGAGAAACTTTACTTTTGCTATAGATTTCGCAATAATTGAAATTAATGACATTAAGTTGATCAATAACATAAAACTAACAATATTTTCCATAAATGCTACGAATTTTAAATGTAGAAAAAAAAATCTGTCGGCAAAGTAGTAGGCTACTTCAAGAAAAAAAAAAGAGTAAAAAAATGAAAGAATAAACACAAAACTACACACTTATTGAAAAAATACTTGGATTCGAACCACTACATGATCCGAATAAAGGAATGTTCAGCGAAAAGTGTACATCTGCGCAAGGAGCATATACAACCTGCGCAGCGCTGCATCAATCGGAGGTAATCCGGAGGCATCCGAATGAGAGCACGCAAACAACTGCTCCGAATGCAACCTCATCATGCGCAGCACTTGTGCCGGCCTAAGCCACAACTCTAATACGTTTACTCAAGTTTGCTGCTTACCGATCAGGAGATTGATTCCTTCTGTCAGGTCCTTATCGTACAGAGTCACGACTTTGCGGCCGTCTACGAGGAGGGGGGTGATGTCTAAAAGGACGCCTTCTGTGACGTCACAGTGGTCGTAGCCGGGGCGCGTCACCCCGTACACCGCCGTCTCAGGCTGCCTCCTGCACAGAAAGCAAATACAATAGCCTATATCAAGAGTGCAAAATCAGCTCGATGTAACCTGATGTTATTAGACATACTGTACGTTTCACTTGGGCGAGATGATTGGTCAATTACGTTCAGATAGGAACTGTAAGGGAAGAGGACGGTATAATTTTGAAATTCTTTGGAAATTTTTTAATTTATATAACTAGAAATATCACTCCTCCGACAACTTAAATTCGAATTTATTTTTAAAAAAATTCGGGCCCACATTTTGTAAAAAAAATACAAGTACACAGTAAATTATTAAAATGAATATATCTGAGGCATTTTTTTAGACTATTACACTTTTACTACGTCATACTATTTGTGACCAATAAAACGGTACGAAAGGAAGTCTTTCAACCAATCATGGCTGCTTATCGCAAAATTTTATCGCGTCCCTAGCATTTGTTTATTTTTATCACTACCCTAGCATTTGTTTCTTTGTTTGCCAACATTTCAAACTGCATTGGCCTGGACGTAAACAAAAAAAAAAAATTACAAACCACTCCAGTCTCGATACACAGCACTTTCAAATATGACTCACATTGGCATTCAAGAACAAGAATTAATAAAGATCATTGGTCATAGTTATGCATCTTCCTTGAAATCCTCTTTACAAATAAATGAAGAGCACCATTCGGAAATCCTGAATAAGTTTAGGAATACACCACGTACATCAACGAGTTCCACTTCTTTTACGCACACGTCTAATATAACATCAACTGAACCACCAACCACTAGAACATTCAAATTTGAAAATTGTACTTTCAATAATTGTTCCTTTTAAAATTATTCATGTTTATTTTTTATTTCAACATCGTTAATTAAAACTTTTCTTGTTTATTTCATCATCCCAAATTAAATCTTTTGTAACACTTGTTTATAATAGGTTATGTTATAGCTTCTGCTATGTGATATTATGGATAGTCACGTATCAGAGATTGTTTAATAGTAAGATTTATTGAAAATCATCTCTCAAGTGAGGTTGATTACTGGAATCCGTATAATTTAAGTGGAATGCAACTGTTTTAATAAAAATGCAACTGTTTTAATAAAAATGCAATTGAATCAACAAAGCCTTCTTGACTAGTAACCGTCTACAGAGTTCAATAAAGATTCCATAGTTGGCACAACTGATAACAAGAAAACATAATCATAAAACACTACTGCCATCTAGCGTAATATTTCTAATTTAGAGATGGTACAATAATACATTTGAAGACAGTTGTATTTTCGTAAGTCAATTAATATTTTATTGTATTAGAGTACTTCGTTACTTCTAATCTTAATATACTTTCTTCTAATCGTGTAATAGTCAATGAAGTCCCACTAGAGTTTTGATTTTCTCTAGATAAATCAAAACCTCTAGTGAGATTACTGCTGAAAAAATCAAAATCTCCTCCACATTTTATTCCTAAAGCATACACTTTAAAATATCTGTAACATAAGTCTGACATGGATTACATATTAAGAATGAATTTTAGAAGTAATGTTGAAAAAGAAACATGGATATTAGGACGAAGTGAAGAGAAACAGCTAGAAGCATTTGAAATGTGGGTATCGAGAAGTATGGAGCGTGTGAGAAAGACAGAATAAAGAAATGAAGCTGTGCTGGAAAGGGTGAGTGAAGAAAGAATAATGTTGAAACTGATCAGGAAGAGGAAAAAGAATTGGTTGGGCACTGGCTGACAAGAAACTAACTACTGAAGGATGCACTGGAAGGAATGGCGAACGGAACAAAAGTTCGGGGCAGAAGAATATACCAGAGATGATAGACAACGTTAAGATACTGGATCGTATGCGGAGACTAAGAGGAAGACGGAAAGTAGGAAAGACTGGAGAATGCTGTATTTGCAGTGGAAAACCTCCCCAAGGACAGAAAAATGAATGAATGAATTAATTAATTAATTATATAGATACATAGAAGGATACTTTCCAATTGCAATAAAAACAAATTTATGATACAGAGAAAAGTTTCCAAATAGCTCAAAGAATGTGTGTTCCAAATTTCATGCATGGAGCATTAATAGTTCCAAAGATCAAGAGTGTAAATTTAAAATCTGCCACGACTACATAGACCAGCCGTGGCGAAAATGTGATAGTGTGCCGAGCCACTGTGTAACCTGCAACGTACATAGCACCTATGGAGGGAGGCGGACACCCGAAGGGGAAGTGAAGCAACTGTCTGACTTATTAACGGATTTTCATTTTCCTTAGTCAAGAACTTAAATTTAATGTTATACAGTACAAGGTTACAAATTAATGTTTAGTACGTGTAACGAAGAAAAAAATGGACAAGAAAACATGGGACACATTATCACAACCTAAAATTAACTGTCTTCAGAATTAATAATTATATATAATAATGAATTTTCAGTCAAATACACTTTTCAATTTGTGAGGTCAGATAATCTGTTACATCACAATATTTAGTACGAAGCCACTAATATTTTCGACTTTAAAAAGTCATCTTCAGGTGCATGAGATGCAAACAATATTTAAATTAGGTGATAAGTTGATCTAGAAATTAATAACATGGTAAGTAATGCACGTACTGGCATTTACAATTATATAAATTTCGTGCCTCTTGAGGTAAACTGTACATGGTAAAGCTGAACACTGATGCTAGATTTTCGTGTGTATATAAGACAAGGAGAAGGCACGGCATAATATTAACCTTATGCAATTAAGATCGTATCATTAAAATTAAATTTGTACAGTTTGATATTAACTATGTTAAAATGTTAAATATAATGTATAAATTTAAGAGATGGAGAAGCTGTGATGCAAATGCTGTTGGTGGGAGAGCACGCAGTCTAATTCGTCGTGGTGAATGCCATAGTTGTCCGAAAATATTTTAGTTAATACCTTATTATTAATTTTGAAAGGTTGTGAGCTGATTCAGCGTTTTTTTAAATGTTTATTATATTTATACTTACATAGTTGTTCAGTTGTTTGCATCCAGACAAGGGGGCGTGTTTCACCAGACGTTACATGTTTTAGACTGAGTGATGATGTATGGACAGATAACTGAGAGGGGAGATCGAGATCAACTTATCACCTAATTTAAATATTGTTTGCATCTCATGCACCTGAAGATGACTTTTTAAAGTCGAAAATATTAGTGACTTCGTACTAAATATTGTGATGAAACAGATTATCTGACCTCACAAATTGAAAAGTGTATTTGACTGAAAATTCATTATTATATATAATTATTAATTGTATTCACACTTTTCTGAACCAACATGTCTTTCAAATGTCTTCAGAATGTCTCTGCGACAGAATTTCAAAATCAGAAATTATGTCATTTACTGCCAGTCGTAGTTGATCACGAAGGTATTTGTCTGTCAGTCGTGATCTAAATTCGGTTTTTACTATTTTCACTGTTGAAAATAATTTTTCACAAACGTAAGTTGTAGCAAACATGGCTTCAACAGAGCAAGCGAAAGAACGAAACTTCAGATATTTATTTTTTGGCAAAGATTTGAAAAGTTCAACATTTGTCAACTCCTTACATCTAGCTTTCATTGTAAATCTGTGAGTTTAAATTGAAGGTCTAGCCGCATTAGTCGTACATCTGCTGAAAAAGGATCGCCGTACAGAGATGATGATGATGATGATGATGATGATGATGATAATAATAATAATAATAATAATAATAATAATAATTAGACAGTGGATGCGGGATGACTTAAGGAAAAGTGAAGTTGTTTCGTATCAGAGTATATGGCACGTGCCGCGCCGTCCGTCTTTTGTGTACCTGGCGAGTACAGCAATGTACATAGTAACATTGCAACGCAATGTGTGCAGTTGTGTTATCCTGCTCAAGTATTTAGTACGCGTTGAATAGTAATAATATAATATAATATAATATAATATAATATAATATAATATAATATAATATAATACAATATAGCCTAATAATAATAATAATAATTATTATTATTATTATTATTATTATTATTATTATTATTATTATCATTAATTGTCTTATTTTTTATACTTTGTCTCATTTATTTGGACCTGCTGTTCACATTTTATTATGCTTTTTCCTTTCTTTCTGTATGTTATATATTATGTCTGTTAGGTAGGAGAAAAATTATTTTGTTTTAATGCACCCGCTATAAAGGGGTAGTTTTTCTTGTGCAAACGTTATCAGAATATGTACACAAAACATGTGTGCCACTTGTAAGGCATGCACCAAGTTTCATAACAATCCTTTGGAATGCAGAGAGGTTATTAATTTTGTTTAAATGCACACGCTATAAAGGGGTAGTTTTTCTTGTGCAAACGTTATCAGAGTTTGTACACAAAACATGTGTGCCACTTGTAAGGCATGCACCAAGTTTCATAACAATCCGTTAGAATGCAGAGAAGTTATTAATTTTGTCCAGCTAGTGATTTGCGTTCTGATTCACTGTGCCTTTAAGGTTAGATAAAAATGTATCAAATGTGTTTTTAACCTGATGCTCGATGT
This sequence comes from Periplaneta americana, assembly GCF_040183065.1. Taxonomy (NCBI): domain Eukaryota; kingdom Metazoa; phylum Arthropoda; class Insecta; order Blattodea; family Blattidae; genus Periplaneta; species Periplaneta americana. The sequence goes on from NC_091131.1 coordinate 162,522,387, forward strand.
CATGTAGCAGTAACAGCAGCATATTAGTAGTAGAGTAGTATTACAGTAGTAGTAGTAGTAGTAGTAGTAGCAGCAGCAGCAGCAGCAGCAGCAGCAGTAGTGTTAGTAATAGTGATAGTAGGAATAGTAATAGTAGTATTAATAATAGAAGTAGTCTAGATTACTGCACAAGTCTCTAATAAATTACCTCTATTCGTCTTCTAGTCTACCAATAAAGTTGAGATACCACATCGTGGTTCTAACATCCCACTTATTCCCACATTCTTCCACATGTTCGCCATTCATTCCTATGTCAGGCTTCGTGCGTAAAGTGCATTCCTTCTGAGGAGCTGGATTTAATGTATGCGCATGTACGGTAAAGTGATCGTGACCAGTGATAATGTTAAATTTTGCAATAACTTAACTGTTTTGGAATTCATGGGTATGCTGCTATTTTATTTGTGATTTAGATAAGAGTATGTTTATAGAAGTATTTAAACTTTAAATTTGATTTTCATATATTCTTTTTGAACTTTTATGTTTCATACATGTACAGTGTGTTAAAAAAATATGTTTTCTTTGTATTTTGTATACTTTGACAATTTTTTATATTAATATAATATTACTGCTTGATATCCTATACCGTACAATGTTTAAATTTAAAGTTAAAAATTATTTTACAATTAAAAGTAGTCTTAGGAAGTTCGTACCAACCAAAACAAAGTTTTCCGGTTTAGTGCAGCCACGCATGTAGATCACACGGCCCTGTCTTTGTACGTACTATACTCTCTTCACATGAACAACTCACAGTTTAACCGCAAATGTGGATGGATGACTTTCGCAACTACATTACAGCAATAAGCCCATTAGAGAAGCACTTTAATACGTGCTAACATTTGCATTGTGGTTGTGCTGTTTAGTGAACGATTTTCAAAATGACAGAATTTAAATTTCATAATCACACGTTGTGAAACCTGGACTCTCAATTTGAGAGAGGAACAGAGATTAAGGGTGTTGAGAATAGGGAAATATTTGGGACTAAGAGGGATGAAGTTACAGGAGAATAGAGAAAGTTATACAACGCAGAACTGCACGAATTGTATTCTTCACCTGACATAATTAGGAACATTAAATCCAGACGTTTGAGATGGGCAGGGCATGTGTCACGTATGGGCGAATCCAGAAATGCATATAGAGTGTTAGTTGGAAGGCCGGAGGAAAAAGACCTTTAGGGAGGCCGAGACGTATATGGGAGAATAATATTAAAATGAATTTGAGGGGAGATATGGTGGTAGCGATTGGATTAATCTTACACAGGATAGGGACCAATGACGGGCTTATGTGAGGGCGGCAATGAACCTCCGCGTTCCTTAAAAGCCATTTGTAAGTAAGTATGTAATCGCACGAAGTAGAATATAATATGTCTAGATTTGCTGATAATCATATAACAGCAAAAGGAAAAAAGGTCACTGGAAATTATGTAATGTGGAAATATAATCTACAAAAGGAATATTAGTCCAGGGACACTGTGCAACGAAATATATCACCGTGCTGCAGTCCAGAAAATACAAAAATGACAGACACTGCTATATGTGGAAGAATGATTTATTATTCAAATATGTGTACCAATCCGCAGAAGTCCCAATAGTCACTAAAGCAAAAATGAAAAGTGTTCTTAAAACGAATTATGATTTTAATATTATGTATCATATACAGAATACACTACTCGATTTACAAAGCTCTTGTTCACTTGGTGATGCAATAAGAGATATTGTACCATGTCTCATAGTTCCTCAGTTACGTCTTATGATGTAGAACGAATAATTTCTGGGTAGAATTATTATTAATTTTCCTTAACATGGAATAGTATCTATTCTGTTAAACTGAAAATATACATTATTATTAATTGTAACGATGTTAGATACATATAATGATGTATTTTGTTTGCTATTATTATATACGTGGTACAGTCATTAAATTCTAAGACTTGACGCCTGGAAGGTAGGCTCCCACAAGAATCTGGATGTATCACAAGATGCCGCATAACACGGCGTACATTTAAACAGAACCACATCCTCCCTCAAAATAGTCTCCGTTGGCCGTTATGCACGTTTGCCAACGTTGCTACAGCTGCTGGAAGCACCGTTGAAAGATGTTGGCAGGAAGGTCCCGTATGGCTTCTCTTGTGGCAGTCATGACCTCTTCGGAAGAATGAACTCTACGCCCACGTAGGGTTGCTTTCATGCAAGGAAAGAGAAAAAAATTGCATGGTGCGAGATCAGGCGAAGAACTGTCACCTGTTGTCTTGCAAGTTCCTCTTGGACAAGGACAGAGCGATGTGCAGGGGCGTTGTCATGTAGCAACAGCCAATTCTTTGTACGCCATAGCTCAGGTCGCTTACGGCGAACTGAATCTCGTAAACGGCCAAGAATCTCTTTGTAGCGGGCTTTCTTCACTGTTGCACCTTCTGGGATGAATTCCATGTGAACAATTCCATTTGAATCAAAAAACAGTTTAAGCATCACCTTGCCTTTTGACCTGTCTTGTCGCGGTTTTTTCTGTCGTCGTGATAACGGCGTTTTCCAGGTGGCGGATTGTCGTTTCAGTTGCGGATCGTAAAGGAAACACCAAGTTTCGTCTCCAGTTATTATCCGGTTGAGAAACGTCGGATCATCGTCAGCACTACTGATGAGGTCACCACAAAACGTCATGCGATCATCACGTTGGTCTTGCGACAGGATTCGTGGCACACTGTGCTGGGTAACACGAGACATGTTCAGGTCATCAGACAGAATTTTGTAGCAAGTACCATGGCTGACCCCTACTGTTGCTGCGATATCGTCTACCGATTGGGAGCGGTTAGCACGCACCAACGTTGCAACTTCTTGGATCTTGCGTTCAGTTCGAATTGTTTGTGGCCGACCAGTACGCACATCATCTTCCAAACTGTCTCTTCCTTGCAAAAAACGTCGGTGCCACCTAAACACAACACTGCGACTCACTGCGTCCTCACCGTAAACTTGCTGCATCATTTGAAACGTTTCGGCAGCAGTTTTGCCTAATTTCTGGCAGAACTTGATGTTTGCCCGTTGCTCAAACTGTGACATCCCGGGTTCCGACGTGCGCATTCAAATCACCGTCACAACAAAGACCGTAGTTCTGCTTACAGTGCATGCACTCAACTGTCTCTTGTTGGGTCGAGAGACTAACTGACAAGGTATCATACCATGGCGCAACGTATGTAGGATAGGTGAATTATTTTAAACTGAATATTACGAAGATTCTAATTGCCAATTATTGCCTTTTTATACAATATTAATTATTCATGTTGTTTCTTATTCTGAGGCCATGGACAATTGGGACGGAGGCTAGTTTGCTTACCATCCGACTGTAGGCGTACATGCTTGTTGACGTTGAGAGCCGAATTACTACTGTTCGTTCGGTAGATACATAGTCCAAGCTCCACAACTAACTGTTTCGGTACGAACTTTCTACCTTTGATTGTACGAGTATGATAGCGATTTACATTACATATTCACTTATACCAATGATGTCAACTGATGCCCATAGGAGCAAGCGCGCGCTTTAGAACCCAGGAGAGCCTGAGCGCTTTACAGCGGAAAGGAAAGAGACAGACGAAAGAGGTAGTATATGTCGCTTGGTCGAGCTATATACAGGGATGGCCAGAACTGATTCCATGGATAAAGAGTAGAGAAATTATTACAACTGTATCCATGTTAACTTTTAGATTTGTCTGAGAAGTATAAGTGCATTACAAGAATGTAAGTTTTAATTTTAATGCACATTTTCCACAAGTTTGTTTTTTTATTCAAAAAGAATATTTTCTCAACTTTTTTACAGAAAAGTGAAATTTTCAGATGTTTGTTCAGTAGTCTTACAGCTACTGAAACAATGTTTTCGTAAATCTAATATATCGTAAATACGTATTACTGAAGATAGTGTATTAAAATGTTTGAAAATATTCGCATGGAAAATGTTTGTAAGGAAATGAATTAACAAAGCAACTACTGTTACATCACAAACAAAAGATATGTGCCTATGTGTTGGTGAAACGTCAGCTGTATAGCTTCAGCAGATTTCGAGATAATTTAATATTCTGATAACAGAACGTTGCGCAACAATTTCACCTAACAGCATAATGCTATAAGAATTTTATTATGTAATATTAGTTACAGTTAAAACATATACCTAGACAACTTTGTACTATAATATTGTTTTGATTACTTTTATAAGGCTAAAGATACCATCAGTATCAATTTCAACTTTTCATGTCATATTCAGTGTCTTTCTTTGCGATAACACTTTCTTTATGAATGATGTGTTTAATTCACTTAGTACAGTATAGTTGTAGTTATTGTGGAATTTGTGTGAATATTCCTTCTTTACTCTTTATTATGTTATTAACGTTTCAAACACAACTGCAATATTAGGCTAAGAAATAGGTGTTAGTACTTTTGTTTTACAGACAATAGGCCTATAGAAAGCAACAAACAGAAAGAAGCTATATAAAAATAACTACATAAAATTTCACGTTCCGTTTGAAGTTTGTGCACCACTGTTTTCTTAATCCAACAGGCTGCTTATTTCTCCTAGCATACCTAGCGCTTAATGCCCGCTTGCTTTGACATCACTGATTTAAACTCTTAATTTCTGAGTGTGTGTGTATGTATGTATGCATTATTTTATTATTAGGTTATTTTACGACGCTTTATCAACAGCTTAGGTTATTTAGCATCTGAATGAGATGAAGGTGATAATGTCGGTGAAATGAGTCCGGGGTCCAGCACCGAAAGTTACCCAGCATTTGCTCATATTGGGTTGAGGGAAAACCCCGGAAAAAACCTCAACCAGGTAACTTGCCCCAACCGGGGATCGAACCCGGGCCACCTGGTTTCGCGGCCAGACGCGCTGACCGTTACTCCACAGGTGTGGACTGTATGTATGTATGTATGTATGTATGTATGTATGTATGTATGTATGTATGTATGTATGTATGTATGTATGAATGAATGTATGTATGTACGTACGCCTGCATATGCGCATGTACGTGTGTATATTATTGTTTGTGGTTGTTTTGAAACGTGGATATCGTTCTCGTGCAGAAGGGATCATTAGAATGTGTTCGTAGACTTCTGCCGTAAGCCCATCGTGGATGCATTCCAGAAGTCCTGCCCCATCATATGACATCCACCCCATCACGCAACGGTCACACGACCCGAACTGTTAAGTATTAACCAAACATTTTTAATAAGAAATGAAATGTCCACAATTAAATGTTTAATATTTACTACCATATTATGATTAGGTGATTAACTCCATTTGTAGAATTTTTACCAAAATGAACTTCTTACGAGCATTCAACGTATCGGTGGCCATCCAAACGATTAACTAGGACAGGATTATTGTTGCTACTGGGGATAATCATTTCGTCAAAAAATGACATTTCTCCAGTCAAAGTCCTGTCGAGAGTAGCATAGCTAGACTGTCCACACATCACAGCTCGACGACACCTTATGCCACGCTCTGTAAACCGTCTCCTCTCGGTGTGTGGGAAACTGGGTAAAGTTGGACGCCATCTTGAGCTCAGAGGCAATTCTAAAGGTGGTTTTCAAGTTATCTTAATGACATGACGTCCTCCTCCATTGTAGAGATGCGCAGCCGATCAGGAATGGGACAATTCGCAACTTCACCTTTCTCGAGAAAAAGTTTATCCCACCTCTCACAAAGAGACTCCAATCACTTTGGCCGCCCTCGATGCAGAATAACCTATTCATCAGGGCAATGATTTTACTGACGGAGTTGTCTGTTTGCAACCGTCAGGAGTAATGACGAAACAGACTGTTTCGTTTAAAGAAAGATATACTGCTTGGAAGAGGGTGATCTGTTATTTATTGAGGTTCGGGCAAAATTGTAAGCGGTATCGGGACACAAAGCTATCTTTGAGAGATATATGATGGTAAATTTGTAATTTGAAGGAGACACGAACTTTGAACTAGTAGTATTCACTCACTTTGTAGACATGTGTCGTAACTATCTAAGTTACTGAAATTGGTAATAGGTAGGCTACCAAATGGGCAAATTATATGGTTTTTCCTGTTCATATTCGCTTCGGTTGATTTTGAATTTATCGATTTTATTATTATTTCATCTTGAATCTTGCGTACACTACTTTTAACACTTAAATGTCTCAAAAGAATTCGAAATTTCCTTCCGTTGCTTCTCAAGAAGAATTTAGTGCAGTCGCTCTTGATGCCTCATTTTGATTACTGTGACACTCTCTACACTGACCTTAACATGAGACTAACAGACAGTCTACAGCGTGTTCGTAATGCATGTGTTCGATATATTTGCAACGTCCGTAGATCTGACCGTATCACACCTTCACTAAATATGCTGTCCTGGGTCCGTCTCAAAAAGCGAAGAACTATTCACTCTCTCACTTTACTCTTCAATATTCTTCAAACCTCTAACCCTAGCTACGTAGCTTCTCGTTTTCAACATTGTCCTCATATCACGAAATAGATACTAGCTCACAACACCATATCACACTCTCCATTCCTAAACACAGAACATCCTTCTACTCTTCATCTTTCACGGTCTCTCCAGCTCATGTCTGGAACTCTCTACCACAACATGTCAGAGACTGTCGGACATTGTCTAGTTTCAAAAATAAATTAAAATTGCACTTTTTCAATTCAGATTCCTTTCAGTTATAAGCCCTTTTCTCTGCGATAGTTTTGTAAAAATATAGGCTATATATTTCTTTCCTCCCTTTCCCATTTTTGTTCTCCTTATCAGCCGATGAATTTATTATCATAGACTTTTTATTGTGAATTTCATTTCATTTTCGTATTTCTTTCCTTTTTATTATTATTTTATTACATTCCATTTTGTTATATACTATCTTACGTTTTCCAATTAACCATTTGTACTAAATGAGTTGCTTTTACTATATTCCAATGTATTTTACTTTCTTTTTTCTATTATTATATTACTTTCATGTTGTTTAGTGTCGATTTTATTATGCTATTATTATTATTATTATTATTATTATTATTATTATTATTATTATTATTATTATTATTATTATTATTATTATTTTGTAATATGTTAGTATTCTGTTCTTTAACTTTTTGTTAAATTTTAACTGCTTGTATACTTTGTGACCTGGTAGAGTGTAAGAGAAGGTCCTATGGCCTTAACTCTGCCAGTACTGTAAATAAATTATTATTATTATTATTATTATTATTATTATAATACATGAATGGTTGATTGGCATACTTACTCGTGTTAATCTAACACGAGTAAGTTTGCCAATCAATCAATCAATCAATCAGAGGCTATGCTGTATCTAGAATCAACCCGCCATTCGATTTTATAACATATTTCAGACTCTTAAACAAATTACAGCAAATTCAAATGGTTTAATTATGTATTATCTGATGAACTACAGCTTTATCGAGACAAGCATGCGCAGTATTATGTATCTGGAATTTATAAATTGTCGGCTGTCCATTCCTTTTGCCGGGAAGTGTACTTATCAGCCAGAACTTCAGTCAGAGGTACATGAAGTAGAGTGATGTATCTTAATTTTGAGGTTGAAATTTGAATCCAGTTTCTGAAAACCAGTTATAATGTTCATTGGAAAAGGGATTAACTGCGATTCGAGCTTCAACTTTCACTAAACGTCTCTTTTACACCTCCGCACCTCCGCTATAGATGTTTCTGGAATTCCTCGTGTTTCGGTTTACCGATAATAGCTCTCAGAGTCATGTCAGTGAGGTGGAGAAAACGATGTCGTTTATAAGTTTAATGGAGGAAGATGCTTTTTACACCGATTGCGGTGCAAGACATATTCCCTGTAAAATAGAACCGTTATTACAATAAAAATTAACATTAAGGCATGTTAAACAGGGTGATATTATTATTTGTTATAATTTTCACTTTCAACGAGTATACACTTTATACAGGGTGAACAATAAGTATAGCATATTGTTAATAACTTGTTAAATTTCAATTTTACAAATTTCGCTCATGGCAGTTGTTTGAATATCCATCACTACCTGCAACTAAATAGATTATGTGGAATGTTACAACAACCAATAAGCTTCGAAAACCAAGATATGTGATAATTGGATTTCAAACAGACAAACATGGAATTGACAAGGATAATAGCGTCTTTACTCATTGTAATGTTACTGATTTGAAAGTATACTTGAATGATGAATTCTATCCATACAATAACCTTAATTTGGATATTGAAAGTGGTAAATTCGCTCTATTATATGAATTGTATAGCAAATTTCAAAATTCATATTGCAACAAGCCAAATAATCCATTGCTATCAAGAAAAGATTTCATCGATAAAGCACCACTTTTTGTCATTGACTGCTCCAAACAACATGATGAAATAAAAATTGGAGCAGTAAATGTACGCATTGATATATTGACAAGCGTACCTATAGCAGTACACACAACCGCATATTGCCTAATCCTACACGACTGTGCTATCAACTATACACCTCTCACAAACATGGTCCAAACAGTGGTGTAGAAAAATGTAAGTATGTGTTACTTTTTTCCCGTATTATAAAATTTACACTAGGTATCATTCTACACCGCTTTTATTTTGTTTCAGGACATCCATTGATGTTCATTGCCTTATTCTCTTACATCTCTCACAAACATGGTGGTGTAGAAAAATGTAAGTATGTGTTACTTTTTTCCTGTATTATACAATTTACATTAGGTATCATTCTACACCGCTTTTATTTTGTTTCAGGCAAACAACTTCATTTTAAAAGAACTCATCATCTCCGCGGGACAAGGATGCTGTTTTTCTTCATCGAATATCACCATAGACTATTGTGGTTAATTACAGTGATGTGGAATTAGTGTGTTATATAAGGAACATGTGCTTCTATCACTGCAGAGACAATAATGTGGAATGCGCCTTTCAAAATGTAAAAGTTCTTCAGTTTTGGTGAACACATTAATTGAAAATGTATGTGAATAATCATAGTATTGTATTTATTTTTTACTCAATATATACATATAATTTTATTTTGTTACTGATTTCTTTTATCAACATCCCTAATGCACAACATAACACAAATGTCAGATGGCGATTATCAATACAGTATTTCTGTAAAATAACATACCACAGCTGGCCATTATTCAGCACTTGCGTCTTCACCGGATGTGAATTAACAGCTTGCATTTTATTTGCATCACGCAATATTTGTGTAATATGACACGTTGCTTCAAAAACATGCTTTTATTATTACTCAGCAATTGCATCACCGGATGTGAGATTGCACGTGTAATCACATCATTGTGTAGATGAAATCTCAGACATGTATGAACTTGTGTATTTCAACTATACAAACTTGTATGAACATATGTAATTCAAATTATTACGTTACGCCCCAACCTGCACTTGCGAATGACGTCACACTTTAAGTTATGCCACGTGTATTTCAAATTATTACCCCCCTCCCCCATTTCCAACTTCAGCCACAGCAAGTGTGCTAGATTAATTTTTTATCCATTTATGTCCCACATTCCAACACCCATTCCCCAATCAATTAAATTACCATTACATTAGAATCTTAAGAAAAAGAATGTATGTGTTTAAGTGTGATAGATTAATTCTTCGCCGGATGTGTAATATTTGCACACATAGCAGTTTTCAAACATGTATGAACTTGTGTCTTTCACCTGAGAACAATTGCCGGATATGACTCAGCATTATATTTACACACATAGCGACATTGATGAGATAAACATGTATGAACTTGTCATGCCACAACATACCTGCACGTCACACTTTAACCTTGAACTCTTAGATTGCCATTTATGACGTTACGCCCCTTTCCTACGTCATAATTTCCACATTGAGGAGATAAACTTGTCATGCCATTACATACCCACACGTCACACTTTAACCTTGAACTCTTAGATTGCCATTTATGACGTTACGCCCCTTTCCTACGTCATAATTTAAGCCCCCCACCCCCTCCGTGACGTCATAACTTAAGCCCCGCCCATGACGCAATAATTTGGCCACGCCCACTATGACGTAATACTTTGGCCACGCCCACTTCTGACGTCACATGGAACCCCCTACCACCACCCTACCACCTGCCTACCACCTGGGGGTTCCCGTCATTTGTATTCTACTTAAGCATATTTAAATGCCATCGACCTGGATTTTGGCTGTGAATGATTCTCATTTTAAGCATCTGTGATAAAGTTTGTTTAGTTATAATTGAACTGCGGATTTATGCCTATATGCCTATTTTAATCCTTAACCTGAAGGCGGAAGATTTTATGTTACATATCCATTTTAAGACATTGTGAGTATTACATGCAAATTCTATAGTGTCTATAATTGCCTATTTCACTAGTAAATGCCTATTTGCTTATAAATGCCTGAAAATTGCCTAAATATCCGTATTATATATTATAATTGAATTTATTGACCATTCTATCGACATTTTTTGAATCTGTAATTTGTTTCTTTTTATCTAGCAGAGGGAAGTGATATAGAACTATCGATAATTCTGTGTGTTACGTTTTACTGCCAGCAGAGCGCGGTGAAATCGAGTAATTTAAAATCAACCAATAAGAATGTTGGCGCAGCAAGGAGAAGAAAACAGCAACGTGAGCGTGCAACGTAAGCGGGTTCCTAGTCTCCATACGATGGCGGTAAGGTTAGCGCACTCCAGAAGGAATGCTGACAATAACGGAACAAACAACACGGGTGCTAGAAAAAGGCGAGGGGTGATAAAAAGAGAAATCAAGAGTCGGGAAGTGATAGGGAAGAAAGTAGTGTAAAAAATAAGGGTGCAAGTGTAAGTGGAAATCTAGTATGTGAAAGTGATAGCGTGGGGGGGGGGGAAATAAAAGAGGAATAGAAGAAGAAATAAATAGAAAGGAAGACAAAGTCAGAAATAAGGCAGAGACGAATAGTAAAGAAAGGTCAGAATTTGCGACAGTTGAGGATTTAGCAGAGATATTTGATATGTGTAAAAAAAAAGTGGGGTTGTGATAAAAAGTGCAAGTATAGTGAAACTGGAAAAGATCGAGAAGTATAGGGGAGAGAGAAAGTGTATAAGCAGATGTGTAAAATAAAATATAAGTATTTGTAGGAACTGAGAATAGCGACAATGGGTTAGGTGTAAGCAGAATAGTGTGAAAGTGAAAGTGAGCGGAAATAGAAATGAGTGAAAATAGTGAGAAAGGGTTTAGAGAAATGAACAAGTGCCAGCACAAAATTAGTACTAACATTTGAATGTTGAACAGTAATTGAATAAAAGGTCAAAGAACAAATAGGCAAGTAATTCAATTTGATAATTTATAGAGAAAAATTGAAATTGAGATTTTAGCGAATAGTAGTTAGAGGAAAAGGAGGGTGTGAAAGGAGTATATAATATTAGATATATTGGGATTAATGAACAAATAGAGAATAGCAAAGGAAATGTAGGGAAATACTGAAGGGGAGATTGACCAAGTAATAAAATAAAAAGGTATATAGCGGAACTGAGAGTATGTGTATAGACGTGTATTGCAAATAATGTGTTATTGTAATAATATGTTAATGGTGGCACCGGATACAGAAATGTGAGGTACACCATTACATGTAAAGAAGTGCTGTGAAGAAGAAAATATCATATCATATCAGCCAATAAGAAAAAATGCATTTTGAAAGCCGCATGAATCATTGTGGTAGTTGACTAGGGTAGTTGTTTTAAACTGTGTATCCGTTTTGTGAGATTGTGAATTGAGTATGGAGTTGAGTTTTCTGCTGTAATACGTGAAGTATACCGTGGAGATATGCCAAAGCAAAAGTCATCAGAAGCACTGATTGGAAAATACATTGGCATTACTGCGTTCCCACTGGTTTGGTCCCCAGCTGAGATTGGATCCCTGAAGTATTGCCCCATCACTTCATGTGAAGTGGAAGGGAGTTTCTCCCAATTTAAGAACATTCTTACAGACAATAGACATCAGTTCTCATTACAACATTTGGACGAAAATTTAATTATTCACTGCCATAATGACATCACTAGAGAAAGTAGAGTATAATGCTACGCTATGGCCGTGTTAGCCGTTGAGAATTAGAAATTTGTTAGTGGCTTTTTAAATGCCTATTTTATAATTTTGAATGCCTATTTTACCTGCCTATCTCAACTGTTTTAGTGCCTAAAAGTTCGCAGCTTGGTTATAATGTTTTGTTTACTTTTAAGGCCTACTCAACATGATTTTACATACATATTTGTCTCAAGTTTTAAGTCCACGAAACATGTTTAATACATTGTTGAAAGACATGAAACAGGTGAATGGGTAAAATTTCTATGCATTCATACGTAAAATTTAATGGAGACTCGGAATATGTAAATTTTAATATAGAGTGCCATTTAAAATATTAGTTTACTGTCACAGCCTGTATGTCTGAATAATTGTTTTGAAACGCTGTAATAGTATCGTATGTTTCATCTCCAAAAGCTTTTGGATATAACTTTTTTTTTAATTAAAATTTTACGAAGTTATTAACAATATTCCATATTCTTCACTCTATACATGAAAGTGAATGAGAATGGGCTTTATCTGTATGTAATGTAATTAGCACAGATGATGAAAAATATTCACTTCTCTTGAAGTGCTTACAGCCTTGAAGAACATCAGTTTGGTTTCAAAAGAACTCTCGTGATATGGAGTCAGCAAGAACAAAGTCTACACTTGAGACGACATAATAAACTGCACTGACCAGCAACGAAAATCTAGAGAATGCGAACCTATATTCATTGCTTTGTATAACTGAAAATATGAGCTGCACGCCTTAACCGTTACGTATACAGTTGAAACTAATATTACATAACGGAAGTTATGTCCAATTCGAGAGTTTTTAGGAATACAAGGTTATGTGGTGATGCGGAAATAGCTACATAATTTTCGCACATTTTTAAGATCAGCTCGATGTAACAGTTTGAGCAAGAATTCATGAAACCATTGCTGCCGGATTCCTGACCTACATTCTGAAGCGAACTTGGACTCTATCCAAAACGGGTAACATATATTCCCCAAACAATTTCATAAGTTAGATTTTATGACTTTAGACTCGTTACTCTCAACCATTAAAAGTATACGATAGCAATAATTGTTAAATCAACTGTTCTTAACAAGAATAAACGCCCATTGTTATTTCTTGGAAATTAGGAAATTAGAAGATTTAACCGAGAGTATCATTATTGTAATGGACTCTGTATCGACTTTACAAATCCACCGAGTCCAAGTGCATTTTATGGCTAATAACTGCATAATTAGGCTATTTCTATTTCTTCTCCCTCATCACCACATCGTTACTGCCGTCAGTCGTCACTATAACATAGAATTCGGCATATATCTCATTAGAACTTGAGGTGAAAATAGATTAGAAAGGAAGCCAGTGCATTAAATGCTTGAGTCAGTTTCAATTAAGATAAGAGGAAAGACACCTACGAAATTTTAAAATCACATGGCACGGAATTGTGTCAAAGCATATGGTATCCTTCATAAATTTTTATTGAGGTCGTTGATTGGATGGTTCTTCGAAAGTTCCTGTATTTTATTAATTAATTAATTAATTCATTCATTCATTCATTCATTCGTTCGTTCATTTTTTCGAGTTGTAACATGAAAACCTGATCACAAGCACTACGTATATTAATTTGTATAAGTACGCATGTGAATGTGTAGGCTGCATATGTGATCAGATTAACTATATATTGTAATGCATTATATTGAAAAAGAATTGTTAAAATTTGTGACAATTCTTGCAAGGTTAGTATGATTTTACAAATTTTTGTCCAATTCCTTTCGTCGATTTTTAATTCTCTTTTATTTAATACTCAGTCCAATAGTTTCTCATCCTTAAGTGTTTGATCTTGTCACATTTTGACTTGTCGTTGCTTTCGTCCATTACATTCTCGGTCATCAACAGGCTTCGAGACTTGGGACCCGATACAATAAGTTTACTGTGCATGTACTATAGGTTGTTGACTCGTTGCAGATAGCGAAAGTTAGAGATGTGTTGAGGTAACAACGTTGCTATTTAGAGTAGAGTACGGTAGTATGGGGAAACACACATATGTACATTCTGAAAGTAAACATTACACAATGCCAATGTCAAAAGAATAAGAAAAGCATTTATTCTCCTGTCTTTTACAAGCATTTGTGTTTATTTATGCACAGTGTTAATGGTGGAAATAAACATGTAGCAATTTTAATTTCTTCATTTATCCTATTGGTCGTCTTTAGGAAGTGTAGTTACAGTACCGAGTTGCAATGTACTACAAGACACATTCTCAGTGTCTCAAACGTAAATCTTTTTCGGTTATCTGCCAAACACAGTTTGTACTGTGAAAAGCTGCGCTCTTCGTCGCATGACGTGATAGGAGCAAAACGAAAAAACTTATCATCATTGCAGTCTGTAAGAGACAGTCCTTTATTCTCGGGTGACTCTATGTCCACTAATTTGCTGTTTATATTACACAATGTTCCATATCCGTTATTTTTACATAAAATTGATTTCCACTTCTGTTTTACACGTTCAATAACCGGTGTACTTGGTGTCTCATTAATTCTCTGTGTCATTTCCACAATTAATTTGAGGGCTTCCGGCATCTCTTGCTCCGACTTTTCTAACCGTGCAATAGTTTCAGACACAGTTTGAAAATAGATTTCTATGAAAACCAAATTATTCGTCACAACCTTCAAATACAGAGCGTTTTTCTTTGTATAGGCTATTTGTTGGCATTCATTCTACAGTACCCCCACCCACTGTACGCTTTACCACTATACTCAGTACGCCGTTATGCGGATTTCCCCCTGAACTATTCTATTGGGTCCGAAGTTTCGAAGCCTGGCCATAAAGTACTCCTCCTACCTGACTGATCAATTATTAAAATATATCTTCATACTCTCTGTTCTACATGTACAGTAATGTATCCACATAATTTCTCCCACTTTCTAATTAAATAGTAACTGTGTATTAAAAATATCACATCTTACAATATTCAAAATAGGGTAAACATTGGTAATTTCGTGGCACTGGTTATTTCGTGATAATTTTTCTTTGCTCTTTTGTGAACTAACCAATGGTGTTACGAGATCCAAATTTCCGCCAAGGGATTGCATATGTTGTCCAGTTTCCAGAAACATACAGCTAAGCTTTGTGTGACTATTGTAGTTGCTTCAGTGAGCTTTTATGTTTGGAGAGAGCAAGTTTGCGTCGACTTCTCAGGCGTACAAATTTTGTGGATGTTTGTAATTACATTACAGGCTTATTACTAAAGGTAGGCTTATGATATTTGGTACAAAGATTTGTTGAATCTTCATGAAATTTTAGGAAATGTTTTGGGAATTTTAGATACATCTGTAGT
Source organism: Periplaneta americana (assembly GCF_040183065.1). Classification (NCBI taxonomy): domain Eukaryota; kingdom Metazoa; phylum Arthropoda; class Insecta; order Blattodea; family Blattidae; genus Periplaneta; species Periplaneta americana. The sequence goes on from NC_091131.1 coordinate 162,537,812, forward strand.
CGCCATATAGACTTAGCTTTAATGATAGAAATCTTAGCTGTTTGAGGCGAAATTTTGTTGAGCATTAAGTGTTACATTTTATACTATTTTAAAAATTGTATTACAATACGAATTTTAGAAATCTGAAGATAGATGTAATAACAAAAAAGAAAAGGGGGACGCAATGGGTTCAGTGTAGTTTCTGTTTGATTTGTTATCATGCTAAGTGTCAATGATAAGTGCTAGATGACTTACTTGCAAGAATTGTGACAGAAGATGGAACATGGCTCCACCGTTTTGGACCGGAGACAGAGGCAGACAATGGAGTGGCAACATGCAAATTCACCAAGGAAATAGAAATTCAAAAGTACACCTTCGGCAGGAAACGTTATGGCTACTGTGTTTTTCGATTCAGAAGGACTCTTGCTTGTGGACATCATGTCACACGGAACCACCATTAATTCTGACGGGTATGTTGCAACTCTCAAGAAACTTTAAGTTCGACTGAGTCGTGTTCGACGACATCGGCATAAACAGGATGTTCTGCTATTGCACGACAACGCACAGCCATATGTCAGTCACAAGACCACAGACCAGATCAGAAAATTCGGATAGACAACACTGAAACATCCGCCTTACAGTCCTGAACTGGCACCGTGCGATTACCATCTCTTTGGTAAACTGAAGGATCCCTTCGCGAAACGAGGTTAGAAGATGACTCCCTTGTGCACGCTGCTAAAGAGTGGCTCAGACGTGTTGGTCCAGACTTTTACCGTGCTGGTCTACAGGCCCTCGTTCCTAGGTTACGTAATGCAGTTGAAAGGGACGGGGATAATGTGGAAAAGTGACATTTTGTTCCTTAAGGATGCATCTTCATTCTGTGAAAATAGCAAAGCTGTAGGATAAAATATAGTTTTTAAACAAACGTTATGCATTACATTTGGAGTTACCCTAGTAATATAGGCTATAGTAAAGTCCCTTTTGAATTTAAATTTTGATATGTATTTCTATGGTTTCTTGCTATGAATATTAGAGGAAATTACTATATTTGAAGTCTTGTAACAATAAATGAGAATTTCATTTGACTATAATGAATTTTTCTAGAATTCTTCTACCTCTCACGAAATTATCAATGCAATATCACGAAATTACCAAGGTTATCACGAAATAACCAACCTTTCAGCTTAATTAGTAAAAGTTATTTTTGGCACATATTCAAGAACGTATCCAATCTTTTATGTCTCCAGATTTGTACAGCAAGTTATCGTCTTTTAGATGAAAAAATCGGAATAAGGATATATTTACACATTTGCATTTTAAATTAGTTTTCATGAAATTATCACGAAATTACCAATGTTTACCCTACAAGTATTCGATTGTTTTCTTTCGATTTATGCTGCATAGCCTACTGTGTACTACTGCAAATGTTTGCTATGAAATATAATTTAATCACACTTCGTTATCTGCATTTCATTCATTACTAGGGGGTTGGAGTGTGATTTTAAAGGTAACCTACAGACATAATTTAAATTTTCACAGTGTCATGTATTTATAGTCATCATATATTCTTACAATTTGGTCTATCCCTTCCTGATTGGCTGCAATCGCTTTGACACAGGAGCTCTGAGACTTGAGTGACCGCTTCACATTTGGACAATCAGATCTTCGATCTCCTGTTGCATGATTTTAAGAATGGACAAAAATTTTTATAACCTTTGAGTGGTGTGTAGCTATCAATTTCTTCAGCATGGAATGGGAATCCTCAACAAGATTGTTAGTTCTCTATCTCTGTAATAAGGACGAGTTCGTAGACAATCCACATTGGTGAAAAGAATATAGGCTGAGCTGCACGTCAATGTTCATGTGCTGGCCTTCCCTGTACGTACCAAAGTCAACAACTTCTTCGTCTTCTGTAAGTTATTCAATAAATCATCCAATACCTGCTCTAAATCTTCAAGTGGTATGAAAAGAAAATTATGCTTTACAGATGGTTCACCGATATTGAAATATGAATCTCTTAATTCTCAGTTTACTATTAGGCCCCATAATGTTAAGATTGTTCAGGGTGGAAAAGGCATCCAGTAATTTCAATATCACAGAAATAAATTCTAAAAGTATTAATATCGTAATTTCAAACTCGCTCATTGAATTATTCTATTCTTCCTAACCAAAGACATTCTTTAAGACAAGTAAAATGGTTGGCTGATACACAATGTCACTTTTGTGCCTTATAAAAATTCCTGAAATCGTCAAAACCGCTAGCAGTCCACACGGACTTTTCTTTCTAAAACAAAAACACTGCCAACGGAACAATTGCATTTTTTACAACCACACAACCAAGGCACAGAATCATACAGACGTCTATTGAAATATCTTGTAATAGTTTTAACTTAATTTTTAGAGAAAAATTGGTTTTTGTTCACTCTTCTCAATAAATCTAATGTACTCTAATCTTCAAATGAAAACTACACACTCACAACACTCACTAGTATCGCCCATGATGCTATTAAAACTATTAGAACATTCACAAAGTAATAAGCGAGAAACACCTGACAAAGTAACCACTGTGACAACAGCGAAATTCAAGTTCAACAACCTCTTTGCAACAAATACGCAGAACTTGCACTTGCTATTAAACTCCCCAACACTGTTGAACACAGATACTAGGAAAACCAAGCCACATGTAGCCATATCATAGCGAGTAGAAAACAGAAAGTGAGATCACTTACCACGTGCGCTATAGCTTAGGACAGCCGTGGTGAGAACATGACTCGCGAGACATTGTGCCTCGTAGTGATAGCTGTGCGTCTAACCTCCGCCAACCCCCACTGGAGTCGAACTCCGTTCCATTTGTATTTATCTCTGACCTGCGAGTGGCATATGTCTCCCTCGAAACCACGTAAAGTTCCAAGTAGGATGGGAGGACGCATTTTTTTTGCTGTCAATATGATGAGAATATTAAATGTATGATTTGTTCACAAGTATTACGAGGAAAACGGTTGTATAACATAATACGGCATTAACTACATGTTACTGATGAAATATTAAAAGATTAGGTGTTATCATCATCATCATCATCATCATCATCATCATCATCTCTGTACGTCGACCCTTTTTCAGCAGATATATGAATAATGCGGTTAGCTCTTCAATTTGAACTCACTGATTTACTATGTGATGCCAAATGAAAGCTAGATGTAACGACTTGACAAATGTTGAACTTTCAAATCTTTGCCAAAAAATAAATATCCGAAGCTTCGTTCTTTCACTTGCTCTGTTGAAGCCATGTTCGCTACAACTTACGTTCGTGAAAAATTATTTTCAACAATCAAAATAGTCGAAACCAAATTTAGATCACGACTGACCGACAAATACCTTCGTGATCAACTACGATTGGCAGTAAGTGACATATTTCCTGATTTTGAAATTCTGTCGCAGAGACATTCTGAAGACAGTTAATTTTAGGTTGTGATATTGATCATTTATTGTTCATTTCTTTCTTCATTACACGTACTAAACATTAGTTTGTAGCCTTGTACTGGATAAAATTGTATTTAAGTGCTTGACGTAAGGAAAATGAAAATTCGTTAATAAGTCAGACAGTTGCTTTACTTCCCCTTCAGGTGTCCGCCTTCCTCCATAGGTCCTATGCACGTTGCAGGTTACACAGTGGCTCGGCGCACGATTACATTTTCGCCACCGCTGGCTTAGGGCTTAGGTATTGTTGTGAATGGTTCTGCGGAAAGCACAGAAACAACGACGTGACGATCGCTTGTTGTTGCAAGTTCGGTTGGTTTTATAATAGTAACTAGTGCTGCTCAGCGGAGGAATCGAACATTACGAATAAAGCTCTCCTCCGGTGATCTCCGCTTCCGTAGGTGGGAGAAAGAACATACGGAGGAATGCAGAGCTCCAGAGGCAAGCGATAATCGATAGACTGCAGGCCCATTGATCGAGGAGAATGTCGATAGTTGTCAGTAGGATAAAATTACACTAAAGTGGGTATCCGACACATGGAAATACTTTTATTCAGTTTAAATTACAAAGATTTTTGTCAAGAGGGTTATTATTGAAATTGTTTACAATTTACATTATCGGTACTTTGAATTTTGTGTAGTAGGCCTCTTATTATTATTATTATTATTATTATTATTATTATTATTATTATTATTATTATTTACTGTTATTATTACTTACAAATGGCTTTCAGAGAACCATTTAGGTTCATTGCCGCCCTCACATAAGTCCACCAACCATCCCTATAGACTACTGAACAAGATTAATCCAGTCTCTGTCATCATATCCCACATCCCTCAAATCAATTTTAATATTATCCTCCCATCTACGTCTCGGCCTCCCCATAGGTCTTATTCCCTCCGGCCTCACAAACTAACACTCTATATGCCTGCAAATCAATCTTTCAGGTATAACTCCCTGTAAAGTTGATTTGAATAATTTCGAGGGAAAAATTGTTCCGGGGCAGGGTATCGAACCCGGGACCTTTGGTTTAACGTACCAACGCTCTCCCAACTGAGTTAACCGGGAACTCTACCAGACACCGATCCAACTTTTCCCTCTATATCCACAGACCTCAAAGTGGGCTGACAACCGTCAAGCAACCAACGTTGAGTGCACACTAACTCTGTGTGACTTAAATTGTGGTTTTCTGTTAACGAACAGTGACGTGTATTATGCAAATCAATCTTTCAGGTGTAACTCCCTGTAAAGTTGATTTGAATAATTTCGAGGGAAAAATTGTTCCGGCCCACTTTGAGGTCTGTGGATATAGAGGGAAAAGTTGGATCGGTGTCTGGTAGAGTTCCCGGGTAACTCAGTTGGGAGAGCGTTGGTAAGTTAAACCAAAGGTCCCGGGTTCGATACCCGTCCCCGGAACAATTTTTCCCTCGAAATTATTCACTCTATATGCCTGTCTGGATTCGCTCACACGTGCTACATGCCCTGCCCATCTCAAACGTCTAGACTTAATGTTCCTAATTATGTCAGGGGAAGAATACAATGCGTGCACTTCTGCGTTGTGTAACTTTCTTCATTCTTCCTTAACTTCATCCCTCTTAGCTCCAATTATTTTTCTAAGCATCTTATTCTCAAACACGCTTAATCTCTGTTCCTTTGTCAAAGTGAAAGTAAATGTTTCACAACCATACAGAACAACCGGTAATATAACTGTTTTGTAGCCTAAATTCTAACTTGAAGTCTTTTTTATAGCACACTGAATTACAATAGCTTCTCAACCGAATAATAACAGGCATTGCCCATATTTATTGTGTGTTCAATTTCCTCCCGAGTATCATTTATATTTGTCACTGTTGCTCCCAGATATTTGAACTTCTCCACCTCTTCAAAAGATAAATTTCCAATTTTTATATTTACATTTCGTACAATATTCTCGTCACGAGACATAATTATTTACTTTGTATTTTCAGGATTTACTTCCAAACCTCTCTCTTTACTTGCTTCAAGTAAAATTCCCATATTTTCCCCAATCGTTTGTGGATTTTCTACTAACATATTCAGGTCATCCGCATATGCAAGCAGCTGATATAATCTGTTCTTTTTCAAACCCTCTCTGTTATTCTGGACTTTCCTAAAAGCATATTATGGAGCGAAGTTAAAAAATAAAGGTGATAGTGCATCTCCTTGTTTTAGTTCTCAGTGAATTGAAAAAGCATCAGACAGAAACTGGCCAATATGGATTCTGCTGTAAGTTTCACTGAAACATATTTTAATATATCGAACTAGTTTCTTGGAATACCAAATTCAATAAGAATACCTAGTAGGCCTACACAAAACTTCTCTCTTAACAGAGTCATATCCCTTTTGAAATCTGTTAATAACTGATGTACTGTACCATTGTACTCCCATTTTTTTTCAATATCTATCGAATAAAAAAATCTGATCAATAGTCGATTTATTACGCCTAAAATCACAATGATGATCCCCAATAATTTCATCCACAGAGGGTTAATCTTCCCAAATGAATATTGAACAAAATTTTGTACGAAGTCAACAAAACTGATATTGCTTGAAATTTATTATTATTATTATTATTATTATTATTATTATTGTTATTATGTTACGGTATATTTATTAATATTATAGTATGTTCCAATAGAACATATTCATGAATATTCATTATTATCAAACACTTTCCCTAAACAGTGTTTGACTAGAAGACAAAATATACCATTTATAAAACAAAATTTTAAATAGTAGGAGTACTTATTACATGGATAATAATTTGTTATGAGTATAAAACCATTGCAAGAAAGAGAAAATAAATTACAATGCAATGTCTTATCGCAGGTGATTTCTTAACAATGCAATCGAACCTTTTAACGCAAGTAAACAAACATTCGTAATTATAGATGATGGCAAATGAAAAGCCTTGCAAAAATCAACAAACTGCTTCGGGATGGATCCTATTGCTCCGACCATCAAGCCCATTACTTCTATCTGTTGTAATTGATATTTTATCTTGATAATACGGGATTGTTGGTTCATAGATGAATTGTAAAAGTTTTTCCCAGAATAAGAGGTAACGAGGAGTCTAAATACAGTATATTATTTTTTTTTTCGGGAAACATATTATGTGTCTTTCACGTGTTAAATTTTACATTACCTCGTTAACATGTTTCAGCCTGTTATCGGTCATCTTCAGAAGTGTTTGTTGCTGGTCTTGGCGCCTTTTGTGTTTGCTGTGGGGTTGTGTTTGTGTAGTGTAATGTGGAGTGTGTGTGTTCTGAAATTGAGTTGTGTTGAGAATTTCATTTGGATTTCATTTCAAATCCCCACAGGAAACACAAACAAAAGGCACCAAGACCAGCAACAACCAGTTCTGAAAATGGCCGATAACGGCTGAAATATGTTAACGAGGTAATGTAAAATTTCACGCAAGAAAGATATATAATACTTTTTTCGAAGTGATGTATTGTTAGAAGTTGTGTAATCATTATGTAAAATTATTTTAAACAGTGAACCTTAACACATTCATGCCACACGTTTCTTCGGTTCCATTCTGAAATTCCACTTAATATACTATACGTTAAACTCAGTCGATTAGATTAATATTGGCAGTAACTATTTGTGAATAAACGAATGTTCCTAAGGGAACTATAATTGTTTACATTAGGTACTGAAAAATTTTACTTTTGATGTAGATTTTGCAATAACTGAATGCTATGACATTAATTTGATCAATAACAAAAAACTAACACGTTCTAAATGCTATTAATTTGAAATACAGAAAAAAAAACCTGTCGGCGAAAGTAGTACTTCAAGCAAAAAAGAAAAGAGAGAATAAAAAAATGAGAGAATAAATAAAAAATTACACACTTGTTGAAAAAAATACTCGAATTCGAACCACTACATGATCCGAATAAAGGAATGCTCAGCGGAAAGTGTATTTCTGCGCCGCAGCACATATACAACCTGCGCGGCATCAATCGGAGGTACTCCGGAGGTCTCCGATTGAAAGCGCGCAAACAACTGCTCCGAATACAACCTAATCATGCGCAGCACTATTAGTAACATGTGAAAGTGTGTTTTTCTGCCTTATTGTTATCATGTATTTGTGCCTCTTTCATTTGAATTGTGTTTTTCTTCTAATTATTAGTTTTTGTGAATGATTTAAGGACAATCTAAACGGTGTATAGGGCAAACACTGGTAATTTCGTGATAATTTCATGAAAATTAATTTAAAATGCAAATGTGTAAATATACCCTTATTCCGATTTTTTCGTCTAAAAGACGATAATTTGCTGTACAAATCTGGAGACATAAAAGATTGGACACGTTCTTGAACAAGTGCCAAAAACCACTTTTACAACTTGAGCTCAAAGGTTGGTTATTTCGTGATAACCTTGGTAATTTCGTGATATTACATCGATAATTTCGTGAGATGTAGAAGGATTGTGGAAAAAATCGTTAAAGTCAAATTAAATTCTCATTTATTGTTAAATGAATTCAAACATACTAATTCCGTCTAATATTCATAGCAAGAAAACACAGAAATACATATCAACACATAATAAAAATGAAATAAAAGTAAAAATTGGAATTGAAAAGGGATCTTCTTTGCCCTGAAAGGGTGAACACTTTTATTACGAACTTTACTAGAGTAACTCCAAAAGTAATGCATAACATTTGTTTAAAAATTATATTTTTCTCCTACAGCTTTGCTATTTTCACAGAATGTAGATACATCCTTTAGGAACAAAATATCACTTTTCCACATAATCCCCGTCCCTTTCAACTGCATTACGTAACCTAGGAACGAGGGCCTGTAGACCAGCACGGTAAAAGTCTGGACCAATATGTCTGAGCCACTCTTTAGCAGAATACACAAGGAAGTCATCTTCTAACCTCGATCCGCGAAGGGATCCTTCAGTTTACCAAAGAGATGGCAATCGCACGGTGCCAGTTCAGGTCTGTAAGGCGGATGTTTCAGTGTTGTCTATCCGAATTTTCTGATCTGGTCTGTGGTCTTGTGACTGACATATGGCTGTGCGTTGTCGTGCAATGGCAGAGCATCCACATACGCGTCAGAATTAATGGCGGTTCCGTGTGGCATGATATCCACAAGCAAGAGTCCTTCTGAATCCAAAAACACAGTATCCGTAACTTTTACTGCCGAAGGTGTACTTTTGAATTTCTATTTCTTTGGTGAATTTGCATGTTGCCACTCCATTGTCTGGCTCTGTCTCCGATCCAAAATGGTGGAGCCATGTTTCATCTTCTGTCACAATTCTTGCAAGTAAGTCATCTAGCACTTATCATTGGCACTTAGCATGATAACAAATCAAAAAGAAGCTTCACTGAACCCATTGCGTCCCCCTTTTATTTTTTGTTATCACATCTTATCTTCATATTTCTAAAATTCGTATTGTAATACAATTTTTAAAATAGTATAAAATGTAACACCTAATATTCAACAAAATTTCGCCTAAAACAGCTAAGATTTCTAGCTATGGCGACTACAGCTGTATCTAAAATTCCAAAAATATTTCCTAAAATTTCATTAAAATATAATAAATCATTGTACCAAATATCATATGCTTACCTTTAGTAATAAGCCTGTAATGTAATTACAAACATCCACAAAATTTGTACGTCTGAGAAGTCGACGCTAACTTGCTCTCTCCAAACATAAAAGCTCACTGAAGCAACTACAGGGACATCATTTTATTTTTTTTAACATTTTTAATATTAATCTGGCTATACCTTTAGACAACCGGAAACACCGTTCGCTACCCCCTTCCACAACTAGAGTTCGATGATACTGGCGTAAAACACAAACAAATCACTTTACTAGGTATAGGAGGGAAGAAAAGTAGTTCATCCATTTACGAAAACTAGGAAATATCGCGATTTTGAGTTCGATAATTTTCATTAGGTTTCTGTTTAATCAAAATGTAGTACCGTATTAAGAATAAGTGTTTTTACTCACGAACTGAGTTATCCATGCGAACGTATTCATTATGCAGTGTATATTATACTGTCTACAGCACATTAGCGTACACGATAGAGAATGAAGTTAAAATGAAAAACAATCATAGTATGGATATTTAAACACATTTTTTAAAATGGTGGCCGTTCATTTCGATACAAGCTTCAGTTCTTTTGTGCATATTATTGCACTATAGACCATTGCATCTAATTCCAATTGCCAGTTTCGTCCTTCGTACTAGTAACTCATGTTGAAATAATTCTGTACCTTACGTACTGTAAATTCAATCTTCACTTCTGCCCGACCCGAAAATATAAAATTACTCAGACATGCTATCTACTGTCCGTCCAAGTGGTTATGCCGCAGGATCGTAGAAAGAAGGAAATCAAGTGACAGTTAATTACTTAACGAGGTCCTTTTATTTAAGTTAGGGCCTATTTTAAACAGTTGTATAACATTACGTAAACGTCCAATTCCTAACAGAAATTAATGTTTTCAGAAAAGATCTAAGACAGCCCAGCTTTTACAGAGGGGTGTGCAGAAGCAGGTGGGGGAAATCGGGATGCGACATAGGCAAACGGACAGTATCTGTGCGAAAATATGATTCAATACTGAAAGCTCTTTCGTCACTGGAAAACGCGAACATATTTCTGGAACGTACTATACTCACTAACTCAGTGCTGTTTACTATACGCGGCCTTGATTCTGTCTGGAGAACAGTTGGAACTTCATCAGTAGAGTGGGTGGGAGTGAAGTACATTCAAAAACTCAGGTACAATAAAAATGGAAGTAAAAATAAAATGACGTCCCTGTACAATAGTCACACAAAGCTTAGCTGTATGTTTCTGGAAACTGGACAACATATGCAATCCCTCGGCGGAAATTTGAATCTCGTAACACCATTGGTTAGTTCTCAAAAGAGCAAAGAAAAAGTATCACGAAATAACCACTGCCACGAAATTATCAATGTTTACGCTATGTGTTAAAATAAACTGAAATGCCGTCCTGTTTTGTTCCGGGGTGTATGAATGGATATGACAAGGATTCCCACAAAGGGCTCTACTTCTTCAGGCCCCCTAAGGACGGAGGTCAGTTTTTCGAAATGAGTGAGGGCAATTCCCAGAAAGAATAAATCTCTTAGTCGTTAGTCCTTGTTTGTTACGTCCATTTTTCAGATGATTTTCTTGTAAAGTTTTATTCATTTTTGAGAATGGCAAAACGGTTAAAATTCCAAGACTGAGGCGAAGCTTGAAGCCCTGTGTGGTTCTTCATGTATTTCTACATTTGCATCGTAGACAAGCTTGTTTTTAATTATCTAATATGCCTCTTTCTGTACGAAAGAATTCCGAAGAGAAGTGATAAATTGAAAGTCTAATAAAAAGTCTAGGAAATTTTCGAAAGTTTCGAATAAAATAGCTGACACTTTATCAGGGTAGGTACACTTAAATCACGTATATTTTACATCTATATTTATCAAAGTGTATAATAGATCAAATCTACAGTTACAATCTATTCTAATAATAAATCTGTAGCCGAAAATTTTCTGGTAATTTTCGATTTTCCAAAAATAATTGGTCCTAACATATATAATTAACCACCCTGAAACCGAAAATCGCTTTTTTGAAATTTATTGTTTGTATGTCTGTCTGTCTGTATGTTTGTTACCTTTTCACGCGAAAATGGCTGAACGGATTTCGATGAAAATTGGAATATAAATTAAGTTCGTTGTAACTTAGATTTTAGGCTACATGGCATTCAAAATACTTTATTTAAAAGGGGGGTTATAAGGGGGCCTGAATTAAATAAATCGAAATATCTCGCTTATTATTGATTTTTGTGAAAAATATTAAATAACAAACGTTTCTTTAAAAATAATTTTCCATAAGTTTTATTCCTTGAAAAATTTTGATACGGCTGATATTTAATGAGATAAATGAGTTTTAAAATTAAAATAACTGCCATCTAAGGCCGTGTAATGAATTAAAAAAACAAATGACTTCGTCTATAAGGGGCCTTGGACAGCAACAATCGAAAGCCATGAAAGATAGCCTACAGATAATGTTTCTGTGTTTGTATGAAGTGATATCGGAAGCTAAATTAACCGATTTGTATAATTAATTATTAATTCACCATTGGAAAGTGTAGTTTCTCTAGATGGACATAATGCTATAATGTTATTACAGTAACTTCTGAGTGAATCGAGGACAGGTAAGATTAAAATAGATTCTTATGCACAGAAAATTTGATAGGCTATTCTGTACATTCGTTTCCTGTATTTCCTAAAATAATTTTTATGACCAAAAGAGTGGTCTCTGGATCAAAATGATCGCATTTTAATTATGCAAATACAATTTACATTAAGTAACATAATAAACGATTTATCCTTATATCAAACACGAATGTTCCCTGGATCAAATGTTCTATTTTAATTATGTAATTACTTCATATTTATTTCTAACGGGTGCAGCGGAGCGCACGGGTACGGCTAGTGTACAATATATAAATTCTGTACATTGTTTAAATTCAGGATTAAAACCATTTTCTGCTCATGCCTTTTCTAATCTTGGTAAGCGCATTTCCGCACTGAGCAAGATTGAAACAAAGAAAACCACGACAATATGTCGATTGAAAAGCCTCCAATCGCAGTAATATTAAAGGCATTATTGAAATGGATTACGCGAAGGTTATTTTCTTTCTCTTTCAACAAAGCTATCTTACTTACTTACTGGCTCTCAAGGAACCCAGACGTTCATTGCCGCCCTCATATAAGTCCGCCATCGGTTCCTATCCTGAGCAAGATTAATCCAGTCTCTATCATCATATTCCACCTCCCTCAAATCCATTTTAATATTATCCTCCCATCTACGTCTCGGCATCCCCAAAGGTCTTATTGCCTCCGGCCTCCCAACTAACACTCTATATGCATTTCTGGATTCGCCCGTACGTGCTACATGTCCTGCCCATCTCAAACGTCTGGATTTAATGTTCCTAATTATGTCCGGTAAAGAATACAATGTGTGCAGTTCTGCGTTGTGTAACTTTCTCCATTCTCGTGTAACTTCATCCCTTTTAGCCCCAAATATTTTCCTAAGAACCTTCTTCTCAAACGCCCTTAATCTCTGTTCCTCTCTCAAAGTGAGAGTCCAAGTTTCACAACCATACAGAACAACCGGTAGTATAATTGTTTTATAAATTATAACTCTCAGATTTTTCGACAGCAGACTGGATGATAAAAGCATCTCAACCGAATAATAACACGCATTTCCCATATTTATTCTGTGTTTAATTTCTTCCCGAGTGTCATTTATATTTGACAACAAAGCTATCGCAATCAAAAATACATTTTCCTCAGAGTTACTTTTTTTATTTCCATGTTTAGTACAGAACACTACAAGGAACTAATATTCTAGCTGTATCAGTAAATAACAACACTACCAGATGATCAATTCGAAATGCATACAAGTAAGCGATAGTCTACTATAATAAAAATGCGAACGCGCAGAACGAATCCGTTCCGCTAAGTGACCGCCTACATTTTAGTTTACGTATTATTTATTTGCTCTAATTATAGTGAAGTGACTACACAAGCTCCGTCTGTGTTAGAGACCAATAATAATAAATGTACGTGAAATAGTACATTATGCAACGAGCCTATAATGGTAGTAATTAAGACGCGAGTAGGTTTGTTTATGAAACGAGCGCAAGCGAGTTTCATAATTTTCACACGAGCGTCTTAATTACCATTATAGGCAAGTTTCATACGACTTTTTATGCTCGACCATATTTCTAACTTGAAATTATTCATAAGTATTCATGTTATGGTTATGTAAGTGAGGAAGGGAACTGACCTTCTAAATTTTGAGATGTGCGAAGACGCGAAAGTATTGATTTTTTCCTAGGAACGAATGTCATTGACCTTGATATAATCTAGAGAATAACATGAACATTAGTCTTGATATAACCTGGAAATTGATTTAGAATTGAAAAACGAGATGACAAATTGAATTTATTTGAATATTATTTACAATTAACGCTAAGTATTATAATAACAGAACATAACCTTCTGCGACAGTATTGGATTTCCAGCCTCCGTGACGTTTCGCTAGTTGTTTTTCGATTGAATATCCGAGAATAATCGATACTTGCGCTTTGATATTGCTACAATGGTGTTTTCTGATTGGTGGAACACCTGAACTTTAATGAACAGGTGTACTTTAATGAGGTCCATTAAAGAGCTGGTATCAGGTGTATAATTACTACATTTTGGCATGGTCGAGCATAAAGAAAATTAAGGAAGAGGGAAATATATTAGTGAAGAAAATATTATTTCATATTAATTACGAAACAGAAGACATAATTTTGTCGGCATTTTGTTAAAAATAGTAACACAGAAACCAAGTATTTTAAGAAAACAAAAAAGTACAACACACATTCGTAAGCGTACATCTCCCTTTCTCTACCGGAAATCAAATCCACGTCGGATGGTAAGCCACAGGTTATTCTTGAATTAGACGAGTAGATCTGCGTGTATTTTAACAGTGTAAGCCACTATGGTAATTTAATTTAATGAATCCATTACATAATTGAATTTGCATTTTGTGAATTTGAACGCTGCCGCAGGCTCCAAACTAAATAGGACTGTTCGTTTTGGAAGTCTCATTCATGCTTTTAGAGACGGAATCTTTGGGACCGGTGCTAATCCCTTTACGAGAACTAGTTCCACGGGAGAGTTCTTCAAAGGCGCGTTCTCTTTGAGTTGAAGCGCCACTTATCACCTTATTACCAGCCAGCTTTTGTCCATTAGTCTGGCGGGGTGGAGTGGGTACAGAGCTTCTAGCACTTAATAATCTAGATGACACTGGCTCAAGGGTCAATTCTGCTACACTCCAAATATTGTTCACATGAAACTTCACTGTAACTATTACCTAAAGCCAAAAACCGTCGTTGTCGTCATCATCGTCATCGTCATCAATATCATCACGTTTGAAATTAGCCTCTTTTAGGCTGTTAATCTCTAACAATCTAGAAATATGAATTAAAACCACTATCACATCCAATATTCGCTTCAAGGAACAATTTCGTTGTGTCATTCTATCCCAAAAGATCTAATAATAAACCAACGTTATATAATACTAGTTGTATGTGCAGCAAATGCTGGACACTAAGTTCATTAACGTTCAAATAAAAATTTTTAAGATTTATTTTCAATGAAGAATACCACACATTTTGAAATTTATTTGCTTGCATAATAATGAAAATACTCCTTCTAAATGTTTTTTATGCCAAATACTTTTTCTTGAACCTATCCACTTTAGTTTTCTTAGTTTCAAAGCGAAAACGCAAGTAACAATGTCAGGACGATCAGTGGGGTTTTCATGTGGGAGTAAAGCAATAGCTATTTCAGGTCATTGTGGATTGCAGGTGAAAGTTAAAAAAATGTCAGGTTTGCTATGCTCACAGTCTACTATATACAGTCGCGAAGCTCAATATGTAGTAAAAATGCAAATATGGGTAGTTGCCCACCACTAGGATCGCTACTATCGCCTCATCATCGCAGATCACTCTCCTAGCAGACGACAAAATATGTTACACTTTCGTTGTCGTGTTCTTTTGGAAAAATCAACACCTTCCTTCCATTATTGGAATATTAAATGCATAAAGTTAATTTATTATTTTAATGAAGTATATTAAATTCCACCATAAACTCGAAGATACCTGCAAGAAATAAGTAAAATAATTGTTGTTTGTGCAAAACGAACTGAAATTTACTATAATAGCTTCACTCATTCAAGATTATAGCGATAATTAACTATGAAACCAATAAATATTAATTTCATTTCTCTTTACAACAATAATAATGGAAATATGAATTAATGGAGTAACTTACGTGTACCGGTACTTGTAGTGTAGGCTTACGTAGTTAACAAAGTGAGATGAGGTTAAGCAATAATAATCACACCAGAATTGGAAATAAAACGTGATCAATAAATTTAATTGTAACAGACTTTTTCTAAGTCTCTAGTAAAGCAACAAATAAAAATAACAACAAAATTAACAGCTATAATTAAAAACATATCCTTTGAAAAAAATAGGCCTACGCAATAATAATCCCACCAGAATTGAAAATAAAACGTGATCAATAAATTTCATTAAAACAAACTTAATTTTTTTCTACGTCTTTAGTAAAATAACACATAAAAATAATAACAAAATTAATAGCTACAATTAAAAATATATCCTCTGAAAAAAAAAGTAGACCTAACCTTTATTTCTCTGGAAATTTAGCAGCCTAAGTGACAGAACTTTAACCGATATCTAATGTCCTTTCGGTTAGACTGAAACATTTCATTGTGAAATTTAAGGATATAATGTATTCTAACAGTCACAAAGAACTTCAAAATTAAGAGTTTTGTTTCTGCACAGCATTCTTGTGGAAACCCAGGAACCTTTCTGAATCTTTCGGAAATCGGACAAAGGATAACTCTGGCCTCTTTCTCTTACTGTTGCTACACTATATAGCACTACAAACGTCTCCTCCTTGTCCCATATTATTATTCCAATTATTATATTTTAGCCATTAACATTTTCATTACAACCAATAACGAACATTTCACAAGCATCAATGTGAAATACGCAACGAGCTAGCACTCGATAGAAATACGACACAGTCCAAAGTCGACCATGGACAGTCTATTGTTTCTAGTTGGTAACCGCTTGGAGCGCTTTATCACGAGATTTGCAAAAAAAAAACACCTCAAGCTTCGCGACTGTATATAGTAGGCTGTGCTATGCTTTCGAACAATAGACATAGCATCTTGTTATAGCTGCTCCATGTAGAGCTTGAAATGTAGAGGATAAAATCATTTTATCCTGCTAAGAGATCTTGCTGAAATGATCGGGAGACTACATAATTTTCTACGCTTCTTATTTTATTAGTAAGCAATACCTTTTAGTCTTTTATATATATAGTCTTTGCTTAGGAACTGTAATTTCTGCGCTCTCTCGAGTCAATACTGAAGAGAATGACGCATATAAATATCTACACCACACCTCCATTAAGTATATGAAAAAGACCCAATCCCACTTGATTAATAACTATAAAAATATTTGATTGATTTAATAACAATAATAGCCACCACTCAGTAAATTATAGAAATGAAGATCTAATTTAAAATATTCTCTACATCTACTTATATAACCCCAGAACGTTTCATTTTCATATCATCAATATAGCATTAACATGTATAATTAATGAAAAGTAGTCACATCATGGCATTAATTATAATAATATTTCATTTCTAATGGTAATAATGTCATCAAACCACCTCAAGTTTTGTAGATTATAGTATCCAATACACAGCTGTACTCAGAAAATTACACACCGCAGAATCAGACTTGTAAATTATTTTTAGTAAGTCTTGAAGTTTTTAATAACCGATTGAATTTTAACTCTAAATATATCAGCAATTCTGCAGGTCATGACCTTCGTGTAATAGCCTATTGTTTATTGTAGTGTGTGTTTTGTTTTATTCTTAAATCCGTGCTGAAGTGCAATTAGTTCTCAAAACTGACGAAAGATGGATTTTTGAAAATAGGAAAATTATCTAGGAAAACTAACGCTTCACTGAAAGTTAGAATTTTTCTGAAAATCCTTGGATGCCAAGCTTCAAAATGACGGGTCATTCATTAAAATCCGTTCAGCCGTTTTCTCGTAATTTCCATTACCAGTTCAAATTATATATAGATATTTAATGCTACTCCCTTTCTACGTGGGCAGCATAATACAAGGTTACTATGTGGTAGACAACAGAGAGCTGATGACAGCACTGAAAACCGAAACTTAAAGCATCAAATAGTTCTCAATATCTAACTTACCTCTTTCATAAAAAATGAACAAATACGAAAAAGGACTAACCAATAGTTTCAATTGCAGATAGGTAAATTTCGCCTTCCCTGCCGATAATGGAGTTATAAGTTTACTTGTTAACTCTACCTACGGACTCGCAGAAGAATAACATTTTTGAAAGTTGAAATTTATACCCACTTTATTTTGTGGCCGTATTTATTTCGTTTTGTTCTGGTAGAAGTTCCTATTCTCTCTATATGAGTAAGGGAGTTGTGTGATTCTCAAATTATATCAATCAGGGTAAATATTTCTGATTGGAACTTCTTACATGGATTTTCTCTTATACAGGATGATTCATTATTACGTGTAAATACTTCGTGTGTGTAATGTAGAGGTGAAGCTAAGACTAAAACGTTCTATACAAGTTTTTCTCAAAACCCTTAATTCCAGAGTTCCAGTAGATGACACGTTGTAGTATACTTCGCACGAAAACATGACGACCTTCCCTCATCCCCCTCATCAGTTAACTGCAGGCACGCGCAAGGGATAAACCCTTAGCCGAGTTGCCAATTCTTGAAGTCATTGTGATTTGCGAACGTTTTTCAAACTGTGTTCCGTGAAACCGCGATTTTCAGCGAGACTATATTATCTTTGTAAATATACCTTAATTTATAATTACTAAAACAAAATTGGTATCAAATGAACAAACTTATTTTAAAAACACTTTATATTTATATTTTCACTAACATGTTTTGCCTAAATAAACAAAAAAATGCAGACTTCTATAATACGTGTTAAATTCTCATGTTATTGAAGTTCCAGAATTTTATACTTAATTAAGAATGTTGCGCTGGTAAAATTTCTGAAATTGTGATCATTGAATAGTTATAGAATTTATAGTACAAAAGAGTAAAGTTAGATTTTATCAGCTTCGCCTTGGGTGATAATTTCCACGAACGCATAAAATCTGTTTACTCTAGTGTGCTATACAATATTTTATTCATTACTGGTATGTAAATTTAATTTTAAATTGTAGGGCTTTTCTTTGTACTGTGTTGTTGGCGAAGAAGTTCATATATATTCATTTTACTATTGCTAATATGTTGGTTGTCATGTAGAGTGATTTAAAAACATTTAATTCACTGCTGTAAGTTAGAAAACTTTTAAGCACTGCTGTGAATAATGTTATTATTTAGGTTGCTAAGGACGGTGTTGCTGTTGGCGATATCTCTTTCGCGTACTGTTCACATACTGTTCGGCGAAGTAAATCACGTATAAAATCGTCTATCTTACCGAATTCTGTTTTAATTTGTTTATTTTCTCTTTAGTTGGTGAACCGTAATTCTTAATTTCTATGCCCATATATCCAACTCCGCCGGTTGCGTCCGATGTTAAGTGATTAAGATTTATACTTATTAAACTGCCTGAACTTTCGATTACTTTATGGATAGAATTTCTAACGTTAGACACAATTTTAACACTTTGTTTTCTTAGCTACGCTCCTCTGCAAATAAGATATTCTGTTTTCTTCGACGGTGTTATTTGTTGTTCTTGTCGTGATCTTCAGGTGTATCAGGAGGCCTAGCTGCGGATCATCTGCTCCAACACTCATTAATCATGGCCGGAATAAATTAGACATATTGAGGCGCACAACGGTATAAAACAACACGTCGACAAAGACACTGAGAACGGGTGAAAGCCATCAGGTAGAGGCAATGGCTGTTAGATTTGGCAATGCTGCGATCTATTGTATTTCTGCACGCGGCTAGGGGTTGAGTAGAGGATGGGGGTTTATGAGGGATTACCAATTCCAAGAAGAGAGGCCGTCATGTTTCCGAGCCAAGTATAACTGCATAGGCATTACCGTTCTGCCTGATGCAGCGTCAGTCGGCTAGAGTTCTTCGTACTACAGAGCAGTGGTGTTGAGGGAAAGATATACAACAGGTATGCTCAAAATTGTAAAAGCCCCGATTACATGGATGATGCTGCACTGCATAACACACACAGCGTACGGACTGGGCTCCGCAACTACATTACATTGTACTGTACATTGCAGCACCGCCAGTGACATAGTTCTTACACTCTTACAAATACGGATAATAAACTGAATTTGAAAAAGGAAAGAATATACACTGTAATATTCAGTTATTACATTGTGCATTATATTTAATATATTTATGATATTATTATGTTATTTTCATATTCCACCATACATTTCGATCTTTTTAACATGTGGATTCTTTTCTGCAAGTAATCGGAAATGTATTTCCAACAAATTTACTGCAATGCGCAGCTGGCTCAAAAGATGCTCATCTGTTAATCGGGGTCTATGTTTGGATTTAGTAACTTTCATTCTCTAAAATAATTCTTCGCACACGTATGTCGAGGCAAATGTAGCTAACATAGTGGTAGAGAATAAGCTCATCTTGGGATATTTAGTTTTGTTAATTTTTTAATACTTCTATGCCTGTCAAGTCATATTCTCTGCATTTAGTTATGAATTCTACGTTACTTTGTAGATCAATTAATTCGTCCTGGAACTGCACTCTCACGGATTGTACTAAATTTACTATGAAAGGATTAACAAAAAGATTAATATCACTTTCCATACGTCTAAAATCACTAAATCTATGTTCTGTGAATTCAAATTTGAGTACAGAGATATAATTAACTGTATTTTGTTAAGGCACCATAAATCTCTTTACAAGTTCACCATCCGTGAGGGGTTTTAGTGCCTTAGCTAATTCCCAACATACTACATAACTTGCTCCTAAACATAGACTCTGAATTGTTCGATTCTCTTCAACGCTTGGCCTTTCATTAAGTGCTTTCAATTCTTGAAACTGTAGTGCCTCTGAAAAATTATTTTATCATAACATGTATTTTTGTTGGAATAAATCACAACAACAACAATAATAATTGTAATAAACCTAACAATAGTAATAACAATGCTGCTGCTAGTAATAATAACGTTGGTATATGAATACATATTACAGAAAACAGCTTCCCTGTCACTTCGGCATGTTCTGGATGGCAGAGCGTATAATGTCATTTTATGTTGCTCAGTAGTAGCTTACAGCATAGTAAACACTTTACCGAACGCAAGACAATTAATAGTCTTCCTCCCAAACTCTGCGGAATGGTCATTTGCTTACAGAAGGTTTTGACTATGTCTTTGTCCCGCACTGTCCGTACGTTACTAAGTACTTGAACTGCCTTCCGCAGTCATCCGTCGAGCTTCGAAAGAGGAACAGCACGCTCTACGTAATCGGGAGTCAGAGAATGAGCATACCTGATGTACACAAACAGTGAGTATGATGATATGCACCTGTGTATGGTGCAGCAGAAGTTAATGCACTTGCAGCACGACGACGATACAGTGAGCTGTTCCCTAGACGACAATTACTAACTCATCAGACATTTGCAGGTGTGGACAGGCTTGTATGTATGTATTTATTTACACTGCAAGTGGGCAAGCACCCGGTGGCAGTGGTATATACAATATTAATAATACACAGTTAAAATGATAAGCAATACACAATAAAATTTACAATACATAATACAATTTACAACACATATACAATTTTATACACAATACAATAAGAATACACAATACAATTTAACACAATAATAATAAAACATAAAATAAAACACTTACTTTTACAACACAACCTACATAATTATGTATAGGTCCTACATAGGTTTCAATAGTCTTTCACTTTACTCTCATCTCATTCCCTGTAGTGGCACTATGACGCATTTCACTGACACTTTAGCACAAATTTCACTGACACTCTGTAACACATTTCACTGACACTATAGAACACATTTCATTGACGCTATAAATTATCACTGATCGGAGCTATTCACTGCACTGTAAAACCATAACTTCACTGACTCACCTCGCTTCACTGATACAACAGTTCAGATAAGTCAAATAATTGCATTCTTATGCATACTTATAAACAGAACTACATTTAAACTAAACATTTCTAGTCTAAGGCCCTCTTACACGCTATTTTTAAATAATTTACAATTCAAAACAAGGAAGTAAACTCGTCAGGCTAGATAAATACATGCCATCTTAAAAAATTAAATGTTGAATGTCACCTTAATTTTAATTTTCACTTTATACACAACTCTTTAAATTATTCTTGAATCTCCTTAAGGAAGGACAGCCCTCAAAGACCGCTGCAGGTAGGTCATTCCAATCATTTATAGTTCTGTTTAAAAATGAGAATTTACCTACATCCGTTTTCTGTTTCCTACATTTGATTTTAAAATCATGATCGTTCCTACCATAGTACGTTGGCTTTTCTAACCGAGCCGTTATGTCTACCCATGATTTCTGACCTAGATGTGCTCTATACAGTGATGTTATTCTAATTTTCCTACGTCTGTTTTCCAAAGTTATGAGGGAGTACGGTATTCGAAGTGCGTCACATACAGGTCGACCACGTGTGCATGTCGAGGACAATGTTTTGGACATGGTAGATCAGGATCCAGCTGTAAGTACTAGAACAATTAGTCCAGCACTAGGAATTCCGCAAAGTACTGTATGGCGCATGCTTCGGAGACAACAGCTGTAACCATTTCACCTGCAGATCGTCCGCATCGTCGACAATTCTGCCAGTGGTTACTACAGCGCAAGTTCCACGAAAATGGCGTTAACTCTGGAATTAAATGTTTTGAGAAAAAGTTGTATAGAACGTTTTAGTCTTAGTTTCACCTCTACGTTACGCACACAAAGCATTTACACGTAATAATGAATCACCCTGTATTCTGTAATAATTTTTATTTTTCTGAAAATTTCTTCACTGCTATTTCTATTCTTATTTTTGTGCTACTTTCTGCCTAACTTTCTCCTCCATATACTGGGTGTTCATTTCAAAGTGTGTCATGACGTCAATGTTGTTGGGTCACCGATTTGAAGCGAGTTTCAGCTTATATGTTAGAGAAGTTGCCTATTATTTAAGGCGTTCTTCAATCTGAACTTGAGAACGTGTACGGTATAACTTGAACGTCACAGCAACAGATGGCGGTCTGTACGGTCTGTGTGCTACCATAACCTTTTTCGAACTGTGTTTTGCGCCGGCAAGTCGTACGCAGGGTATTTGTTATCATCGGTTGCGTACGGTTACATTCCACAACACAAATCAAATGCTCCGTGTCCATGTTGACCGTCGAAGTTAATGTCAACAAATACGTAAGTAATCGTCTTAACCCTCTCCCCATATCCCGATAGTACGTATTTCCAAACAGTTCACATTCCTGCCACTACAGGCGTTACCGTACGTATCGGTACGTACTCTTCAGAATGAACGCCGTACTTGCTAGGCAACTTCTCTGGCACATAAGTAATACACCTCTGCGGAAGTGTAGGAAGATTGAATTCTCTAGGCTCATCGGCTAGCCACATGATGGCATACAGCGAGCCATGACACACTTTGAACTGAACACCCAGTATTAATGTGAATCATGCTCATCTTAGACATTCTACATGACTCTGAGGTGTAGTAAAAAGGATTTCAAGAACGTCTTGCTGCACCAAAGAACGACTTGAGTATTGTACTGTAGTCACAAACAACACATATTCATAGAAATGTCTGTACAACAGCGATCGGCATTTCATGCGGAAAGCGGCAGCTTACGTCATAGTTATACAGGGCCACTTCCAGAGGAAGATTCACTATTGCAGCGTTTCTCAAATTCTCAAAGGTTTTCGAAGTGGGGACCACTTTTTTTAAGTCAGAACAGTTCCGAGGACTACCTTATCATTTTTGTAACATATTTTCATACCAGTATATTTTTATTTTAAAACAGAATTAATTAATTAAAATTAATTTGATTCATTTAATTTTATATTAGTATTAACTAATTAAGTTAATGTTAATAGAAAAAAAAATAATTTTATTTTTTTTAATCTTGAATTGTGGTTTTCTGTTAACGAACAGTAACGTGTATTACGCAAATCTGATTTGTATAATATTACGTAAACGTTCAGTTCCGTACAGCAAATGTTTTCAGAAAATAGTTCAAAGAGCCGAGCCACTGGACGAGAGTTATTATATCCTTTACATATGGCCTAGCAGAGACGGGTGGGGAAAACCACATGACCACTCCGATGGACATACAAATCAACAAGAATAGAAACGATTTTACTTTGGAAATTAATACTCTACTGCAGGCCTGCACAAGGTTTGCGCTCTCCGAGCCGGCTCACAGCTCATGAGCGGAATGCAGATATTAGCTGCGCTCTGTATAAGGGTGCACTGGGAGAAGGGGTGTATCTCGTACAAAATACACACAAAAGAAAGTACTATTACGAGTGTTTATGAAATAAATTCCCGTTCAGTATTTGAAAAACTATCTTGGACTATTATTAATTAATAAAGAAATATTTATTTTAAAGAAGTTATAGAAATTCTATAGCTACTTGAATGTACAATATCATTTTGTTATATTTTTATTTATCAGTACATCAAAACGAGGTTTTATGCTCTTGGCAGCTGAAAGGAACAGTAGCCTACTGATCGTAATGAAACATCAGTTACAGATGTTCGATGTCTGCCTTTATTAAAGTTGATTATAGAAAACAGTTGCTCACAGATATTAATGTTGAGCTAAACGTAGCAATCATTTTCACAGCCAGCCTGTGTAGTCGTGGATATTATTGCTATTGTTTAGTCTTGTAAAACTCAACCAGGCTAGTAGTATTATTCAAACGATCTTTAGCCCTTAAGTCACATTGAAGATCAATAAGTTCGAGCTGTAAATCGTTAAATGTTATGTTCCGTCTTTTATATTCCTCCATACTGTACTGTAGCAGTAGGTAAGCAACGTGAAACAGTTAATGAGAATAGGCCTACACACTGCACTCCACTAAATAACCGAGTCGTCGTTTCCCTCTCCTCTACCTAAGGCAAGTCTATGTCATTCTGACGTATCTTCCTCTCCGTTTCGGCGAGCGGTAAACACGGCTCTCCCCCTTCAAAGGAGCGCGCGCGCTCGTTGAGCGCTGTTCGTGCAGGCCTCCTTTATTGTGACTGCTAGCCCTGGATATAATACGGGGTTTACTGTTTTCCAAGGGATCATGTTCTATCAACCACCGGCAGTACTCGTAGGATAGATGTGATCGCTTTCCAGGACCGTCCTTAGATGTTTTATAATTGACCCTACAGTTCGTTTCGAGACTTGCAAGAGCCAACCGCAAGATGTCCATAAGGAAAAACAGTTCATCTATGAACCAACAATCCCGTATTATCAAGAGAAATATCAACTGCAACAGATAGAAGTAATAGGCTTGATGGTCGGAGCAAGAGGATCCATCCCGAAGCAGTTTGTTGATTTTTGCAAGGCTTTTCATTTGCCTTCATCTATAATTACCAATGTTTTGTTTACACCGTACACAAGTCTGGCTCTTTACGGTAGTGACTAGAAACATTTTTGTTTTATAAATTTAATTTCTACTCACTAGCTAGCTAGTTAAATAAATAAATAAATAAATACATATGAATGAATGAACGAACGAACGAACGAACGAATGAATAACCTTGCGTTAAATTTCGATTGCATTGTTAAGAAATCACCTCAGATAAGACATTGCACTGTAATTTATTTTTCTCTTTCTTGCATTGGTTTTTATGTTCATAAGAAATTATCCATCTAATATGTATTCAAAATTTTGTTTTGTAAATGGTATACCTTGTCTACTAGGCAATCCCTGTTTAGGGGCAGTGTTTTATAATAATAATAATGTTACATATTTTGTTGTCTAACTTCCTATCTCCTTTTTTTTTTTTTTTTTTTTTTTTTTTTTTTTTTTTTTTTTTTTTTTTTTTGCTTCATTTAATAGACCAGTGTTGTTATTAATGTTAATAATTGAAGCCCAGTTTTTCTATATATATTGCCTTGTTTCTTAATGTGTGTTCAGTTCATGTGTTTAAACATTTACTGATGTTCAGATTACATTAAGACATGTTTTGAGCTAAAAAGAGTATTCTTGAAAATTACTGCGAAATTGCCCGAACAGTACCGCGAAGTTACACAAGTTCCTGAAACACACACATATGATCTCATGTTTTAGATGGAGCTATTTCCCCTTTTGATATACACTTAAAAATACAAATTTTATACCAACCAATACAGTTATGTCTAGTGATTAACTGCTGCACGAAGGAAATTTTTTCAAGCATTTTTGGGTATAACTACAGACAGAAAACCTTAATACTGCGAAATTAGCCGAGTTTGCTTTACATGAATGTTCGATAGTTTTTATTTTTAAAATTAATTTAACGTCCATTTGTGGCCTAAATTTTTATCCTGGTTATGAAGCTTAAAAGTGCAAACTCTGACAAATATCGATCAAAGCGTGTATAATACACACTCTTTTATATATTCATTCATAGTGTTATGTCCAGGAGCAGGTCTTTCACTGCAAACCCAGCATTCGCCAATCTTTCCTCTTTTCTGCCTTCCTCTTTGTCTCCTCATGTGATCAAGCTCATATATTGGGCTACAATTTATTCTCCACCGCCGTCTACTTAAGTCTTTTCTTATCTGTATTCACGATGGATACTGATTTAAGGAACATATGTTTATTACATGCGTTGCAAAATGTATTCTGGCTGATTTCATTCTCATTTTTATCTGGGTTCTTCTGATGATACGACAGATAAAAGAATTTGTTGACTCTGTATTTACCTGTGACTTACTTACTTACTTACTTACTTACTTACTTACTGGCTTTTAAGGAACCCGGAGGTGCATTGCCGCCCTCACATAAGCCCGCCATTGGTCCCTATCCTGAGCAAGATCAATCCAGTCTCTACCATCATATCCTACCTCCCTCAAATCTATTTTAATATTATCTTCCCACCTACGTCTCGGCCTCCCCAAAGATCTTTTTCCCTCCGGCCTCCCAACTCACACTCTATATGCATTTCTGGATTCGCCCATACGTGCTACATGTCCTGCCCATCTCAAACGTCTGGATTTAATGTTCCTAATTATGTCAGGTGAAGTATACAATGCGTGCAGCTCTGCGTTGTGTAACTTTCTCCATTCTCCTGTAACTTCATCCCTCTTAGCCCCAAATATTTTCCTAAGAACCTTATTCTCAAACACCCTTAATCTCTGTTCCTCTCTCAAAGTGAGAGTCCAAGTTTCACAACCATACAGAACAACCGGTAATATAACTGTTTTATAAATTCTAACTTTCAGATTTTTTGACAGAAGACTAGATGACAAAAGCTTCTCAACCGAATCATAACAGGCATTTCCCATATTTATTCTGCGTTTAATTTCCTCCCGAGTGTCATTTATATTTGTTACTGTTGCTCCAAGATATTTGAATTTTTCCACCTCTTCGAAGGAAAAATCTCCAATTTTTATAGTTCCATTTCGTGCAATATTCTGGTCACGAGACATAATCATATACTTAGTCTTTTCGGGATTTACTTCCAACCCTATCGCTCTACTTGCTTCAACAAGAATTTCCGCGTTTTCCCTAATTGTTTGTGGATTTTCTCCTAACATATTCACGTCATCCGCATAGACAAGAAGCTGATGTAACCCGTTCAATTCCAAACCCTCTGTGTTATCCTGAACTTTCCTAATGGCATATTCTAAAGCGAAGTTAAAAAGTAAAGGTGATAGTGCATCTCCTTGCTTTAGCCCGCAGTGAATTGGAAAAGCATCAGATAGAAACTGGCCTATACGGACTCATTTTAATTAATCGAACTAGTTTCTTGGGAATACCAAATTCAATAAGAATATTATATAAAACTTCTCTCTTAACCGAGTCATACGCTTTTTTGAAATCTATGAATAACTGATGCACTGTACCCTTATACTCCCATTTTTTCTCCAATATCTGTCGAATACAAAAAATCTGATCAATAGTCGATCTATTACGCCTAAAACCGCACCGATGGTCCCCAATAATTTCATCTACATATGGAGTTAATCTTCTCAAAAGGATATTCGACAAAATTTTGTACGACGTCAACAAAAGTGATTTACCTGTGACACAGTGTAAAATTCCAGAAACTACGCACAGACAATCATCTATTTAAATGTCTTCTAGAAGTGGTGGACTACCTACTTTGTGAAGCTAACTACATTTGAAGATCGTTGGTTGTAGTCAGCTAATGAAATTTCCGATGCAAACATATAACGGAACTTCCTTCAATTTCGGTCTGCAGGATGCAAATCTTCAAGCCATTAGTGGTCACCACATTAACATATGACGAACATCATTGTTCCAGAATTGATTCGAATCAATGTTCCTATACTGCATTATACTATGCATTAGCAGTTTGGTGATACAATACGACCGATTACATAAATGGCATGTTTATGCTTCAGACTAAACAATTACATAACATCTTATGTTAATCTTAGCTATACTGATCTTAAAGAATACACAGTATTAAATTAAACATCTTTTAACATATTTTCACATTTTCACCGTGTGAAGATATTCGACAAAAGTCCAATTTACTAACAGTCTTACTAATAAACCGTGTATAGTTTTTATACGAGACTTATGCAGAGTTGAGACAGAAAACGTTACTAATAAACCGTGAATAAGCTATGGACGTATAAACAGGCTGTAACTATACAATGGGAATTGCTTTGCAGTAGCTATATACACGAAGCCCCTTATTTAAGTGTTGTATATAGGGAAAAAATGGCCGCCCCTCTAACAGCTGTTCGTATCGACTGTCATTTTATGATGATCTTTGCTTTGTAAGCACAGAAGAACAAACCAAAGATCATGGAATTATTAGAATAGTATTGCTGTAGCTTGTACTCTTTGACCAAAATGTAGTGTGGTAATCGATTAGAGCCAGTTGTACTATCGATATTTAATACGCCACACTAGAGCGCTCTACAGGATCCAGTAGAGAACCTCAGATATTCTATTACCTTTCGTAACGAAGTAATGACGAAACTATGACGTAGCTGCGTAACAGTTATACTGTTATACACGACGTATGTAGTGATTATTAGTAAGGAATTTACACACGACGTATAAACGAGCTACTCATTGTATAAGACAGTTAAACGTCTGTAGATAGACTTTTTATTAGTAAGACCGTATGTGTATTGTTTTAGTATTGTATTGTATTTATTAACATTCCATGGTATTCTTACATGCTTAAAGCTAGAATATGGAACAAGTAAAATAATTAATACTATTATAAAGTCTTAATTTATAGTCACAGTCTAGATTAAATATATAGAGACGAGATTTACAATATAGTCTACTAGTACAACACATAGTTTTAGTATCAATTTCATGAAGTGTTATTGAATGTCATGAATTCACCTACAGAACAGAAGGCGTGAAAAATTAGGTACTTCTTCAATTTGGCCTTAAATAATTTTATGTTTTGAGTTTCATTTTTTATATCGATAGGGAGGCTATTAAAAATCTTTACTGCCATATAACGCACTCCTTTTTGATAGCACGATAGACTTGCCGATGGAGTATGAAAGTCATTGTTTTGCCGTGTATTTATGCTATAAACTGTTGAATTAGTTACAAAGTTTTCACGATTACATACGAGGAAGACTATTAATGAAAAGATATACTGACAAGCCATGGGCATTATTTGTAGTTTTTTTAAAATAGTCCTACACGACTCCCTAGATTTGGCACCTACTATTATTCTAATTACTCTTTTTTGTAATAGAAATATATTGTTACTATCTGTGGAATTTCCCCAGAATATTATTCCAAAACTCATTACCGAGTGGAAGTATGCAAAGTATATTGTTTTTAAGGTATTGATATTTACTATCTTTTGCATAGATCTAATAGCAAAACAAGCTGAATTTAGTTTGGGGGTAATTTCTTTAATATGATTTTTCCAATTTAACACATTATCGATTTTTAAGCCAAGAAATTTGGTTGTTGTTGTTTCTAATAGGGATCTATTGTTAATTATTGCGCTAGAAATTTGCGAGGTTGAATTTGGACAGGATTTAAATTGAATTATGTTAGTTTTGTTACAATTTAATACTAATTTATTCACTGAGAACCAGTCACATATTTTGAAGAGAATTTCCTCTGTAAACGCTACATATCTGCAATTCTGCCTTAGGTGACGACCTACCTTAAACGTTTAGGAAGTAGATCTTGTTGTAATTTGGATACATACGTACAGTTCTTTGTCACATAACAATTTTTCGTCAAATGGACATAAACATGAGATTACAGTTG